>NW_015505334.1:1343730-1373185 GCF_001515645.1 Sinocyclocheilus grahami
AAAAAAGAGGCCAAGGGGGGGGGGGGGAGGCAAAAGAAAAAGCACATGAGAGAATCTGTAGACCAGAGAAGTGTGCATATTAAAAGAGACACCTTCCTCTTTCCTAGAACTTTATTTTTTTCATGAATGATTAAATATTAAACTTACATTTTTGCTCCAGTTAATTGCATGTCAACACACCGGCAGGAAAGGCCAGAACTGGAAGCGTGCGTGTCGAGGTGGGGATGGAGGGCAGCGCATGATCCTCATCTACACTGAATATCCTGGCAGGGTCTGGAAAAAGACGGGTTAAGCATCAGCAAATGTGAGTTTGAGAGAAAGAGTGTGTGCATGTGGGTTCTGGAGAGTACAGCCGTCAAGAAGAGCAACACTATCACTAATTCATGGGCAGCTTCTGCTCTTCCAGGCTGGCGTTGCTCTTCAAATGACCTTTCTTCTCCCACAAACACACTTCTCTGCAGTACAGTGGCATGGACGTTGCTACGCACAACTATGAATGATAAAAGCACATATGAGGTGATGGAGCACGCATGCAGGGCTAATATTATCGTAAGTTTAGTGTTATAGAGATCAGAGAGTCGGCTGACGCAAGGTCTGTGCGATGGAGAGCTGGTACTCAAACCCATTCTGGCCTCCTTGGAATATAGGTGTCTACCTCTGCGTGAGCGGAGCCTTGGGTGAATCATTGATTTGTAATGTTACAATTGTACGCCGTCTAGACAGGCCGACAGTGGGAGGCTGGGAGCAATGAGAGGGCCATATTGTATTCATTCATCTCAGAATGCTCACAGCTTGCTCGCTTTAAAAAGCATTCAGCCTGACACAGGATGACTGAACCCTACAGTCATGCTTAAGTCTCTATTCCTCTCTGTTTCTATCCCTTGTATCATGCAAATGCCTGCCAATGATTCAGGTTAAGGATGGTATCTGCACACCTATGTGCCACATGCATCTAGGTCAATGATGTATAAGAGTGGCAACGAAAATTCTTTTAAAAAGTAAGCTACTTTCTATGATATAATTTTCTTTTTTTCTCTTTAACCACACCATATGACTGTTTTATTTTATTATTATTTATACTATCGTAGTATTTATTTTAGCTTTTATTTTTAAATTTTGAGTTTTCATTTTACTCTATGTTTTGTGTGCATTTGTCATTTTTAGATAAAAAAAAAAAAAAATTCAGAAAAAAATATTTGTATTTTTATTGATTTTTATTGATATATTAAATTAAGCTGCCAAAGCAACATAATTTTTTTTTATCTAATATTTATTTAATTTCAAGAGCTTTGTATTTAATTATGCACATTATTAATAGGATTAGTTAAAAAAAAAAAACTATCTTGATTATATTGACAGTTTTTTTTTTTCAAATAATTAATATGCAGCAACTTTGTTATAAGATATATATATTTTTTAAATTGTGTAATTATTTATATATACAGTGGGGCAAAAAAGTATTTAGTCAGCCACCAACTGTGCAAGTTCTCCCACTTAAAAAGATGAGAGAGGCCTGTAATTTTCATCATAGGTATACCTCAACTATGAGAGACAAAATGAGAAAAAAAAATCCAGAAGATAACATTGTAGGATTTTTAAAGAATTAATTGGTAAATTCCTCGGTAAAATAAGTATTTGGTCACCTACAAACAAGCAAGATTTCTGGCTCTCACAGACCTGTAACTTCTTCTTTAAGAGGCTCCTCTGTCCTCCACTCGTTACCTGTATTAATGGCATCTGTTTGAACTCGTTATCAGTATAAAAGACACCTGTCCACAACCTCAAACAGTCACACTCCAAACTCCACCATGGCCAAGACCAAAGAGCTGTCAAAGGACACCAGAAACAAAATTGTAGACCTGCACCAGGCTGGAAAGACTGAATCTGCAATAGGTAAGCAGCTTGGTGCGAAAAAATCAACTGTGGGAGCAATTATTAAAAAATGGAAGACATACAAGACCACTGATAATCTCCCGCGATCTGGGGCTCCACGCAAGATCTCACCCAGTGGGACACTATCACTAATTCATGGGCAGCTTCTGCTCTTCCAGGCTGGCGTTGCTCTTCAAATGACCTTTCTTCTCCCACAAACACACTTCTCTGCAGTACAGTGGCATGGACGTTGCTACGCACAACTATGAATGATAAAAGCACATATGAGGGGATGGAGCACGCATGCAGGGCTAATATTATCGTAAGTTTAGTGTTATAGAGATCAGAGAGTCGGCTGACGCAAGGTCTGTGCGATGGAGAGCTGGTACTCAAACCCATTCTGGCCTCCTTGGAATATAGGTGTCTACCTCTGCGTGAGCGGAGCCTTGGGTGAATCATTGATTTGTAATGTTACAATTGTACGCCGTCTAGACAGGCCGACAGTGGGAGGCTGGGAGCAATGAGAGGGCCATATTGTATTCATTCATCTCAGAATGCTCACAGCTTGCTCGCTTTAAAAAGCATTCAGCCTGACACAGGATGACTGAACCCTACAGTCATGCTTAAGTCTCTATTCCTCTCTGTTTCTATCCCTTGTATCATGCAAATGCCTGCCAATGATTCAGGTTAAGGATGGTATCTGCACACCTATGTGCCACATGCATCTAGGTCAATGATGTATAAGAGTGGCAACGAAAATTCTTTTAAAAAGTAAGCTACTTTCTATGATATAATTTTCTTTTTTTCTCTTTAACCACACCATATGACTGTTTTATTTTATTATTATTTATACTATCGTAGTATTTATTTTAGCTTTTATTTTTAAATTTTGAGTTTTCATTTTACTCTATGTTTTGTGTGCATTTGTCATTTTTATTAGTTTTAGATAAAAAAAATAAAATAATTCAGAAAAAAATATTTGTATTTTTATTGATTTTTATTGATATATTAAATTAAGCTGCCAAAGCAACATAATTTTTTTTATCTAATATTTATTTAATTTCAAGAGCTTTGTATTTAATTATGCACATTATTAATAGGATTAGTTAAAAAAAAAAACTATCTTGATTATATTGACAGTTTTTTTTTTTCAAATAATTAATATGCAGCAACTTTGTTATAAGATATATATATTTTTTAAATTGTGTAATTATTTATATATACAGTGGGGCAAAAAAGTATTTAGTCAGCCACCAACTGTGCAAGTTCTCCCACTTAAAAAGATGAGATATGAATGAATGAATTGCATATGTAAAATATTTTCGACTAAATAAATAGATCCAATGACCATCAAGTTATTGACCCATCTCTTCTCAAACAGCCCAAGCAAACAGTCACCATCTGAAGTTTCAGCTTTCGGTATTTCATTTACATCACAACTGTTATGGGTCGTGGCCTTACAACAGTCACCTGTCTGTCACAGCTGGTGGTGACCTCATAATGAATCACAGACATGATGGGACAGAGTGTAGCATGCCCTCCATCATTGGATAAGGTTGGCTCCATCCGTTGTCTTTCCTGCTTCCTCCAGATTTCCATTTGATTTGATGCAAGCTTTTTCTGAATGAGTGGGGAGCCCTCTTTACAGGCAGCAATTCAGAGGGCCAAAGCAAGAGCAATCAATTCTTAAACCAGAGACTGCAAACTGAAAAAGAGCAGTGAGAAAGGCTGCAGACATATCCATATCAAAAGCTTTAAGGGCTTCGGCTAAAAGTGACGAGACAATAAATGGGACTGAGGGTGTGTGGATGATTAAAGCTAACCTGCTCAGAGCAGCGACGGCCGTGCTCTGTTTGAGAGTACGCCACTCTCTCTTATGGCTGACATAATTGATTTTCACCACTTCCAGCTTCTTCTGTGTTTGTCTGTCTGTCTCTCACCGAAATCAAGAGCAATATTGGACATTTTCTCTGGGCTGAATTTCAATTGAAATTCAATTCCTGAATTTGATTTGAGCCAGCAAACAGGATGCAACTGCAATTTTAATTGGAATGCAACCAAGTATAATTAAAATTAATTGAAATTCAAAGAAATTCATAACTGGGATATATATATATATACACACACACATACATACATACATACATACATACACACACACTGTGGAGATCAAAATTAGAGAATAACCTACAATTTCCTAAATTTCAAGGCCACTGTTTAGTCCTATCCTAAGGAGTAGAAGGGCAAATTTCAATTTTCATAAATTTATTGTATGGAAACACAGTATACAAAACTTAAATGTGATATTTGAAAAGAACTGATCAGAATTAGAGAACATTTAGAGATACCTCCAAGTTATTGGTTTTAATCTGGCATCTGGTGCAAATTTCCTTATTTATATAACAAACCGTATGCAACTGGCAGCATTCCTCTAATTTTCACCAATATTGCAAGACGGCAGGCCGCTCTAAGGTGAATGAAACCCTGCAACAGGAGGCAGTCCAGATGAAGGCCAAAGGGATGACCCTTTCAGCCACTGCAAGAGAAGATTTTACAATGACACTAATTCAATCAAGTCCCCCAAAAAGGCTGGTCGTCCATGTAAGACAAATGCATGAGAAGACAGGATAATGCGGAGACTCTCGATGGGGAATCGGTTCAACACTGCAGCTGGAATTGCTCGCCAGTTCAGCGCTGAACAGAGTATGGATCGATAGATTCAGACAGACAGACAGACATGAGGGAGCACTAATCTACACCTTGAAATTGAACAAGATATATTATTGATGCCTTGTCTTCCTTTGATTCATAATAGGAAAACTACCCCTTATCCTCCCACCCTTTCATCCATCCAGTCCCCTCATTCGCTCACTCTTACAAACATTAACTACCAAATGCACTCTTTTCACCTTCTCAATCACTCCGTGGGAGTTCCCCCCATCCATTAGCATTCAGGTTAGCAAAGTGAGGGTTAAAAATTAGTTCTCTGATTTCCTGACTCCATGAGCTTTTAAGCAGCATCTAAAAAGCTGTGGCTCTTGAGCTATTTGCTTACCTCTTGTTGTTTAGATAACACGCTTTTTCAAGTACTCCTCATTGATTTGATCAAGATCTGCCACTGCATAAAAACACCACGGCTCTCTAATGTACTTTTCCTCATCTTTTCTGAAACATAGCCGAGTGATTAGAGAAAGGCATTCATCACCTCTTATTACACTAGCAGCTGCACTCTAAGAAACGTGATCTTTCTGTCTCTCCTCCCTATCTTTGACACATTACCTCATATGCTCTGTCATCCACAGATACTGCATCTGAAAGCTAGTTGCCGTGTATCTCCTCCTCCATCTCTATTGCCATTCTCCCGCGCATCTATCTCTCCTATACAAACTTCAGAAGAAAACTGCAGTTGTTATGTTTACTTGAGTGATGTCAAGCATATCAGTGCAGCGGCATGTCAAGCAGAAAACAGAGTCAGCAAATTTGCCTCGTACAGGAATACTTGAGAGAGCCACCTCAGCTGAAATGCTTCAGAAACCACACACTGCAGAAACATGCAAACAATGATAGCGTTACATGCCTCCAGAGAACCAAAGCAGACTTAGGAAATTAGCTTTCTGATGTGTGGAGATCTGCCGCCAGTAAGCATTAGTATTACTGTTGGTTCAACTATTAAGGTTTAAGACTGGAAATGAATAGTTCAACCAAAATTTAAATATAAAACGATATAAAATTAAAATTAACTAAAAAAAAAGATGAACTAAGTGGAAATTTCAAAATATTAATCTGAAAATAAAACAACAACAACAAAGCTACTGTCAGACTCTGTTTCTGTCTTGTGTTTTGTTCCCCACGTGCTCCATGTAATGTTTATGCCCTTCTTTAGTCTTCCTGTTCCTGTTCCCTGTTTAGGTTAATTTGTCCCAGGTGTTTCCTATGTTTATTATGTCATTATTTCCAGGTGTTTCCCATTTAGTTCAGAGTATTTAAGCCCTATGTTTTCATTGTTTCTTCGTCCGGTATTGAACGTCTGTATGTGTCTACTTCTCCTGCTATGCTTGTTTTCCTGGTTCCCTAGATGTCATTAAAATCTCATGGTTGATGTACTCCTCGTCTACTCATTCCTCGCTCTGTGGTCCCTCACAGTAGCAGCGTGAAAGCTAAAGAAAAAATTCAAAACTATAACTTGTTGTACGTTGCTGGTCATCCGGTCCGTGGCCATTAGTATTACTGGGATAGTTTATTTAGTTTCTAAACTAAAAAAAAAAATAGCAATGACAGAGAAATAATAAAAACTAAATTAAATTAAAAATGAAAATAAAATGGGGAAAAAACTACATTAAAAATTCAAAATGATAATTTGTTATATGTTGCTGTCTGTCAGGTCAGTGGGCATTAGTATTACTCTTAGTTTAACTAATAATCTTAGTTTTAGTAATTAAGGCAATAGTTCACCAAAAAATAAAATATAAAACCAAATATTGAGATTTTTTTTTGTCATTTTCGGTGCTTGACAGATTGTAGTTATATCGAAAAGAGCAGTGTTCCACAATAGAGAGAAAGTCATTCAGGTTTGGAACAACAGAAGGGTGAGCAAATGATGACAGAATGTTCATTTGTGTGTGAACTATTCCTTTAATGGTACTACTACTATTACTACATTCTAGTTAAGAGTTATTAAAGCACAGAAGCCTGCAGTGGAATATTCAAGCCCATGCCTCACTCCAACCTCAAATCCGATTACCAATGACACTCTCACATCTACTTGGGTGAAGAGCTCTTTTGAAGCTTCCTCCTTTTCTTACTAACCCAGAGCCTGATTGTACATTAATGACATGGCACATCACAAGAGCTCAGAAGCTAATGCTAAAGCCCATCGCTCTGCAATCCAAACTAGCTTTATTAGACATGTGACACAGGGAGGGTCAATGACGGCCTTTGGTGGGATTACTGCACATGGACTTCAGAGCAAACTAATGGATCATCAGAAAAAGCTCCAGTGACTATGGTTCGCGCTCCAGCCACAGACGGCATAATACTGTATTCCCACCTTGCCAGTGGGCATCTGGTCACAAAATTGTATGCTTGTGTACTTTCTAAGTTTGGACCAAATCATATTTGTGTTACATATGAAGGACTTCTAAGTGCCGTCAGTGGTGAAGCTACACACTCGTATGGCATCTGGAACCATGCTGCTCCATTTGCAGTTAGTTAAAGTATATGCTTTCCATCCATAGATTAAAGCATATCAGTGACCATCAGAGTTAAAAAACAGCAGCTCACATCAGTCGTCATCAGGACTGAATAATTTATGCACACTGTGATGAAAACCATATGCTTCCATCAGGAAACCACACACTACTTATAGCCGAATGTTCACAGGTATCTCGGAAATGAGATTTGTGGCTAGACGTAGCTAATGTTTTTTTTTTAATTCATATTCCATTCAAGATCAAATCTTACTTTCTCGTTTCACTCATTTCTTCTGTGGAAGTAAAACTAAATATTTTGAAGAACTGTTGGTCATATAATGGAAGTCAGTGTAATGGTCAAAACAACAGGGTTGGAACAATGACACCCTCAAGTAAATTGGGTCCAATGTTGTTGATGGGCAATTTTCATTTTCAGATGAACATAAAACTTTCATTGGCATGTCAAAATGACAAAATGTCAAAAAGAAAAAATGGTGGGGGTCATGTAAATTCATTGTAAACCCTGAAAAAAAAAACCTTAGCTCCTCATGTTTATGGAAATCTGAAATTTAAGTATTTTAAGCATAATTATTTTAGTTTGTTTAGTAATTATTTTAAGAAAGCCTTTGAATATTGTTAGATTTAAAAAGTTTTCTTATTCTGGTTTTGAAATTAGTTTTAGTTAGGCTCTGTGTTTTGTTTAGGCTATTTCGGGATCATTATCATTTGAGAAGAACCAGAATAAACTCTCATGACAACTCTGATATCAATCTTGAACAATGTCTTGTATCTTTTTTACGAAGAGGCATTTTTTTCTCTTACAATCATGGTTATGTTCAGGTTTGGGTCATATGTTTTTGTAAAACCCATATTGTACGAATTATTGCGAATGTTGAATGCCATTTTAACCATTCAGGTTAAAATTCTCACATGATAATGGACCTGACCAAGCATTTACAAAAAACATGACCTAACCTAACCAGAAATGGTCGGATGCAGTGCATGATTTAAAGGGGTTAAAACTGTGACACTCACGTGATAACTGTATTTCCCATCCCAGACCCTTACACCAAAACCATTTGCTGTCTGTCAGGTCAGTGGGCATTAGTATTACTCTTAGTTTAACTAATAATCTTAGTTTTAGTAATTAAGGCAATAGTTCACCAAAAAATAAAATATAAAACCAAATATTGAGCTTTTTTTTTGTCATTTTCGGTGCTTGACAGATTGTAGTTATATCGAAAAGAGCAGTGTTCCACAATAGAGAGAAAGTCATTCAGGTTTGGAACAACAGAAGGGTGAGCAAATGATGACAGAATGTTCATTTGTGTGTGAACTATTCCTTTAATGGTACTACTACTATTACTACATTCTAGTTAAGAGTTATTAAAGCACAGAAGCCTGCAGTGGAATATTCAAGGTCATGCCTCACCCCAACCACAAATCCGATTACCAGTGACACTCTCACATCTACTTGAGGGAAGTGCTCTTTTGAAGCTTCATCCTTTTCTTACTAACCCAGAGCCTGATTGTACATTAATGACATGGCACATCACAAGAGCTCAGAAGCTAATGCTAAAGCCCATCGCTCTGCAATCCAAACTAGCTTTATTAGACATGTGACACAGGGAGGGTCAATGACGGCCTTTGGTGGGATTACTGCACATGGACTTCAGAGCAAACTAATGGATCATCAGAAAAAGCTCCAGTGACTATGGTTCGCGCTCCAGCCACAGACGGCATAATACTGTATTCCCACCTTGCCAGTGGGCATCTGGTCACAAAATTGTATGCTTGTGTACTTTCTAAGTTTGGACCAAATCATATTTGTGTTACATATGAAGGACTTCTAAGTGCCGTCAGTGGTGAAGCTACACACTCGTATGGCATCTGGAACCATGCTGCTCCATTTGCAGTTAGTTAAAGTATATGCTTTCCATCCATAGATTAAAGCATATCAGTGACCATCAGAGTTAAAAAACAGCAGCTCACATCAGTCGTCATCAGGACTGAATAATTTATGCACACTGTGATGAAAACCATATGCTTCCATCAGGAAACCACACACTACTTATAGCCGAATGTTCACAGGTATCTTGGAAATGAGATTTGTGGCTAGACGTAGCTAATGTTTTTTTTTTTATTCATATTCCATTCAAGATCAAATCTTACTTTCTCGTTTCACTCATTTCTTCTGTGGAAGTAAAACTAAATATTTTGAAGAACTGTTGGTCATATAATGGAAGTCAGTGTAATGGTCAAAACAACAGGGTTGGAACAATGACACCCTCAAGTAAATTGGGTCCAATGTTGTTGATGGGCAATTTTCATTTTCAGATGAACATAAAACTTTCATTGGCATGTCAAAATGACAAAATGTCAAAAAGAAAAAATGGTGGGGGTCATGTAAATTCATTGTAAACCCTGAAAAAAAAAACCTTAGCTCCTCATGTTTATGGAAATCTGAAATTTAAGTATTTTAAGCATAATTATTTTAGTTTGTTTAGTAATTATTTTAAGAAAGCCTTTGAATATTGTTAGATTTAAAAAGTTTTCTTATTCTGGTTTTGAAATTAGTTTTAGTTAGGCTCTGTGTTTTGTTTAGGCTATTTCGGGATCATTATCATTTGAGAAGAACCAGAATAAACTCTCATGACAACTCTGATATCAATCTTGAACAATGTCTTGTATCTTTTTTACGAAGAGGCATTTTTTTCTCTTACAATCATGGTTATGTTCAGGTTTGGGTCATATGTTTTTGTAAAACCCATATTGTACGAATTATTGCGAATGTTGAATGCCATTTTAACCATTCAGGTTAAAATTCTCACATGATAATGGACCTGACCAAGCATTTACAAAAAACATGACCTAACCTAACCAGAAATGGTCGGATGCAGTGCATGATTTAAAGGGGTTAAAACTGTGACACTCACGTGATAACTGTATTTCCCATCCCAGACCCTTACACCAAAACCATACAATATGATCCTGCCTCTTAAGGGGAACAAATTTGATTTGACAGGGTGAGGTGAAAAAAAATTTAATCTGACTTTTCACCTCTGAGCTTACATGGTAAAAAGTCAATACAGCACAGCTGTAGCCTGGTAAGAGGTGTTAAACAGGCTAGTTATCAATTAGGTCTCTCTTCATTCACCACCTATTCTCCTCTACTTTTCTTCTCATTCCCGCTCATTATACTTGCTAATCTAGGAGAGAGGAATGACCTCCAGGGCTGAGATTAAAGAGGGCTGAGCAGAGAGCTGCAGTGTGTGTCCAACAGACTGGGCTAGAGCAGCAGAATGCAAACCAATAGTCCAAGATTCATAATTTATCTTTCATCCTCATGTTTGCCTCAGCATAGATAATTTCTTGCTCTCTCCACAAACACAAATCCTATCACTATTCCCTACCACCCATTTGCCCCCTTCCCTGTCACAAGCATCCCTTTCCAGATGGCTGCCACGATGCTTCAGTGTTAACTATGGTCAACACGTCCCACGTAGCCCTCTCTGGAGTACTGGCACTAACCCACTTTTCCCCTCCTATTGATCCCTCCTTCCACAGAAGTAGCCTCAACTCTCTTCCCTTCACCTCCACTCCCATTCCCCCAGGAAGTTCAGAGTGTGAATGTCTTCTTGGATTAACTTGATCTGTTTCCCACTGAGAGATACAGTGGGATTAAACATTCAATAATATTGATAAGCAAGGCTCATGTTTTTATGGCCTCCGACTTTAAAATTATGTCAGAACAGCTAGTCTAAAGTTATGGAAACACATTAACCAATCATAAAACAGCCACATTCACTTTGAATAGACAAGAATGCATGCCAGTGTTATTTTAGTATCATTGAGATATAATTATAGTTTTTATTAATATTCTGAATTTGTTTTAGTTGTATATTTTAGTAGTTATTTATATACATTTTTATGTTTTTATTCATTTTTATTTCAGTTTTAGTTTTAGTTATTTCAGAATGATTTTAGTATTAAGTTAAACTAAATTAAAATGAAAAATGTTACCTTGGCATCCAGCTGAAATAAAGTGATATATAATTTTATTTCAGTGTACTTTATTTCAAGTTTTTTGTGGTTTTAGTTTTTCTTTTATTTAACTATAATAACCATGCTGCATGCACAACATTGCTGTCTATGATTCAGGAATTGTGCATTTATGTAGTATCAGGTAACACAAATTACTTTAATTACTAATAATTACTAAATTAGGAAAAAGAGAACACTTTCTTCTGCCAGTATTTTAGTCTTGTTTTCTAATAAAAATATACTTAAGACAAGATACATGTAAAAATACAAAATAGCATGAAATATTATAGAAAATACAGGAAAATGTATCTTAAAATAAATGTGAGGTTTCTTTTTTGGCATAAATCTGACAAAAATGAATTGTGTTTATGCACAACAAGAAAAAACATTACAATGCAATACAAGGAATATATTTAAATCAACATATTATATATATTATACAGTATATTATAGTCTTTTTACAATGTTGCCTCCCAAGTAAATATATCTTGTTTAAATTATGTTTAAATTATGTCTTTCAAAATAGATCAGAATATTTTTAATGACAAACAAGACAAAATACTGATAATTTGAATTTTTTTTATTTTTTTTTGCAAGAAACACGCTTTGTTACAATTAAATTAACCTACCAGTTGAGGATGTCAATTTCTATTTGGCATGTACATAATGCCTGACCTCCAACAGAAAGGAACACATTGACCTGAGATCCTGAGATAACACCATTACATCTCCAGTGCAATGAAATGCAATCTCATTCGTCTACTTTAGAATGTGAACTCTGTACTTTCTGTACTGTCTGCCAGCTAATATAACAACAGCAGAGTAAGGCTAGCTATTGCAAATTCAGTTTTTGACATTATTCTGCATTTGTTTACAATGCTGCATGCTGAGGTATCATGCCTAATTGTCAGTAGTAAAATGCCAGACTGTTGCGAGGACACGTCAGAGCTCGAGGACTCCTCTGTAAATATCAGCGGGGTACGTTCAGTACATTACAGTTACAAAAGCTAGTCAAACCGCCACTTTAGAGCCAAGAGTAAATCTACAAGTAGAATTCATCAGTTAACAAGGTGCTTCCTCATGAGATCCAGCGCTCATGACAGAAATGCTACCTTATGACTAATGCATCCTGAGAGAGACTGCGGCAGCCATCTGGATTGTGGGTTTATAATTTACCAATTCATTCCGCTGAGAACTCACCACTGGCGGGGATGTTACAGTTCTAAACATTTACAAGGAACCAGCTATTGCTTTCAATAAAGGCTCAGCCATCCAATTGCCATAGAACGCACATCCTGGAGTGAGCAGCTGTATAATGCAACACTGATTTTGATAAAGAAAAGGTTTTGTGTGACAGCTGTGTGTTTAGCCATGCAGGGTTTTGTTAGCATGTGATTGTAATCTTCACAGAGTGAAATGGTCTGATCATCACATACCACTGTATAACATCTGTTGAAAGCTTCTATTACAGTTCCACTGTAATATGTGTCCAGCCTGGCATGATAAGGGGAGATTTTATGCTTTAGGTACATTCCAGAACGTGTACATTTGAACTCTGTTCCAAAACCTAGTGATATGCTTAACTAGACATCAATTTAAATCATCACATACTTGTCCCTGATGCAAAGGCTGTTCCAAACAGCAGGTTGCAAAATTATCCTGCCTTCTAAGATACCTACTAAGCCAAATTGCATGTACCTGAAAGACGAAAGAGCTCAGGGAAAATGTTCAACCAAGAAGGCAGGCAGGAGAAATGTTATTAGAAATTTGATTATATTGTACTCAATACTGGAAAATATTGATTGAAAATGCTCTGCTCCATCATTTTGATTCACTCGGAACCAGAAACACATTTTGAGCTTCATGCACTAAAGTAAAAGGGAAAGCCCGTTCTAATGATATTATTGTGTTTCTATTTCAAACCGACTGTCACCCACACATTTAAAATGTGCTATTGAGAACAATTCTAGACATAATTCGACAGAGTTAGATTTCAAATCAAATAATGCATGTATACAATAATGCATATATTAGTACAGTCACTGATATATGTGAACTAATATATATATATATATCACAAACAAAACATATTGTTTGAATTTTGTAATAAAAGTGTCATAATTTGAACACAGAATTTTCATTCTTCAAAACAGGATGAAGCACAAAATATTGTTTCTACATAAACCATGGCTTCTGACTCAAAGAACAGAGTGTCAAGATTGTTCCAAGTAAACATTTTATGTTAATTTGTGATATGTAAAGTGACGTGTGGCCAAGTATGGTGACCCATACACGGGATTTGTGCTCTGCATTCAACCCATCCAAGTGCACACACACACAGTAGTGAACCCACACACACCGTGTACACACATCTGGAGCAGTGGGCAGCCATACTGCTGCAGCGCCTGGAGAGCCGTTGAAGGTTCAGTACCTTGCTCAAGGGTCTCACCTCAGTCATGGTATTGAGGGTGGAAGAGAGCGCTGGTCATTCACTCCCCCCACCGACAATCCCACAACCTTCGGGTTACAAGTCTGACTCTCTAACCATTAGGCCACCACTGCCCCGTATGTATAGACATGCATGTAGACTCTAGAAAGCAAAGCTACTACACTAGGTTTTGGAACAGAGACTGTTTTATGATATTTAAGTATTTTTGTTCTGAAAGCCAATGCGATTTAAATGTCTTGTGTAATCATAAGCATCATTTCTGGTTTACTACACCCACAAGCACATTATATTATTTAGGGATGTCAAATTTTCATACCCAAATACTGAAAATTGGCTGTGGCGTTATGCTGCGTCTGCCCGGCTGATTTAATTTGGAGAATATTAGCTGATATTCATGTTTTGGACACAACAGTTGTGTCTCTGCCCCCGATGATTATTTCAGCATCCATTTCAGTTTTTTAAGAGCTCTGTCATATAATTCACTGCAGTTAACCTGATGGACAGTGGGACTAAAAAAAAGACAGCTGTATCAAGCCTTTGCTTTTAACAAATGGACGGTTACCAGAGCATAAATATCCACAGGCAGGCAATTCGCCAGCCAAAAACAATGGCAACAGTTCCTTTTATGCCCTTATGTGATCAAGCTGTGTTGTACTGATGATAATGGGCTGGCGGAGTAAATGCCATCTGTAAAGTAGCCATTAAAAGGGCTGTCAGTGTGCTACTGCATAAATGTCATCCTGTAGGCTAGCTATGCAAGAGAAAGGCCTGTCGATGAGAGTTCAATGAGGGGAAGGTATAATATGGCCCCTGACACAGCAATCGATGAAGTGTGTCTGTAGGGGGGATACAGTGCTCCTCTGCCGCCACAGATTGGATCAGGCTCTGTAATGGAAGCCTGGCCAGGGTGAGTCAGATCCTACTGGCCTGTGCCTCAAATGTTCCCTTCAAAGCCAGAAACCACTCCAGTTTCCATTAGCCTTCCCTCCATTCACACTCTACCAACCGTTAGCCCAAGGTACCGCCAAGGAAGAGAGACCAGCACCCTTCCAAAATAGCAGTGAAGATGGGGGAATGAATGAGAAGACTGCCTCACACTGGGGATTCGGGGGAAAGATAAAGGGGACTGGAGAGAGATGAAAGAGAAAGACAGTATAATGATGGACAAACCCAAAAGACAAGAGAAAGTGAGCGAGTCATAGGTTACAGGATTAATAGACTCTGCTGTGCTACTAGAATGAGAGGTTAGGTGAGGGAGATAAACTCATGCTTTATACAATACAGACATAATTGTTATTGTATAAAGCGCTATATAAATAAAGGTGACTTGATTTGACTTGACTTTTGCCTCTGAATAAATCTATCCTGTCAGAAAGGGTTAATGGACGTAGCATGCACATCATTTTGTATATAGAACAGAATAGACATATTTTAAGATTAAAAAACATAAACTTCACCTTTAAAGAGATATATAAAGGCATAAGTACTCTAAGTTCACTCTTTTGATGCGAAAACGGGCCATAGGTCAAACCTGTGTCTTTGAGTGTATGCCAGATGACATGGAGCATCCTTGACCAGTGTGACCGTGTTTTTGAAATTGGACCTCTGAAGCAGCTAATGATCACTGAAAGGATTTTCAGGAGCAGTTCAGTAAAGGAAAGGGTGTTCCAGGGTGCAAAACATCTAAATTTGCAGATATTTCTGCACATAACATAAAAGAGTAATTTGCTTTTAAAACATTACTGGCCAATCTGCTGTCTGGGTACAAGCTTTTGTGCTTGTAAAATCTGTAAAGTCTGTGGTTGCCCTGCTTGCTTGGATGGTTTTAAATTGAGTTGTTCAGAAAATTATCCAAATACGCTACCATTCAAAAGTTCAGTTAGGGGTCAGAAAGATTTTTTTTACGTTTTAAGTCTCTTATGCTCACCAAATGTGCATTTATTTGATCAAAAATATTTTTATGTTTCGTGTAAAACAGTAATGAAATAATATTCAAGATATTTTAAAATATACTAAGATCAAATATACTTTAATATACTTAATATTAAAAAAGCCGAATTTTCATCAGCCATTAATCTAATCTTCAGTGTCACATGATAATTCAGAAATCATTCTAATATACTGACTTGGTGCTCAGTAACATTTCTAATTATCAATGTTGAAAATAGTTTTGCTTAATGTTTTTGTGGAAACCATGATATTTCATTAAGATTCTTTGATGAATAGAACATTTAAAAGAACAGCATTTATTTGAAATGGAAATCTTTTGTAACAATGTAAGTGTTTACTGTCACTTTAATGCAACTTTTGCTGAATAAAATATTAATTTATGCTTAAAAAAAATCGTACTGAAACAGTAGGCTACGTTAAAATAACATGCCAGTAACATAAGTACCCAGAGAAGATACAACCTATTTTTTTTTTCTTTTTCTATTTATGTGAAAGTTCATGCTCAATCTCAATAGTTGCTCCAGATAACAATGTCATTTACAGGTCATTGTGTCAATAGTATCTAACGAGTTCACTAAAGAATGAATGTGTTGCATAAACGTTAGGAACAGTTCTGTTTACTTACACTAATTTGGTCACTTCTAATAGCTTCTTATAACTTTTCATTTGACACAATTCTGACTCACATTCCCAGCAGTTTTTAATCACCTTGCAGAGTAATTTAACAATTCCTTTAAAGAAAAATTACAGATAAAAATGCTTAACAATGTCACAATTCATTCCAACATAAGAAAATTATCAAATAAAAATGAATTACATGGAGCACAGAAGTCTCAAATTCAACTTAGCAAAAAGTGAATTAGAGGCAGCATTTGAATCTCAAACCACATTTTTACTCCTCCACTCACCACTAGCAGGGCTGTCACAGAACAGAGGAACACAGCACATGGTCCATAGCTGTGCCATCTGAGCTTTGCACAGCATGGTCCCGACACACCATGGCAGAGCTGAGTCTAGACAGCTCTGCTCCTCCAGCATACGGACAAGGGAAAAGGAAACAGCTTGTACAAATCACTACTACTCCCATATCAACACAACAATAGAACATTACAGCAGAATTACTATAGCACTTAAAAAAGAATCCTTTGAAAATAGACTCACATGAGGAGAATAAAGTAAACACTAGCTGTACTTTTTATTGTTCCATTAATCAACGTGACAGCCGGTTGGCTCCCGTAGCCATCAGCAGAGGGAATACAGCGCAATGACGTACAAAAAGGTAGAATAAACCCCTGGCCCTCAATGAGTGGCCACCACCGATCCAGATCAGAAAACTGCATCTGACCACAGTTGGGACTTCTTTTTAAGCATCACTATGTGGGTTGTAATCGAAAGCAACACTGGTATTCCAGCGCTAGTATTTTCTACCTGGCTTAGTGACGACTTAAACACTGTAAAATTTTCATATGCAGACTCAACTCCAAGTCAGAATGACATATCATTTCAGTCTGTAAATGCTGCATTATTATTGCTTTCACTGTGAATGAACTGTTGTGTCAAAGCGGGGCTCCAGACAAAAAATAATAATAATTCACTTAATGAACTTCAGAACTATATGGAGTCCCAAAAGCCCTGTTTGGATGGGACTAAATTTCTAAACAACGTTGGAATTACATTTCTTATCACCCACCTGTGATTCCAAGTATTGATTCAGACTGGAATCTAACATCTCCGTGTTTATTACAGAGGTGGGAGGGTCTGTTTTGTACATCTGGGTGTTGCAGAGATCACATATTATGTATGCATGCATTGCATATAATCATGCGTATTGATTACCATTAGTATAACCACAATTTTACTATAAGTACCATGGTTAAGCTATGGTTTGTATAGCAAAACCATGGCTAATTTGTGGTTATCTGAAATGAAGGTGAGTAATCTTACCTGACACTGGTATTACAGCAGTCTTAACAGTTTATGCGATCTGGCTCTTGATTTTATTTTATTTTATTTTTTTTAATTTATTTCTTCTTTGAAAGGCAAACACATCAAAAATGCGCACAGTAGTTAGAGCGTCTACGGTAGTTCATGTTGCCCACAACATACAAGGAAATGCATTATGAAAAATATATATATATTGTCGGCAATCACAGACATTCGGATTCAGATGGAATTAGATTTCTCAAAGTTTGCCGGAAAAAAAATTTGCTCTGGAATTATTACAGAGGTTGTGTGAGAAAAACACAGACTTGGCAGATTCGGACGGAATTAAAATCACAAAGTACGTTTGTGAAACATAAAATTCTCTAATGACCCCTTGGAAAACTAGTTCCGTCCGAATAGGCCTAAATAATTGTTTATTACACAGAATCTGCGCCAATATCACGGACCATAACTTTGTCATCATCACTTAGCCATTGAATGTAGTTTGGGCTCCTCTTCAATGCATCCTATAAATCAGGGGTCTCCAAACGTGGCCCTGGAGGGCCGGTGTCCTGCAGAGTTTGGCTCCAACTTGGCTCAACACACCTGCCTGGAAGTTTCTAGTATGCCTAAGACCTTGATTAGCTGGTTCAGGTGTGTTTAATTAGGGTTGGAGCTAAACTCTGCAGGACACCGGCCCTCCAGGACCACGTTTGGAGACCCCTGCTATAAATGTTGTCATATGTCTTGCACACATCCAGCCTGTTTTTCTTCATTAGTAACATGCAATTATATGGGAGGTGTTGAATTTTATCTTTAGCTGCTTGCATTCTTTCTTATGTAGACAACAGGTTAAAAGTAAAAATATGAATATGCAAATATAGCGCATATATTTAGCAAAATAGCAAAATATATTTAGGTATATATTTGTAGCATTTGGACCAATCAGACACACAACTTTTTGTTATATTTAACAAATAATATCGAACTCCCCATCACCTAACCAAATGGCCAATTACGAGGGTCTATGGACCCTTCCCCCGAAATGCACCTAACACCTCAGAAAGGCAGAACAGGCCTCTGGTTCCATGGTAACCAATGCTGATATCACTGGTTTTATGGCCTAAAAGGAATGCAGGAGATAAACTCCCTCATTTTCCTCATAAGAAAGGCACAAATGCACAGGAGAAACTGACTTTATTGAATTTCGTTATGAATTTAGCAGAATTTTAAAGCTGATACTTAGTCTATTATAAGGTAACAGAGCACAAAGCTTATTGCGATTATTGGACGCAAGTGTGCTACAAATTATGAAGTTCACGCATTAACAGAACACATAGACTAAAGATCTTGATAACAGGAAGCCATATTAGTATAAATTATTAGCAATAATTGTTAACGATATTGCTAATGTCTACACAGCTGACAGCTTTACCTGTTGCAGTTTGTTCAAGCTGTGCAAGAAATAGACACTGCTTTTCTGTACTTTTACTTCACACATTTCCGTCATTTTCGATATCTTGCATGCTGCACAACTGGAGCTGCTTTTTAGCAGGTGTGCCATCAATGCTGGTGTTTGGCAGAGACAAGTTCTTTTTTCCACTAAAATTTTCATGTGCATTGTCAACATAACAAAAGATGTGATCGCAAAACAAGCAAGAAAAAAGGCATTACATGCAAATTTTTAAGTCATAACATGTACATTTACATAGTTGCCAGTGGCGACCTCAGCAAAAATCTCTCTCTCAAATTTATATTTTTGGTCCCAAATGCTACCATTTTAGTCTCAGTCTGGAGCCCTGCAAAGAAGCAAGATACTTTGAAGATATCTCAGGTGGAAAAGCATGTTTTCATGGTGAATGTTTAATAAACCATGAGAAAGAGTGAAGGGGGTAGGGGGTTGGTTCTTTTATCTCCCACTACACTGAATGTCAATGTACAGCAAAAACTAGGGTAACGTGCTACATATGTATTTCAGATTTATAATTTTTGTTGCTCATGAGAGAGAAATAAATATCTCAGGTAGCGTGACCAGCGTGCACAGTTATCACACATGCGGATAATGGATTTGATCAGTTCTGGGCTTCCCGCTGATGACACCAGTGACATGAATGACAGTCAGTCAATTAACTGCAACCTATAGCTTTGATGATTACAAAGAGAAACTGCAAACAAATTCCCTGTCCATCAGGAATCATAAAGGACCAACAAATATATCCCTTGCAGTAGTTATTCCAGTCGCATAAAAGGCATATGGTGAAGAATACATCGCAACAAAAGCTCTTTTCAAAAAAGAGGGTAAATTGTACACACCTAATCAAACTATCACCAAATATTTGTGTCACAGCCAAACTTTCCCACTTCTTTCATTTCCTTTCTAGCACCTTTTATTTTCTCCTCCTTCGTTATCCCTTGCCTCTGAATCTGGCGAGTACAAAGAGCGTCCATTGTGGTGCCCGAGGAGATGTTTAGAGCCTTTTCTCTGTGCTTATATGAGGTGCTTGACAGCCTTTCGTTATTGTGTTTGGCGACCGACCCCCTAAAAAAAACATATCGATCAGCTGCAGTCACAAACTAGAAGCCTGCTGTTATACAAAAAAGCTCTGAATAGCTCCCCCTTTCCCTCCTCCTTCAAAGCAACACCGAAAAATTACACAGAGAAGGCAACTCTCCACCTGTCCTCAGATGCTGCCCTCTGCTTATCTAGGCTGTAGCATAGTGTGGAATTGGATTTGGATGATACTGCTTACCAGACCAAACCTCTTATTGCTGCAATTCCTCCCTTGATACCGTGATTCCTGAAAGCCCAAGCAAGACTCGCTGAACACATTGGGCTCCCTGCTCCTTGTCTAATTTGTTTGAGGCTAGGTCAGCTCTTTTTACAGTCTGAATTAATTTATCAGTCAAAACAAGTAAGGGCCTCTAAGTGTAAGAACTAGGATGTGAGACCGTAAAGTAGGATGACAGGCACACAAATTAATTTTTACAGTTTCTAAATAAAGAGTGGTGCCAAAATACTTGGAAAACACCCAAGGCGTTGCTATGCAGTTGCTAAGGAGTTCTGAGTGGTTGCTAGGTGTGTAAAAACTGACCCAAGATAAAAGAGCCCACCCCAAAGTCTCTATATTCTGGTTTCGTAGATATGACTCTATATGTTAGGAAGATGTGAGTGATTGCGATTTGCTATGTAGTTTTGGGTGTTGCTAGGTTGGCAGTAACAGTCTCAAGTCAAATGAGACCCACTTACAAGTCTCTATGATATTCTGATCTTTAGACTCAGTATGCTTATCATAATAGGAAGCTTTTTGGGTGTTGGCTGACTAAATTAATTCATGAAAATGAAAATGAAAAAAAAAAGCAATGTGGTTGCTAAGGCATTCTCTGTAGTTGCTAGGTGGTTTCTGCAGCCAAAAGAGGCACTTCAAGACATTCTACAATATGAGATGTTATTTATATTCATAGCTCAAGCGTTGAGAGGTTTGTACAAACCAATAACCCTAACTATGAGCAATAGTAATAGTGATATTTGTCTCAGCACCATAATAAAAGATAAAGTAAGTGAGAGAACAAGAAACAATCTCTGAATTGGAGTGCATCCTTCAGCCAATCAAAGGCAGAGCTCTCTTTGTTTTCTTCCTGGTTTCTTTCCATGACCTTGATTGCAAGCAGAAGCTATACAGTAATTAGCACAGCTTGTGGAGATGTTCATCTAAGAGGCATTAATGCATGCCTTCGGGGTCTCATCCGCATTTCACCTCCTCTTTCTCGTTTGTCTGCCTCTCCCTCCCTCCCTCTCTCTCTCTAGCTTTCGAAGTCACTCAACCTTGTGGTCCTGCACACACTGCATTGCCAAACAGGCCCTGGTCCCAACAAGCAAGCGCACAGCATTTTATCATTCCATTTACAAATATCTGCATTCATAGCAAATGCATATGGTATAAAGAGAGAAAGATTCAGAGGACAGAGATGTTCTTTCCTCCCTGGTGATTTCAATGACACAGTGGTCAGATGCACAGACGCTCAAAGACCCACAATGAGACACACGCCATGAAAAAAATAAAATAAATACAAGACAGAGACCTTAATTGCTCAGTCAAGCATAATGCAAACAGAATGGGGATTTTTTTTCTTAAATGTGCAGTTTTTAAACTGGAATAAAATGCACAAAAAACTACTTGAAATAGAAGTAGAAGATAGAAGGAATGTGTTTTTATAAGCCTTCATTAAACAATCAAGTAGTAGCAATGTACTTTAAAGCAGAGGTGGGTAGGAGTACTTCGATGAGACCACAATGATTGGTCACATAAGTAAAGGCCTGACTTTTTTATTATTATTATTTGGTAACACTTTATTTCGATAGTCCACTTTAGACATTCTATTAACAGCAAGTAACTTTGCAACTACATGACAACTAGCAGTTTGTAGAGTATTAGTAAACTATCTGCTTAATATCTTCTAACACTTTCTTTGTCAACTTATTCTACTAACCCTAAACCTACCCTAACAGTCTACTCTGAGAGATAGTGGATATGTAGTTGCAAATGAATGAGAATTAGTTGACATGTAGTAACAAAGTTACTTATAGTTAGTAGAATGTCTAAAGTGGACTATCGAAATAAAGTGTAACCTATTATTTCAAATCAATATTTAGTAACAACTGCACACAGAAATCAAATTTAATTCTGTTGATTTTTCATTGTTTAACTATTCATTTGTTGAAGGGGAATGCAATGCATTTTTGAGACATGTTTTAAAAGGACTATTTTTGATGCCATTTTAAAAACAATAAAAAAAAGTTGGGAAATGTGAAACAACAGTCAAAAACACTGAGTGATGCTGTACAAAAAAAAAATGCCCATCCTTACTTTGAAGACGAAAATATTTATAATAAATAGGAAGGACAAAGAAGCAGATGAGGTGTTGGAGATTTGATGTGGCTGTGGCAGTGCACTTGTTCTAAAACAAAAAATTATGCTGGAGTATACCCCAACAAATACAGATGCCTGCAGGATATTCACAACTAGTTAGAGTATAAAAACACATAAATGAACATCAGGATATGCTTTGAAAGATACAGTACCGCATATTGAAATCTATCATGTAATTGTATACATGATAAAAAATCAAGTGTCTCTAGTTATTCAACATAAACGCAAATGATTGAGATTCTCACATATACAAACAAAGACATATAAAATGTATACATTAAATCATTCTATTATAGACAGATGCTGGAGTACACCCCAACAAATACAGATGCCTGCAGGATATTCACAACTAGTTAGAGTATAAAAACACATAAATGAACATCAGAGGATATGCTTTGAAAGATACAGTACCGCATATTGAAATCTATCATATAATTGTATACATGATAAAAAATCAAGTGTCTCTAGTTATTCAACATAAACGCAAATGATTGAGATTCTCACATATACATACAAAGACATATAAAATGTATACATTAAATCATTCTATTATAGACAGATGTGCAAAATAAAATGCATGCAACCTGAATCCTGCACCATACAAAAGTTGGCAAGTTTGAGAAGGAAAGCCTGAGAAAGAAAAGCAAAGCTGAGCCGAGCCGAGCAAAGTAAATCTCAGTATGGGTTCGATGGACAGTGTTGGTTTTTCTGAGCTGCTCTGAAAAGGTTTGCTTTTTTTCCCCAAAACATAAAGAGCAGAGATTTACAGCCCCAGGCAGAGCTTGTCAAACCAGGCTCCTCTCCTCTGCTTTGCTGTGTGAGACAGAGCCTAATGCTGCAGACATCCAGACCACTGCACTGCTGCAGTCCCTCAGCCATCACAGTCTACAAACCTAACCAGAAGCATCAAGCAGCCATTCACTGATACATGATTTACCACTTTCAAGTACAGAAAGCATTGTTAAAACATTATCAGGGATAAACCGGTAAGCTCTGAGCACATTATGACTTAAGAGTATTTCCATTCAAATTCAAACAGAAACTCTCCATCTCATTCAATCAAGGGGGAGGCTTCATGGTACATCTTCCTAATGAATGTGTGAATTAATAAGTTTTTCCCAGGTGGGGTTTGCTCTAAAAATGGGTGGGAGAGGAGAAAGACCTGGAACAGAGAATTAATCTTTGTCATACACATAACAAAAAAAAAATTCAGCCCCTTTCTGGCCCACCACTGAATAGGAACAAAACTGTTTCCTCTTCGATTTTGTTCTCCACTGTTTTCATTTGCTGTCTTGTTGAAGTGGTTGCGACTGAGAATTGCAGGATGGAAGACAGAAGAACGGCAAGAGAGGGAGAGAAGAAAGGGAAAGAGAGAGAGAGAGAAATAAAACAGCAGAGCCATCAAAAAGCAATCATAGCTTGATGAAGTGAGGCTGTGGGCCACAGACAAATGGGAGGGAAGCAAATGACAGCCTGGTAGGGGTAAAAACGAGAGCGCGGGTAGCAGAAACATTAAATCTGCATAAAAATGCTCAGTTGACTAGCACAACCAAGAGTTTAACCCAAAGCAAAACCATACACCTGAACATTACACGTCCGCACAAATACTTACACATCAACACCATAAGACAACAAATTACAGCCTGGCCCATTATAAGAAGTTCAATGGTAGAGAATGATAGAGAATGCACATCCCGTCGGCATGTGTTTCTCTCGCTAGGTAGGTCAGCTGCTTGATGTTTGCTGGCTCACACAAGCAGATGTGTTTTATAGTTTATTTGGATCTGGATCAGTGGCAGTAGGACGGCTTAGATACGCTCTGTGTTTGGAGTCCCCACCGGGAGGTGTGAGTTCTGTCTTGGTCTACTGCAAACATCTCGCTACATGAAATGCTTGGACAATCATTAGGAGGAGGATGGAGATGTGAAGTAGGACAAAAAAGGATGTCTCCTGGAAGTGTCTCAACAATAAAGAAGAAAACTAATAAGCAAGGTTGGCTTTCACTTCTCTTTCTGGATATGCCACACATGACTATAGTGTGAGAACAGTGGCAGCATTGAAGGATATCAGAAGATCCTAACAATATTGATTTTTTTGGATGTGGGGTGCATTTGTGAAACCTTTCTTTTCACAGACAGTGGCCAGGGAAGCAAAACACAGAGCGTAAGCACGAAAAAGGACATGAAAGAGAATGACGGAGCAATCTGAAATATAACAATGCATGCAGGCTTCAACAGTGGATGTTTTCTGCTTCAGTAGTTCAGATTTTTACTGGCCCTGTCAACATATTCACTGGTCCTAAGATGGGAAAAATATCAACATATTTTATATGCATCAGAAAGTAATATTGTAATATTAAAATATATTTAGGTTTTCTTTTAGCATTGTTCTGTTGTCAAATTATTTATTTAAAATGAATGATTTTTTTTAATTTGCAACTATTTAAATTAAAAATGTAAACTACAATATTCATATAATAAAAGCTATGAACTCAAAATCACTATCACAGTTTCAACAAAATCCCATCTATATCAGCCAGCTCTATAATGTTATTTTAGTGGCATATGTATGCTAGCAGAATTCATAACAATATTCAATATATCACACAAAACCAAATGTTTGCAAGGCATAAAAATAATGCATATGATGAAAGTAAGGTTTAGTGACAATGCAGCACTGACCCAATAGTTAAGCATCGGTTAAGTCAACTAGAAAATCATCAGAAAAATAATTATTCTTGAGGCCTAGCATGGCTAAAGGCTCATCTGTGGAAAAACAGGTTGAAATGATATTAGCATGCTTGTTGAGGTACTTTGTAATTTATCAATGCCACACACTCAGTGGCGTTATCTTTATTTGGTGCTATCTTCATTCGTTTTTCAAAGCTAATGCTACCATGACCCCTATTCTGAATTCAATTGCTAAAGGAAACCTTAAGATTTCTTTGTAAACTTCCATGTTTTTAATATAACTGTGGCATATGTTTCACTGTCAGAAAACTAGAAAAGCACACAGAATCTCTCAGGTTTGGGTGTGTTTGTGCACATAACAGTGAGCTACGATTAGCTAATGTATTCAGAGATAGCAAGTGTGTGTTTCATAGTTGGAGGTGTGAATGTGCCTCTTTGTGGCAGACATATGCTCTTAAACATGGCAGGACCGCAGGGAAATGCTAGTTCTGGTACGTTTTCACACTCCTTGCCTCAAACCTCCTCAAATGTTCCAGTATTAAACAAAAGCACAGTAGCTGATAACTATGTTTGTCAGTAACACTTACTATGCTAATGCGCTAATAAACTGAGAAACTATTTTTGTTTTTGCATGTTATTTAGCATATTGCTATGTGGTTGCTAGGATGTTCAGAGTGGTTCGGTCTGCCATCAATCTGATTAATAACAGATTATTTGGGTGCATGTAAGCATAGCTAATGTTGCCCATTTTACAGTCTGCCTGCTCTGATCACAAAAAAAAAGTAGTATCTCACCTCTTCTCAACAAGATGCACAATTCAACGTATGATTGATTTCTGTAGCTCAAAAAGTGCAGGATGAGTTGCCTGAAAACGTAATTTAGGGTTAGAGGTTTGTTCAAATTCATAACTCTAAACTCGAGCTATAATAATAGTGATGTTCGCCTTAGCAAGCACCGCTAATTACAAGAAGCTACACAAACTAATTACATTTGAGAGTACATCACTGCATGCTTATGTAATTAAACTGTAAAATGAACCCTTTTGTAAAGCGTGACCTGACTGCACATTTAACTGTGGAAGTGAATTACAGTATTAAGTGGCAAATGTGCATCTTTGAGATGAAAAGACAAGAAAAGTGAGGAAATGATAACCAAGCGAGAGAGTGAAGAGTGCAATAAAGACCAAATCAGGACATGGAAAGATGTGCAAATTATGAGCTTAGTCTCTCAGTCGGTGCCAAGGAAGGCTCGATTGGACAAGTGCTCACTTACATCACAACCCCCTTCAATATGTGGCAGTTTTTCAGAAACCCAGTTTAGACATTACAGCCAGCAGCTAAATCTATAGTGTGAAATGTGATGTGAAAGCTATTGTGAAGTCACACAAGTCACAAAAACTCATCAGCTTTGAGCATCATGTCAACTCTGCAGCTCTTTTTGAAAGGTTTCCCATCATGCCGTGTGCCAGAGCCATTCTAAGGGATTTACTATGTTACACTAACAGTATTGCAGTTTAGTTACATAAATCTAAACAAGCAACTACCACCTAACAGTCTGTGTGCATATAATATATAACAGTTAGGTAGGGATCTTGTTTCACTCAGCTGAAGGTGTTTTACTCTTGACCCTTAAGTTGTTATATATGTAAGTGTGTGCTAGTTATGTCCTATTCATAACTGAAAGACTGATCTGCATAATATATACATGCAAGTTAGAAGTCATAGCACATAGTCTGTGCAGTAATTAATTAAATGCCTTTATAACTGTACTTTAAAAACACTAAATAAAAATAATTTGTTAAATAAAAATTAACCAACTAAAAAAAACAACAACAAAAAAATCTAATAATAAAATACAATTATAATATGCTTTTAGGCTTAGTTTTTGTTTGTTTTGGTATATTATGAAACTTGAAACCTTTACATCCTGTCTGAATTAAGCATGAAAATACCACTGGATAATATTTAGCACATTAACTGTGGCAGCACTAAAATACTAAAAATACAATAAAAAATTTACAGAAATTAGAAAGCTTGAAGTTTTGTAAAACTACACTAACATCAAAAATAAAAACTGAAAAAAAAAACTGAAAAAAAAATTACAACTATAATAACCATCATTAACAAACCATGGAAATAAAACACATATTTTTATTACCTGATACCAATTATTTTACATTGAAGTATATAACCAATAAACCTATGTACAAAAGCAAATGTTAACTCCTGTTTCATTTCTACTTATTGATACAATAAATAATTCACTATTAGACTACAGTAATAAAAAAAACATTAATTGCTTAAGTAGATTAACTGCAAATGCACATGACTGCATGTGATATATGTGTGTAGAGTGCATACTTAAAACCCTAAAAGATACATATTCTGTGGTGAGTGCTTGAGTTATCTATTAGAATGAATGTCTAAAATAAAGGGATGGAGTGTGCATTTTAAGCATTTTGTTTTGCTACTCTGTGTGTGTGTGTGTGTGAGGTTTAGGGTAGCCAGCTGTCAGAAGCGGCGCCGGCTGCAGTCAATCAGGAGGAACATGGTGCTTTCTGCTGCCACTCAGCCCCCACGGTAATGATGATGGGCCTGTGAAGCGCCGCATTCCGGGATCTCGTTACACTCAAATAATTGGAGTTTGTTAGAACCGGCCAGCTTCAATCTGCAGCCCGAGACAGTCAGGTGTGTGTCTGGGATTAGGTAGAGTGCATAACTGACAGCACAGCCCATTTGTATGACCTTATCACCTCTGACTTCTTGGGACTGGTGAGGGAGCTCAGCTCTGGGCCACCATGCATACATTGGCATAGGAAAAAAAGATGTTGGAGCATCCAACATTATCATACCTTATCTGTCAGCACAAATAAATAAGCATATGTGCATGGTGTACTAACTAACTGCACTATGCCCCTTCAAACTCTACAAGAAGATATTGTCCTCTTATACAAGTGAAAACGTTTTTAGAGCTGGTCTGAATTGAAGAGGCTGCATCTTATTTGCTTTGAGATGCAGTTTTCACCCCAGTGCACACAAACAGACACAAACGCATATTGACTGCAGCACGCTGGTGTTAATGAGTTACTAATACATTCACAGTTGAATGGAGGAACATCTCATCTTGTGCACACAGGCTTCTCCATCTAAAATTTGGCCTTACACACACACACACACACACACACACACACACACACACAAACACACTCCAGAAAGACATAAATACTGTATACAAAGCTAGCAGCTAGCATATGGCTTCAAGTTGAAGTATAGTGTCCAGTATGGACTACCTTTATGGTGTTTTTATGATGCTTTTATTGTAATTGTATTGACATGTGGAGCTTGACAGCACCTGATCATCAATCACTTTCATTATACGTAAAAAAATAGCAATGTGCACATGTTGTCTAACTGCTCATTTTGTGGTCTACAGAAGAAAGAACATCATACGGAATGAAATGAGGGTCAGTAAATTATGACAGAATGTTCATTTTTCGGTGAACTATCCCTTAAAGCTGTAAATCTGTTCTTGTTTCAGAGCACTGTAACATGAAAACGCATGCTGCTCAAATAAAATCAAAGTCTTAAAGCTAGAAGAGTGCAAGCAAAGGGTCTGTTGTGTCTTCTGATGATCACTGGGGTGTAATACATTCTCAGTTTTATAACCTAAGAACATCTCGGTTACTTCTGTAACCCTCATTCCCTGAAGGAGGGAACGGAGACGTTACGTCAGTCGTGACTGACGAATTGGGATCTCGCCCGAGAGCCCAATCACCTTTGAGTGTAAACTAAACAAGCCAATGACAGTTGGCTTGCGTGTTTCGCCACGCGCACCCCGCCCCGCATCGCGGGTATAAAAGGAGAGCGCGTGCAAACGCACATCAGTTTTTCGCTGAGGAGCCGAGACTACGTGCCCCGGCCGTACAGCGGTGGTACAGCAACTGTGGCGACGGGATGTAATGTCTCCGTTCCCTCCTTCAGGGAACGAGGGTTACACAAGTAACCGAGACGTTCCCTTTCAGTCAGTCACATTCTACGTTACGTCAGTCGTGACTGACGAATTGGGATCCATATGGAAAACGCCACTATTGCTGACCCCCTCCAGTGCCCTGCGGAAGCCGGCAAGTCCCCCCACACCAGCTGGGGCGGAAGATAGGACAGCGGCAAGGCAGAGGTGTCCACCACTGCTGTTCCTTACAGTGGTACATTGGATAACACTGGGAAAGCGTACCCAGTTGGGAACGCTACGGAAGCCACATCCTGCGCATAGGAGGTATCATGTGGAATTACACATATGGACTGGCCCAGGGCAGTGCTACGTATGGAAGTCCCTGCGGTAGACTCAACCCGCCTGGGGTAAGATGAATACGCAGCAGAGATGGCAGCGAACGACTGCCAGGGAAAGACACGG
>NW_015505334.1:1373195-1373895 GCF_001515645.1 Sinocyclocheilus grahami
ACACACACACACACACACACACACACACACACACATAAACACACTGCAGCAAGCCATTAAAACATTATTCAAGAGGCGCTTATTGGTTCTCCACTCTCTTGTCAGTGGCATTGCTGTTATTAGAAATATATGCTCTCACACATGCGCTATTAAACTTCACCTAGCATTTCAGCACATTTAAGCAGCAGTGAAAATCACCATAATTATTACGGCTCTCATGCAGCGGATGAGTGCCACAGCCAGGGGAAGTGCGGGGGGAATCATTTGACGCAGCAATCTAAAATTAAACACAACATACATAAACAAGGGAATAATAGATGAAAACATGCAATTACTCATAATTAAAAAGTGAGAGATATTCTTCAGTGGGGTCAATCAATCTCTTGCATGAGAGATGATGACTCATAATCATAAAAGACAAATATGCCCCCATTAAATACACAGCACAGCCAGTAGATGTTGTATTTGGTGTGCAAGCCCTAATAACCTTGATTATACTTTATTATGATGGTAGTTCAACCAAAAATTTAAGTTGTCATTGTTTGCTCGTCACTTCAAAACTCTATGGATTCTTTTTTCTATGTAGCACAAAAGGTTAAAAGTTCAGTATAATGTCGATGCTGTTTTTACATACAACATTTACAGGTATAGTTTCATATACATATAACACACACACACACACACACACACACACACACAC
>NW_015505334.1:1373905-1374982 GCF_001515645.1 Sinocyclocheilus grahami
TATGATGCTTTTATTGTAATTGTATTGACATGTGGAGCTTGACAGGACCTGATCATCAATCACTTTCATTATACGTAAAAAATAGCAATGTGCACATGTTGTCTAACTGCTCATTTTGTGGTCTACAGAAGAAAGAACATCATACGGAATGAAATGAGGGTCAGTAAATTATGACTGAATGTTCATTTTTCGGTGAACTATCCCTTAAAGCTGTAAATCTGTTCTTGTTTCAGAGCACTGTAACATGAAAACGCATGCTGCTCAAATAAAATCAAAGTCTTAAAGCTAGAAGAGTGCAAGCAAAGGGTCTGTTGTGTCTTCTGATGATCACTGGGGTGTAATACATTCTCAGTTTTATAACCTAAGAACATCTCGGTTACTTGTGTAACCCTCATTCCCTGAAGGAGGGAACGGAGACGTTACGTCAGTCGTGACTGACGAATTGGGATCTCGCCCGAGAGCCCAATCACCTTTGAGTGTAAACTAAACAAGCCAATGACAGTTGGCTTGCGTGTTTCGCCACGCGCACCCCGCCCCGCAGCGCGGGTATAAAAGGAGAGCGCGTGCAAACGCACATCAGTTTTTCGCTGAGGAGCCGAGACTACGTGCCCCGGCCGTACAGCGGTGGTACAGCAACTGTGGCTACGGAACGTAACGTCTCCGTTCCCTCCTTCAGGGAACGAGGGTTACACAAGTAACCTAGACGTTCCCATTCAGTCAGTCACGTTCAACGTTACGTCAGTGACTGACGAATTGGGATCCGTATGGAAAACGCCACTATTGCTGACCCCCTCCAGTGCCCTGAGGAAGCCCGCAAGTCACCCCACACCAGCTGGGGCAGAAGATAGGACAGTGGCTAGGCAGAGGTGTCCGCCACTGCTGTTCCATACAGTGGTGCATTGGATAACACTGGGAAAGCGTACCCAGTTGGGACGCTACGGAAGCCACATCCCGCACATAGGAGGTAACATGTGGAATTACACATATGCACTGACCCAGGGCAGTACTACATATGAAAGTCTCTGCGGTAGACTCAACCCGCCTGGGGTGAGATCACTACACAGCAGAGATGGCAGT
>NW_015505334.1:1378112-1378517 GCF_001515645.1 Sinocyclocheilus grahami
TCAGCGGCAGAACAGAAAAAACCAGGAACAAAGGTTTCTCCACCCGGCCCGCCGCCGGGGGAAGGAGTGGTGCGGTCACCATCTCCTGAAGAGCCGGATCCAAGAACCCCGGGTTGCCCGTCCCAGGGACGCCGCCCGCCCTGGCGCTTCATGGGCTTGGCAGGGCCGGAGGCGGGCTATGCCACTTTCCTGTGGCCAGCTCCACGCTGTGGCCGTTGTGAAGGCTGCTGGTGCGGCCGAGCTGGAGCGGAGATGGAGGCCACAGGAGAGAGGGGCTGCAGCTCCGTCTGCTTCTGTGCGGCGGAGAACTCTTGGGCAGAGCCCTCCCCCGCGTCGCCGAATAGGCCGGCCTGGGAGATCGGGGAGTCCAGGAAGCGATGCTTGTCGGTCTCCCTCATATCCGCC
>NW_015505334.1:1379488-1380795 GCF_001515645.1 Sinocyclocheilus grahami
CCAGGGGAGGTCGCGGCGAGACCGCAGAATGGCAGCTGCAGCACGCCGAAGATGAGCAGCACTGAATGGCAACCCCCGCTGACGCGCCGTAACACCAACGCCAGCTGTTTCTTCCAAACACTCGCGGAGATTCGTCCTGAGAAGGCTCGGCTCCGAAGCGAAAAGCTGATGTGCGTTTACACACGCTCTCCTTTTATACCCGCGGGCGGGGTGCGCGTGGCGAAACACGCACGCCAACTGTCATTGGCTTGTTTAGTTTACACCCGAAAGTGATTGGGCTCTCGGGCGAGATCCCAATTCGTCAGTCACGACTGACGTAACGTAGAACGTGACTGACTGAAAGGGAACTGCAATGTTTCATCTTGGAGAGATTTTTTTTTATTTGATCCCAATTTTCTTAAGAAACATCTTATGAAACTTAACAAGGCTTCCCAAATCATAGTGTGTAAATGTACGTGTATGAGCATATGTGATGACACGCCTCCTGCTATTCATTAATTAGTCAACATGAAACAGCATTCACAACAAAAATGTATGAAAAAGAAAAATATAGAGTTGGACGTGGTTTTATCCATAAGGAATTGTTTGGCTTTGAAAAAGCAGGGGTTCCATGCAAGAATGCAGCCAAACTGGTGTATACATTTGAATTCAAAGAGGACTAGCATTTTATTTCTGCTCATTAACACAGTAAATATATATATATATATATATTTTTTTTTTTACTTGCGCTGATGAATCTTGGACAGAAATGTATATTAAAGGGGTCATATGATGCGATTTCAAGTTTTCCTTTCTCTTTGGAATGTTACAAGCTGATTGTGCATAGATAAGATCCCTGAAGTTGCAAAGACTAAAGTCTCAAAACCAAAGAGATATTTTTTATCAAAGTTAAGACTCTGCCACGCCCCCCTAAAACGGCTCGTTCTAACACGCCGCACATATCTACCTCACTATGTGGGAATGTTTGCATAATGCCGCCCAAATGCTCATGCAAAGAAAGAAGGCATGGTTTCAGTAACCGCAGTTAGTGTTGATCAGCTACTGTTTTGTTATTATTTTAAGTATTTGCTAGTGACTGTTCAAATGCGGAGCTTTGCGCATCGTATGTGTGTGCGTGTGTGTGTGTGTGCGAGCGAGAGAGCATGAGAGAGAGAGAGAGTGAAAGAGAGAGAGTGAAAGAGAGAGAGAGAGAGAGAGAGAGAGAGTGAAAGAGAGAGAGAGAGAGAGAGAGAGAGAGTGAAAGAGAGAGAGAGACAGGGTCACATCACAGTGGAGTCAGCTGTCTTAACCGTGGCTTGTGTACTGCA
>NW_015505334.1:1380870-1387387 GCF_001515645.1 Sinocyclocheilus grahami
AAAAAAAGCATCATATGACCCCTTTAAGAAGGCACATAGGGTCAATTTTTCATTTAGTTTTTTCAATTTCATGCTAACTTTAAGAATTGGCTGACTGTTTATGACTTGCTACTGACCACCACAACAAGGCCAGAGTTCAGTAGTCAAGCATCTTCTTCCAGAATAATCCAGAAAATTCTGTTGTACTGCAGTGTCTGGAGCCTCTGTGGTTTGTTCCTGGATTTTGTTACTTTCTGATGGCAAGAGCCTGTGCAGCTTGTAGAAAGAGAGATTGTGAGAATTGGCTCTGTTTTATTTGGATGAGCATGCCAAGTGAACAAAGCACTGCAAAATGAATTTATCCCGAACATAATATGTTTGTGTGCGCAATTCATTTACACTTCATAGCAGTTGTTCCGTTTTTGCACTGCAAAAGTCCATATAACCATAATTTAATTTCAAGTAAAAGCAATCTGCACTTATTTCCCTTTTAGAAATGTATCATGGTAGTTTCAGATGGCAATGCTATCAAATTGTACTTTTGTATACAGTATACCACAGTACTGAATTTTATTTACAATTTTATTTACCGTTTACCATTAAGATTTTGTAAGCATTTGGTATCCATGGTACATTTTAAGAAATTAATGCATTTATTCAGCAAGGATGCATTAAACTGGTCGAAAGTAACAGTAAAGACATTTATAAAATATATATTTTTTCAAATAAATGTTATTTTAACCTTTCTATTCATCAAAGAATCTAATTTATTAAATATTTTCACCACTGGTAATAAGAAATTTTACTTGAGCACAAAATCAGCATATTAAAATGATTTCCAAAGGATCATGTGTCACTGAAGGCTGCTGAATATTCAGCTTTGGTATGAGAGAAATAAATTGCATTTAAAAACATATGATGATAGAAAACTGAAAAAAATACATTATTTAATAATTAATCATATTTACTAATACTACAGTTTTGACTGTTTTTAATCAAATAACTGCAGCCTTGGTGAACATGAGAGATGTCTTTCAAAAACAACAAAAAAAAGAATGGTAGTGCATGTCAAGTTATTTTGATATTGCCATTTCCAGTGCTACTATGCTTCACTTCTTAGCACTCAATCGTACATCTGCACTGTCATTTTTGCAATTTTCCGTGCAGTCAGCATATCTTAGTTCCAGACAGACAATAGTGAATGCTTACAGATATCAGCATAGACACTTAATGAGCACTCCAGAGATTGTGTGGGTGTGAGGGTAGTCAGCTTTGTCAGGCGCTTCAAAAACGAGAAAACAAACAGCGCTGAGATCGGCACAATATTTTATCCACTCCTCAATATGGAGTTGTTATCATTTCGGTTCCAAAAAGTGAGTCTGGCAGAGTAGGACAGCCCTCATTCTCTGCTGATCTTATGAGGTTTGAGCAGTGCCAGGATGAATGTTATGGACTGCCACAGCGTGCAACATGTCTTTATGGGAATATGAAAATAATGGGTCCAGAATTCACAGCAGACAAATGCAGTTATCGTCTTGTATAAAGGCAGTTCCTGAGAAACATCAGTCTACAGTATACATGTCCTAGGCACAATCTGTTACCTCAAGCAATGCCTTGGAATAGCTTGCAGGCACACGGTCTTATCCATCAAGTAGACCTCATAAAAGAAGTAATAAGTTCTATCTCTATATACCTCTCTGATTTCCCTCATCAACTCTATTACGTTGACAGTGGGCCCATGGCTCGCTTATTTCTGTGTGAAAAATATGCTTCTAATTTTTGTTTTGTCGTTTCTAACTGGAGCAATCCTCCAAGCCAATTCCCACCAGAGAGCTAAAAAGTTTGTCAAAAAAGAGGGGAAGATAAAGAAGAAGCCTGCCTCACTTAAGGGAAGATTCGTCACCTAAAATGAAAAGTGTACTCTCCCTGGAATCATTAGTCCTGTACTGGGGAACACGAAGGGGGATTATGAAAAATATATATATATTATTTTTGCCTCAAGCGCAGGGTGGGAGTTAGCCGCTATGTCTTTTCTCGCCCGGCATTTACACATTGAAAACAGCTGAAGGCGCAGTCAGGAATGTGGAGCAAAGCCACCTGCAGCTGGAGACGTTGGGTAAGCATAGCTGATTTACAACCAGCTTTTTTTTTTTTTTTCATTTGAAAGCGATTGTGTAACTGTCTGGACTCAATGCACCAATAACAGTAAGTCAGACCTACCCTTAAAAGGAGAAAAGAGGATGCTTCAAACACAATTCTGTTTCATCTGGGCTAATTTGATCACTGAACAGCTTATTTAAGATATTCAAAGGAACATGCTGAAAACAACAAGCCAAAGCAATTATATGCAATGACCAATTTCTTCTGATATCTTTTTCATAAGTTCAGGCCACACTTTCTAACTTGAAAAGGGTGTATTGAACGAAGACGAGATGAACAATTGATCGAGAACAGTAGGAGACATCCCTCTCCTTCTCTTTTTTTCAGGAGGCTGGCATCTCACCATCATTTTTGGTATGCCCTTTAATGAAAAGAAAATGAAGGAACAGACAGGGTGTGTGCAGTTGAAGTGACATGCATTTAAGGGTCTCATTAAAAGATGAGTGAAGTGTGTGTGTGTGTGTGTGTGTGTGTGTGTGTGTATTATCAACAAATAAACTCTAGTAGTCACAAACTGGGGAAAGCTATATGTTATCATTCCCACTCATCCTAATGACACTAGTTGACTGGCACAGGACACCCAGGTATGAGACTTTTAATTATTTAAATATATATATATATATATACACAATAACAAGGTGGCGTTAATAACTGGACACATCAATTGAAAACAGTGCTACGTATGTGATCATTTCAAACTTCAGTGAATCAGCTGGGACTGGCTCACTAAGAGGTATGTGTTCTCCAAAAATGAAAGGTCAGTCAGTTTAAGTGCTGCATAATGAGACATTCCAACATGCAACTTCTGAAAAGGTGTTCATTAGAGTGTTTTTAATGCAGTCCCTTGAGTAAGCCCATGTGAAAAGGTCTTTGTTTATTGATGATGTGTTATTTTCACCATCTTAATGAAAGCATACTTGTGAAGAGAAGACCTTTAAAATAGGGATATTTTAAATTCCTTTAAAGCTAATTGTAATAACCATAAGGTTGAGTTGCCATCTGGCCATTGAGATCATGGAAAAACTGCGGGGCTATTTCCGATACCTGTCATATATAATTTTGTTAGGTCTTTATATACTGTCAAATATGCCTTACAAAAATGTTTTCAATAATAATAATAATAATAAGGAATTGCTTATTTTAATATTTTACTATAAGAGCACAAATTCAGAGTATGGGACACCATGCTTGACTACATGCCATGTCATGGCTACACGTCACTTAGATTGTGAAATAATCAAATTAAAAAAAGGTTAAATCAAATCGGTGCAAAAATATTTTATTCCATCTGAATACACAGCTACTTTTAACTGGGTTTCAATGGAGAATGATGCTTTTTGGCAGTACAAGAGTGTAGATAAGGCATCTACCAGCAAGGGCTAACTGAACCATGTTAACCAGCCAAACCTTGACGTATATTATACCAGTGCAAAAACCCAATTTCATTTCTACGTAGTAAGCGCCATATTTTCTCGGCCAGAAAATAGAAGTTGTCGGGATGTCTGGAAGACTGTGTGGCCGAACTGGGAATGCAATGATAGACGGCTTCTCAAACCGCAGAATCATCATTCACAGTGCATCTCTCTGATAAAGGATGCGGTCCAGGATTTGATTGCTGCACAAGACCAATGGGACGTTTTGAAGCCCCTGTCACTTCTTTCTAATGACTTCAAAGCCCTGCAAACTAATCAAAGCGTAAAACAATAACCCTCCCTCTTCTCTCAATAGAAGTAAATAGAATTAACATCACCATGACATCTATTAAACTCCCATAATCACGTGTGTGTGTGTGTGCCATATTTTCCCACATATTGCATCATGCCTTCACATAACATAAGCTAGTTTTGAGGGGTTTACTCTTTTTATAAGAAGGAAATACAGCCATGTATTAATGAGGACAATTAAAAAAAAACTGAAACTGACAAATATAGCAAAGCACTCACACAGTGAAACACACACTTATTAATTATCAGACATCTCAGCCTTTCATTACTGTTGTCATTAATTAACCACAACATAATGTTGCCACTGCAACATTTTATTTAATAAATAATAACCAGCTATCTCTCTCTCATATGAAGGGATTTAGCTTAGGCTAGCATGCTGCTGTGATGAAAAGTAAATAAACAGCTAGTCATTTCATATTGAGATAAATAGTTGTTACATTAGCTAGCATAAGCTCATCGCTAACTAGCAAGCTTAGGGTGGGCTGTTTTGGGGAAACAGAACCACCATGTCACATTAAGGCAGTGGATCACACAAATATAATAAAGTCAATGTGTACTCTAATTGCTGCAATTAATCATTGCACGAAACTAATAGCGACTTCAGACAAATGTCACGTAAATTAATGTAGATCATAATGAAATCTGATTATTCAATGTACAGTGGTTGGTTATTCACACACTAAAGCCTCAATCACTTCTCCAATAAAGGTCTGCCGAGATCAGCCTCGCTTTCCAGATAATTGGTTTTCACACCACCAAAGCGACCTTGCGACATGATGACATTGTGGTACCTTTCTTTCCCTAAACAGCTCATCTTGACCTTTATATCTTTAACAAATTACCTGACACATAAAGACCAGCAGCCTTCAACCTTTTTCAGGTCAAGGACCTCTGTGGATGTTGAATTTTAAGCTCGGCCTATAAAACATGCTATTAATCTATTTACATACTGTGCTTTGCACATCTAAAATTATTATTTCAATTCTAAGGCTTTGCAATATAAACATCATAAATGAGTCATATACTTGTAGATTATATATTCATTTAATAAGCTGAACTTCTAAACATTAGCTTTGGTTTAAGTTAATACAATTGTGCTTTCTTTTAATGCATATTTTCACAACAATAATTGGCAGACCCTATTGAAGACCCCTGGTTAAATCTAAATGTTTTAGAAGAACAAAGATGAAATTGCCTATTATAATTTTTTAACCTTCTTCCAGTCTATGATTAATTCTGGTCTGTCTAACTATAACCACAGTTTAACTTAGAAAATGACTTCTGCAATGACTAAAAACTCACTTGATTTCCCTTTGGCTATGCAAACCAGGCTCAAACCAATCAATGCGGAGCTTTATTGCTTTGCCATTAGCTTGATTGTCAAACACCGTGTGTATGTGCGAACATCAGCATGAACACCTATTATGTGAAAGCATGTCATTTGCGGACTTGTGCGAGCAAGGCAACAAACAGCCAAGTGCTTATCAGGGTCCTTAGAGAGAAACAGGAAATTGAGTTTATCTAGTGTAATGGTGGGCAGAGTCACGCAGGGAAACAGACGGACCATTTCTCTCCTATTAGCAACCATGTGTTATTCATGAGGGCGAATTTAGTGTGAACTATGTTTCATTGATATTCCGTGCACTTACTTTGTGCTGACTGTCTGGGGACTGAAGCTATTCTGTTTTATGCCTTTATTTATTTATTTCCACGCTTAAAATCTGCATGGCATGAAAAGGCACAGTGACCGTGGGGTCACGGGGTCAAACATCGAGCCCGGTTGCAGCCCATTTAATCAGTTTCAGCTTAACAAGACTTTAACAGTGATAGAACGGTTCAGAGAAGACAGACAGACAGTGAAAGAAAGAATCGAGAGAATAAATCGAGTGAGATTGGTGTTCTCTGTGAGATTGGCGGCTTACAATAACATGAAACCATGGAAAATGCCACACACAATAACATGACTTCCATTGTTCCACAGTCATAATCCCTCTCCGAGTCTCGGGAGCTGGGATTGGTGTTATTGACCGAAGCGCTATGGAGTTGTCAAAACTATTTTATTAATTTGATTCGGTGACACAGGCTCATTGCGAGGAAAAAAATATGACAATACTCATCCACATCCTCTGTGTTCAGTAAATGACAACCTTTAAGCCCCTATGCCATCCCTCCTTCTCATTATTACCTCTCATCCTGCTATTGCCCTTTGCCATTCTCCATAGCACTAAAAATATCCTGCCTCTCCTATACTCCCTCTCAACTTGCCTCTGGATGAGGAGGGTGTAAATTGCTGTGTATAAGGGATCCAAAAGGGCTCACAGACGACCAGGATCAGGGAGGTGACAAGTGTGAGGCAGCATATCTCTCTGGAGTTAGTTTAGACTGCAAGGTGGACAAAAGAAGAAAAAAAAGCCTCACCAAAATAACACTGAGCTAATGCATGCCTGGCATCTCAGGGCTGGTGTGATATGGAGATGAATATACTCAAACAGTAAAATAGAAGAGGGCAGGAGCTGAATAAAAGCCTACCCTGTTGAAAAAAACAGCATATGCTGGTTAGGTATGTTTTGACGCTGGGATGCTGGTTTAAGCTGGTCCTTTGCTGGTTTGTGCTGGTCCTATGCTGGTTTTAGCTGGTTCTTTGCTGGTTT
>NW_015505334.1:1388315-1400784 GCF_001515645.1 Sinocyclocheilus grahami
ATCTGATTTATACATGGCCGAACTGGGAATGCAATGATAGACGGCTTCTCAAACCGCAGAATCATCATTCACAGTGCATCTCTCTGATAAAGGATGCGGTCCAGGATTTGATTGCTGCACAAGACCAATGGGACGTTTTGAAGCCCCTGTCACTTCTTTCTAATGACTTCAAAGCCCTGCAAACTAATCAAAGCGTAAAACAATAACCCTCCCTCTTCTCTCAATAGAAGTAAATAGAATTAACATCACCATGACATCTATTAAACTCCCATAATTAAAATCCAGGTATTAAACATCTGTGGAATCCTCAGCTGTCTGTCTCTGCATTTTTGTAACCTCCTAAATCCTCGTCTGACAACATGGTATATTCATCTGCACGCACTGCTCAAATCCCTCTCTTTATTATTTACATGCCCCATATGGCGGCTGTTTGTTTAGACTAATTATTTTTAGCTCCTCAACTTGAAACTGCTGCTGTCACCAGAGCAGCTTTTCTCTTTCCTTCTTTTTCCTACCCCTCCCTGCTTCTATGTTTGGTTGTGGTGTAGCCAGCATGACCTACATCACAACAGTCAAAAAAGAAAGTAATTTGAGTGGCAAAGCAACATGAAAATTTCATGTTGACTTTAACAGTTCAATTATATACAGGTACATCTTTCCTAAGTCATTCTTTTGCACTTAGATATTTATTTAGTAGGCTATCTCTAATCTCAGACAGATCTATTGGCATCTCTTACCAATTAACTTGTTAAATGCACTGACTGCAACCACAAAAACACAAAAGAAGCATAAAAAGCAAGCACTGAAAAAAAACATCAATAATAAAACATCCAATCTTGTCCACTTAGCTCAGACAGCAGTTGGCAAAGAACAGGGTTTTCCTCATGGGCTATCGGTGCCAGCACCACCTCTGCCATATTAGTCAGTCTGGTGGAGTATGGTTAATATGGTAACAGGGACTTACCTTAGCTCTAAAATCTCTGTCTGGCTAGAAATCAAAAAGCAGCCTATGCTAGTCCATCCCAACCTATGCTGTATAAAATCAACCATTATATGCATATGGCACAATCTAAAACCTGCAGTGTTATCTGATTTACTGATTTAAATACATAATACTGTGTATTTAAATATGGTGTTAAAATACACAATAAATACATAAAACAGTATGAAAAGCTATTTTCTATTCTGTCCTGCTGCATCAAGTTCAACGATTTGCAAGGAAACGCTCTCAAGACTTAAGTTCTCCAAACAGCCACTTTGTAATCACTCTGCAAATAATAAAACAATCATAGAAAACTAGTGCTGTTTTTACTGAAGAGAGGGCCAAGAAAGTATAATTGCTGTCTTGCTTTCTTAAGAGGCAAAGTGTGGAGTGACTGATTGACGAAAAATATTAGATGAGTGACCCTTAACATGAATGCTATAGTCTGAAAAACATTTGTACCATAACAGCCTGGTAATAAACAGTCGTTTATACTTTGTTAAGTTAATTTTGAATCTGACTTGATGTCTGTTTAATTATATGCAAAAGCACTAAATTACCACTGTGGATAATGTGCTACATACATGAACAAACATGCCTTGTCTAAGTGATTTTTATGTTTTACTATCCTTGTGGGGACATTTGTTCCTGTCCCCCAACACATGCACTCACTCGCCAAGTATGTCATCTAAATTATGATTTCCCATTGACACAATTGCTATAATAACCTAATTGCAATAGACTAACGGAAATCCTAAAATGCAACTGAAGTGAATGTAAAGTGAAAGCCGTTATTCTGGAAAATGTTCAGAATTTTTTATATAGTTAAGTTAGAAATGCACACAAAGATTTACATTTCATGGTTATGGTTAATGGAGGACAAAAACTCAGATTTCATTGTTCAAAATATTATTTATTAATACTTGTTCTGCAAGGTTCCATTAAATTAAAAGTGACATTAAAGACTTACAGTGTTACCAAAAAATTTAATTACATAAAATAAATTCATTATTGTAAACTGTAATAATTTTTCACAAAAAAATATTTTTACTGTTTTTACTGTATTTGTATTTTTGATCTTATAAATTCAGCCTTGGTAAGCATAACAGACTTCTTTCAAAAACATTATATTGAGGCCAACTCTAGTGTATACAATTTATGTATTTATTTATTCACGTGTGTGTGTGTGTGCCATATTTTCCCACATATTGCATCATGCCTTCACATAACATAAGCTAGTTTTGAGGGGTTTACTCTTTTTATAAGAAGGAAATACAGCCATGTATTAATGAGGACACTTAAAAAAAACTGAAACTGACAAATATAGCAAAGCACTCACACAGTGAAACACGCACTTATTAATTATCAGACATCTCAGCCTTTCATTACTGTTGTCATTAATTAACCACAACATAATGTTGCCACTGCAACATTTTATTTAATAAATAATAACCAGCTATCTCTCTCTCATATGAAGGGATTTAGCTTAGGCTAGCATGCTGCTGTGATGAAAAGTAAATAAACAGCTAGTCATTTCATATTGAGATAAATAGTTGTTACATTAGCTAGCATAAGCTCATCGCTAACTAGAAAGCTTAGGGTGGGCTGTTTTGGGAAGAGAGAACCACTATGTCACATTAAGGCAGTGGATCAGACAAATATTATAAAGTCAATGTGTAGTCTAATTGCCACAATTAATCATAACACGAAACTAATAGCCACTTCAAACAAATGTCACGTAAATTAATGTAGATCATAATGAAATCTGACTATTCAATGAACAGTGGTTGGTTATTCACACAATAAAGCCTCAATCACTTCTCCGATAAAGGTCTGCCGAGATCAGCCTCACTTTCCAGATAATTGGTTTTCACACCACCAAAGCGACCTTGCGACATGATGACATTGTGGTACCTTTCTTTCCCTAAACAGCTCATCTTGACCTTTATATCTTTAACAAATTACCTGACACATAAAGACCAGCAGCCTTCAACCTTTTTCAGGTCAAGGACCTCTGTGGATGTTGAATTTTAAGCTCGGCCTATAAAACATGCTATTAATCTATTTACATACTGTGCTTTGCACATCTAAAATTATTATTTCAATTCTAAGGCTTTGCAATATAAACATCATAAATGAGTCATATACTTGTAGATTATATATTCATTTAATAAGCTGAACTTCTAAACATTAGCTTTGGTTTAAGTTAATACAATTGTGCTTTCTTTTAATGCATATTTTCACAACAATAATTGGCAGACCCTATTGAAGACCCCTGGTTAAATCTAAATGTTTTAGAAGAACAAAGATGAAATTGCCTATTATAATTTTTTAACCTTCTTCCAGTCTATGATTAATTCTGGTCTGTCTAACTATAACCACAGTTTAACTTAGAAAATGACTTCTGCAATGACTAAAAACTCACTTGATTTCCCTTTGGCTATGCAAACCAGGCTCAAACCAATCAATGCGGAGCTTTATTGCTTTGCCATTAGCTTGATTGTCAAACACCGTGTATGTGTGAATATCAGCATGAACACCTATTATGTGAAAGCATGTCATTTGCGGACTTGTGCGAGCAGGGCAACAAACAGCCAAGTGCTTATCAGGGTCCTTAGAGAGAAACAGGAAATTGAGTTTATCCAGTGTAATGGTGGGCAGAGTCACGCAGGGAAACAGACGGACCATTTCTCTCCTATTAGCAACCATGTGTTATTCATGAGGGCGAATTTAGTGTGAACTATGTTTCATTGATATTCCGTGCACTTACTTTGTGCTGACTGTCTGGGGACTGAAGCTATTCTGTTTTATGCCTTTATTTATTTATTTCCACGCTTAAAATCTGCATGGCATGAAAAGGCACAGTGACCGTGGGGTCACGGGGTCAAACATCGAGCCCGGTTGCAGCCCATTTAATCAGTTTCAGCTTAACAAGACTTTAACAGTGATAGAACGGTTCAGAGAAGACAGACAGACAGTGAAAGAAAGAATCGAGAGAATAAATCGAGTGAGATTGGTGTTCTCTGTGAGATTGGCGGCTTACAATAACATGAAACCATGGAAAATGCCACACACAATAACATGACTTCCATTGTTCCACAGTCATAATCCCTCTCCGAGTCTCGGGAGCTGGGATTGGTGTTATTGACCGAAGCGCTATGGAGTTGTCAAAACTATTTTATTAATTTGATTCGGTGACACAGGCTCATTGCGAGGAAAAAAATATGACAATACTCATCCACATCCTCTGTGTTCAGTAAATGACAACCTTTAAGCCCCTATGCCATCCCTCCTTCTCATTATTACCTCTCATCCTGCTATTGCCCTTTGCCATTCTCCATAGCACTAAAAATATCCTGCCTCTCCTATACTCCCTCTCAACTTGCCTCTGGATGAGGAGGGTGTAAATTGCTGTGTATAAGGGATCCAAAAGGGCTCACAGACGACCAGGATCAGGGAGGTGACAAGTGTGAGGCAGCATATCTCTCTGGAGTTAGTTTAGACTGCAAGGTGGACAAAAGAAGAAAAAAAAGCCTCACCAAAATAACACTGAGCTAATGCATGCCTGGCATCTCAGGGCTGGTGTGATATGGAGATGAATATACTCAAACAGTAAAATAGAAGAGGGCAGGAGCTGAATAAAAGCCTACCCTGTTGAAAAAAACAGCATATGCTCCGATAAAGGTCTGCCGAGATCAGCCTCACTTTCCAGATAATTGGTTTTCACACCACCAAAGCGACCTTGCGACATGATGACATGGTGGTACCTTTCTTTCCCTAAAACAGCTCATCCTGACCTTTATATCTTTAACAAATTACCTGACACATAAAGACCAGCAGCCTTCAACCTTTTTCAGGTCAAGGACCTCTGTGGATGTTGAATTTTAAGCTCGGCCTATAAAACATGCTATTAATGTATTTACATACTGTGCTTTGCACATCTAAAATTATTATTTCAATTCTAAGGCTTTGCAATATAAACATCATAAATGAGTCATATACTTGTAGATTATATATTCATTTAATAAGCTGAACTTCTAAACATTAGCTTTGGTTTAAGTTAATACAATTGTGCTTTCTTTTAATGCATATTTTCACAACAATAATTGGCAGACCCTATTGAAGACCCCTGGTTAAATCTAAATGTTTTAGAAGAACAAAGATGAAATTGCCTATTATAATTTTTTAACCTTCTTCCAGTCTATGATTAATTCTGGTCTGTCTAACTATAACCACAGTTTAACTTAGAAAATGACTTCTGCAATGACTAAAAACTCACTTGATTTCCCTTTGGCTATGCAAACCAGGCTCAAACCAATCAATGCGGAGCTTTATTGCTTTGCCATTAGCTTGATTGTCAAACACCGTGTGTATGTGCGAACATCAGCATGAACACCTATTATGTGAAAGCATGTCATTTGCGGACTTGTGCGAGCAGGGCAACAAACAGCCAAGTGCTTATCAGGGTCCTTAGAGAGAAACAGGAAATTGAGTTTATCCAGTGTAATGGTGGGCAGAGTCACGCAGGGAAACAGACGGACCATTTCTCTCCTATTAGCAACCATGTGTTATTCATGAGGGCGAATTTAGTGTGAACTATGTTTCATTGATATTCCGTGCACTTACTTTGTGCTGACTGTCTGGGGACTGAAGCTATTCTGTTTTATGCCTTTATTTATTTATTTCCACGCTTAAAATCTGCATGGCATGAAAAGGCACAGTGACCGTGGGGTCACGGGTTCAAACATCGAGCCCGGTTGCAGCCCATTTAATCAGTTTCAGCTTAACAAGACTTTAACAGTGATAGAACGGTTCAGAGAAGACAGACAGACAGTGAAAGAAAGAATCGAGAGAATAAATCGAGTGAGATTGGTGTTCTCTGTGAGATTGGCGGCTTACAATAACATGAAACCATGGAAAATGCCACACACAATAACATGACTTCCATTGTTCCACAGTCATAATCCCTCTCCGAGTCTCGGGAGCTGGGATTGGTGTTATTGACCGAAGCGCTATGGAGTTGTCAAAACTATTTTATTAATTTGATTCGGTGACACAGGCTCATTGCGAGGAAAAAAATATGACAATACTCATCCACATCCTCTGTGTTCAGTAAATGACAACCTTTAAGCCCCTATGCCATCCCTCCTTCTCATTATTACCTCTCATCCTGCTATTGCCCTTTGCCATTCTCCATAGCACTAAAAATATCCTGCCTCTTCTATACTCCCTCTCAACTTGCCTCTGGATGAGGAGGGTGTAAATTGCTGTGTATAAGGGATCCAAAAGGGCTCACAGACGACCAGGATCAGGGAGGTGACAAGTGTGAGGCAGCATATCTCTCTGGAGTTAGTTTAGACTGCAAGGTGGACAAAAGAAGAAAAAAAAGCCTCACCAAAATAACACTGAGCTAATGCATGCCTGGCATCTCAGGGCTGGTGTGATATGGAGATGAATATACTCAAACAGTAAAATAGAAGAGGGCAGGAGCTGAATAAAAGCCTACCCTGTTGAAAAAAACAGCATATGCTGGTTAGGTATGTTTTGACGCTGGGATGCTGGTTTAAGCTGGTCCTTTGCTGGTTTGTGCTGGTCCTATGCTGGTTTTAGCTGGTTCTTTGCTGGTTTGTGCTGGTCCTTTGCCAGCACACGACCAGCATAAACCAGCAAATGGACCAGCAAAGGACCAGCATAAACCAGCAAAAGGACCAGCAAAGGACCAGCTTAAACCAGAAAAGAACCAGCTAAAACCAGCATAGGACCAGCCCAAACCAGCAAAGGACCAGCTTAAACCAGAAAAGAACCAGCTAAAACCAGCATAGGACCAGCCCAAACCAGCAAAGGACCAGCTTAAACCAGAAAAGAACCAGCTAAAACCAGCAAAGGACCAGCACAAACCATCAAAGAACCAGCTTAAACCAGATCCCAGCGTCAAAACATACCTAACCAGCATATGCTGGTTTTTTCAACAGGGTATACATATAAAATCCCTCAGAGTTATATTGAAGGAAGGACCCACGTCATATCTAGAGACGAGAATATGATAGAGATTTCGAGGTAGGCTCTTTAGGGCCAGTAAGCATGCAACCACTATCAAACTATCCAGAACACCCCAGCAACTGCATACCAGCACACTAAACCACTCAGAGAACCTAGCAACTACAAAGTAATAAACTAAAATCCACTCAGAACACCATAGGAACTGCATACTAGCACACTAAGACAAAGCACACTCAGAAAACCTAGCAACTACAAAGTAACACGCTGAAAAACACTCTAGCGTAACATCTACAGACTAGCATGAACAGCCTAGCACCTACAGACTAGCATGCTAAAACACTCAGAACACCCTAACAACTGCATACCAGCACACTAAACCACCCAGAAAACCCAGCAACTACAAAGCAATAAACAAAAAAAAACACCATAGCCATAACGACTGCATATAGCACACTAAAAACACCCTACAAACGGCATAGTAGCACACTAAATCACTCGAACAAAGTAGCAATACCAACACACTAAGACAGAACACATTCAGAAACGTAGCAACTACAAAGTATCATGCTAAAAACCACTCAGAACACCCTAGCATCTATAGACTAGCATGACAGACTGAATGAGGCTAATTCTAGTGCCATTGGCCCCTCCATGAAATGTTGGCTGTAACACACTAAAGACATTGAGAACATTTCAGAAACCACTCTGGCAGCCACTCACAACACCATTTCATTATGGTGTCGTTTTATATTGGCACTTTGGCATGTACTCATATTTTCTTCAGAAAATGTCAAATATAGTTGTATACGTTTCAGTGAGATGAGGGAAGTGGTGTGCCACTCATGATTAGCTTGTGGGTCACAGATAAGTTTCTTGGTAACACTTTAGAATAGGCAACACATATTTGTCAGGCTCTGGGCCAGGTTTTGTGTGTCTTTGCTCCCTATGTGCTCCGTCTTCCAGTTTCTCTGTCTCGTGTTTTGAGTTCATTGTTCCCAGGTGCTTTCTATGTTAATTGTCATTAGTTCCAGGTGTCCCTTGTCTTCCCCTCATCAGTTCCTGTGTATTTAAAGTGTGTTCTGGTTCTTATCTTTGGTCAGTCGTTAAACGTCATTCTGTCATCCTGATGTGTCGAGTCCTGTGATCCCCAGCCTTTGTTAATAAACCCTTTTGAGTTGCTTTATCTTTGTGTCTCCTCGCTCTTTTGTTCCCGTGTTCCTCGTGTGTGTGCACTGTGACAGAACAACTGACCAAGAACAGTAAGCGGCGCTCCTTCTTCCGTGTTTTGTTTTAGTTTTTTGAACAGTCTTTTGGTTTTCCTTTTTCTCCCCTGTTCATCTCCGCGGTACGAAGCTGTTAAGCGTGCCGGCCGCACCATTGTCATGCCTCACGTCAGCCCGCTGGCCGCACCGAAGACAAGCCTGCCGACCGCTCGGAAGACCGTAGCTATGTCAAGCCCGCCAGCCGGGGCTATCTACAGCCCGCTGCCCAGTGAGGAGAAGGGCATCGGCTGTGGCCCCAGAGTTCGTTCCAGTGTCAGTCCTGTTACCGCGTATAGCCCACGGAGGACTCCTGATCCTGAGTTCAGCCCAGGAAGGGCTCCCGATCCCGAGTATAGCCCAGGAAGGGCTCCCGATCCCGAATATAGTCCAGGAAGGGCTCCCGATTCCTGGTTCAGCCCAGAAAGGGCTCCCGATTCCCGGTTCAGCCCAGGCAAGGCTCCCGATCCCCGGTTCAGCCCAGGCAGGGCTCCCGATCCCCGGTTAAGCCCAGGGAGGGCTCCCGATCCCCGGTTAAGCCCAGGGAGGGCTCCCGATCCCCGGTCCTGGCCCACGGAGGACCTCGGAACCTGTAAACGTCCCCATGTATTTTTTTGGGGGGGGTAGTAGAGCTCCAGCCGTAGAGGCCTCGAAGGCTGCTCCGCCATGACCTCCTGAACTGCCTGCACCACCATGTCCTCCTGAAGTCCCCACTCCGCCATGGCCTCCTGTGTTCCCTACCCCACCATCGTGTTCCCTACTCCGCCATGGCCTCCTGTGGTCCCTCTTCTGCCTTGCCGCCCAGAGCTGACAGATCCACCATAGTGCCCCGCTCTGGAGGCCTCCCGTCTGGCATCCCTACTCCTAGAGGTCTCCAGAGCGCCCACCCCCCCTTCCCATTGGATGTTGTGTGGCGTGAGGACACACCTTTTGGGAGGGGGGAGTAATGTCAGGCTCTGGGCCAGGTTTTGTGTGTGTCTTTGCTCCGTCTTCCAGTTTCTCTGTCTCGTGTTTTGAGTTCATTGTTCCCAGGTGTTTCCTATGTTAATTGTCATTAGTTCCAGGTGTCCCTTGTCTTCTCCTCATCAGATCCTGTGTATTTAAAGTGTGTTCTGGTTCTTGTCTTTTGTCAGTTGTTAAACATCATCCTGATGTGTCGAGTCCTCTGATCCCCAGCCTTTGTTTAATAAACCCTTTTGAGTACTTTATCTCCATGTCTCCTCGCTCCTTCATTCCCATGTTCCTCGTGAGCTTTCCCTCAATAAACTCCTAATTTCCTGCTTATAAATAGTTAGTAAGGTAGTTAAGTTTAGGTATGTGGTGGATTAAGGGATATAAAATATGGTCATGCAGAATAAAGAAGTAATATATCCTATAAAAAGCCTTCTCAACTTGCACTGTTATCTACAAGGTGATACCCAGTTCTGTTGAAGTTTTATATATAAAATCGGAAGGAAAATCAGGAGTTTGAGGAAAATAATTGCACCTGCAGTGTGACAAAAGCTGAGACAAACAGTGGGAAGCATAGTATGTGAGATTAGGTGATACACCTCCAGAAAAGTCAATGCTACGCCAAAGGAATAAGTCTATTATGTAAAGTGCTGAGGAAGAATTTCATTATATGTGATATGCAAAGTTTAATGCGAGGGGGTTTGCAAACAGACATAAACGGCCAGCAAGTAAGAAAAATAAAGGGAAAAGGCTCCGCAGCTTCGCCAGCCAAAGCAGAGTTGTTTGCCTTGTCTTTTCTGATTTAGTTGGCTGAAATCCCCAGAAGCTTAATTTTCCATGAGCAACACAACACACACACTCTCTTGCTTATTCACTCAAAGGACATGTATCACACTAACAAAACACATGGGGAAAGAATGAAAAAATATCCAGTACTGATTGGATAACAGCTGAAATATGCTTTATTATTTATATAGCATATTTTATACACAATGGTAATTCAAAATGCTGGTTACACTTTACTTGAAGGGGTGTGCATAAGACTGACATGACACATTCATAATCATGACATGACACATACATAATCATGACATGACACATGTCATGAATATGAAGTTTTTTATGCATGTTTATGACAACTGTCATTAAGTGTCATTCGCTCAGTTATGTCATTTTTAATGCAAATATGACATTATTTGACCTAACCCTAACCTAACCCTGCCCCTTACCTTACCCCTAATCATAGCCCATAACAAAGACATCTCAAACAATGCCATCTTTGCATGATTGTCTGATTCGGTCTGATATCCTACAGCAGTTTTCAGGGAGATTGGAAAAGTCCCAGAAAGAAGTGAGGCATTCACCACGTCTAAGAGATCTGCTTCTAAACAGTTAAGCACCCTTTTGAAAAAATATGTGGGAAGTGTGTCAAGATAGCAGGTTGACAATTTAAGGTGCTGTACTATTGCTTCCAAAATGTTGCTATGAATTTCTTCAAAAGCAGAGATAGTATCTTCTTTTTGATATTGCGGACCTCTGCATAACTTTGGGATGTGCTAATCGCCTTCCTGATATTATTGATCTTCTCAGAAATAAGGAAGCAAACTCATTGCATTTGCTGTCGGAGAGCATTTCACTTGCAATCTGACTTGGGGCGTTTGTCAGTCTCTGCGTTTGTCAGTCTCCAGCGTTTGTTGTTTAAGCTACTGTTTATAAGGTTTGAGAAGAATGACTGTCTAGTTTTGCCTAGGTCCACATTGAAAGCACGAAGGCTGTCTTTAAAGATGCTATAGTGAATTTCAAGTTTCGTCTTCCGCCACATCCGCTCAGCTTTTCTGCATTGTCTTTTCATACTCTGAACTGCTGTTGATTTTCTCCAAGCTGATTTCTGTCTGCCAGTCTTCTTGCTGACTTTCAAAGGAGCAATGTCATTAATAACATTCTTAACTTTTGAGTTAAAGGAATCAAGGAGAAGATCAACAGAGTCTGCAGAAATGCTTGGTGTTAAAGATATAGCCTCCATAATGTTTACAGTTGTTTTTGGTTCATCTACAGCAGATGGAGGGTTTGGGCCCTGGTGTTGTGGCAATGGCCAGAGAGCTCTCACAGGAGGACGACGACGAGCTGGGCCCACAGGCTTTGGTGGTTTTGGGGCCCGCCGTTTTTTTAGGTGATATCTGGGGGCTTGCAGTGAAAGAGTGGGAGAGTTTGGTCCCTGTTTGGGCCCTGGTGTTGTGGCAATGGCCAGAGAGCTCTCACAGGAGGACGACGACGAGCTGGGCCCACAGGCTTTGGTGGTTTTGGGGCCCGACGTTTTTTTAGTTGATATCTGGGGGCTTGCAGTGAAAGAGTGGGAGAGTTTGGTCCCAGCATAAACCAGTTCCTCCATTTCTGTGAGAAGCTTAGAAGTGGAGATGCTGGCGAGAGGGATAATGTGTCTGGTGAGTGGGGCTGTGGCTCTGGTGTTTCTGGTGGCTGAAATATGTTGTCCTGGCTTCCCTGGCTGTTTTCCAGAAAGTCGTCCTTGGGTGCTGAGTCTTGGAGCTGTTCTGATACGTCACAGTCTGTCTGTGATGAGCTCTGTGGGCAGGGCTCAGCCGAGATAGTTTCCATGAGCAGTGCTTGTTGTGGCTGCGTGGTGTTATCAGTGTCCTTGTGGGATGCGTCAACCACATGATGACTCAGAAGTTGATATGAAGTCTTGTCGTCACACATACTCTGTCCAGGTGTATGTGTGCCATTCAGGTTGAGTAGTTTGGCACACACTACTGAAGGATGACGGAGGTAGAAGTAGATGTTGTCCTTTAGCACTCTTGCACCAAGTTTGTTTGGGTGGAGGCCATCCAGTTTGAACAGTTGTCTATGGCCCCAGTAAAGATTGAATTTGTCGATGAAATTGACTCCTCTTAAGCTGCAGATTCTTTGTAGCCATGTGTTCAGCCCAAACAAACGTGAAAACATATTAGTTCCCCTTGCTGGTAGTGGTCCACTGATGAACGACTGAACTTTAAGTCTTCGAAGTGAGTTCACTGAAGTCCTTCTTAAGGAGTTCTGACTGCTCTTTCCGAATATCATTCTTCCCCACATGGATGATGATTCGATTTGCAGTCTTGTGCTTTATCAGAATTTTCCAAAGTTCCTTGCTCATATCAGAAACTGTTGCTTGAGGAAAGCAGCATGTTGTTGAATTTCTGCTACTGATGTTTCTGATAATGGAATCGCCCACTATCAGAGTCCTGGGCTCGGCTGCGCTCTGAGCTGAAAGCCGCTGTCTGCT
>NW_015505334.1:1401756-1411792 GCF_001515645.1 Sinocyclocheilus grahami
TTAAGCTGCAGATTCTTTGTAGCCATGTGTTCAGCCCAAACAAACGTGAAAACATATTAGTTCCCCTTGCTGGTAGTGGTCCACTGATGAACGACTGAACTTTAAGTCTTCGAAGTGAGTTCACTGAAGTCCTTCTTAAGGAGTTCTGACTGCTCTTTCCGAATATCATTCTTCCCCACATGGATGATGATTCGATTTGCAGTCTTGTGCTTTATCAGAATTTTCCAAAGTTCCTTGCTCATATCAGAAACTGTTGCTTGAGGAAAGCAGCATGTTGTTGAATTTCTGCTACTGATGTTTCTGATAATGGAATCACCCACTATCAGAGTCCTGGGCTCGGCTGCGCTCTGAGCTGAAAGCCGCTGTCTGCTAGACCTTGAGCGCCTGTTAGTAGTGATGTTAGCTGCTGGCTGATCCGATCCATGTTTACTACACATCTCATTATTTTAGATCTTTTAAATATTGAGGACTTTATTACAATCTATCTTTTGAGCCGTTCATCTTGGCTAGGTAATTCTTAAACCCACATCTGTACATGCAGTCTATCTGAACACACAGCACTGAGGTTGTTTAAGGCTTGTGAACCAGACATCATCAGTTAATGTTGTCTGCTTTAGAGTGGAGATAGTGTATGGGCACTATAATACCTTATGCTCGATACCCTGAAAAGACTCCAGAACTTTGCCATCATTGGGCGGTTTGTGTAAAGAGTGTCATATTTTGAAATGTTTGCCATCTTTGCTAATTACAGTTGTGTACCATATCCAGGCTTTTATCCTGCAAGTTTTGCTAAAAACAGATTAGCATATGTGCAACGGTAGAGTAATATGTATTTCTGCTCAAGGTTACTGTTTATGGTAGCTGACCGACATTACAAGAACAACAACAGTTTTTTTGTTAATCCCACACACACATGTGCAAGGCCCATTGGGGGAGCTTGTGAAGGGTTCTGGTTGCTTATTTAGTCTGTTAGTGAGGACATATTTCATTTTGGCATGCCGTTAGGACAAATGGGATTACACAGCCACTCTGGGTGCGAGGCTCATGCGCAGGTGAGGCAAGCTGCTCGGGCGCTGTCATCAGACACCCAGGGAATCATTGCTAAAGGTCAGCGCAGTCTGCGTCTGAATGCCACAGCTTAGCACATTTGGAGTCAAAAGCTATTCCAAAAAATATCCGTTCATCTCCTGAAAAAGCGTAATTCCTGCCTCTGTATTTTGAAGGCAGAAACCTAGAGGATTATGGTGATGTTAAGAGGCAGCGGAAGTGAATCAATTTTGAGTGAATGACAGGAATGATGCTTTGAATAATGCATTTTTGAAATGAAGGGCGGGGGGAAAGCTGCCGTTCATGAGCAAATGGGACTCTTTTAATAGTGAAACTCTTATAATAGTGGAAAATGTCCTCCTTCCCTGACATTCTGTATGTAGATGAATTGGTGGATATGTTACATAAAATGGCTCCAAAGAAGCATGTCAGAAAGCAGCAGGGGTATTCTATGCCTCTCAGAGGCTTAACACAGGTTTAACTAAGCACTCAAGAGGTTGTTGGTAGGCTCTGGGATCAGTCTCAGCAGAAGCAGGGTGAGCCCGTCTTATACACACATGGACAGAATAAATACTCTTAAAATACCAGATTTTGCTTCTTCCCTGAAGAGCTCAGAAGTTATTCTATTTTCTTGTCATTGTTTATTTCCTTTTCAAAGGGGGCTTAGTTTCATAGGGCAGACCTTATTTCATTGAAAGTCACAATTATCACTGCTTAAAAGACCATCTTTGACAAAATGATCTTCAACCAAATTTGATATAGTATTTCAGAAGAAAATGGTTGACCAAGGAAGTCCAGGTGGTTAAATGAGTTAATGGGATAGTCTTCTCAAAAATAAAAATTCTGTCATATAGTCACCCTCGTGTCCTTTTAAACCTTTCTTCTGTGGAAAACAAAAGACGATATTCTGAATTATGTCTAAATGTCTTTTTTTATATATATACAATGAAACTCGGTATGGCCCATGTTAGTTCGGACCCCAACGTTCTTCAAAATATTTATTTTATGTTCCACATTCAATGAGAAAAACTGTATAGATTATACAGGTTTGGAACAACATGAGGATAAGTAAATCATGACAATTTTCATTTTTGGCTGAACTATTCCTTTAAAAGAGCCTGAGGGAAACAAACAAAACACATACAAACCTGGTCTTGATTACCACGATGAGTATAAAGCACTGAGCATCTATAGAAAACACAATTTGATGTGCCAGACGTGAGAGGACACATCAGTGAAATGGTGTGTAATTATCATGTTACATGTCTGGCCTCTATATACTGTATATATATACTGCATATGTATATATGACATTGTTTACCTTGAGGCATGCGTATCATCACTGATTGATGCAACATCTTGCAGATACTATTGACGCTGAGCTTGTGTCAACATGATGATGATAACATCAGTCTTGATGTTTGATCTTTATGTGAAGACAGTATCCACTGAACAGCAATCAACAGCTTGGTACAACTATGAAAATGTATATAATTCATACTACATCAGTAGTTTTAAAACGTTAAACTTCCATATATAATTCTTCAGTAACGATTCTATATTGATTTATTTATTAATGATTTAAAGAAACACTTACAAAAGCAAATTTTACAAGTTTTACCAAGATGTTTACGAAGTTTTCTTTTATATATTCATGCATTATGATCTAGCTCTATCACAGCGTTTCCCAACCTTTTTTGTACTGGGTATCCCTACAGACCCATCATTAAGACTCGAATACCCTGTTTGTCAACAAACCAGAAATGTTTGATATTATATTGATATTATACTCAATATCATTGAGCATTATCATTTATTTTAAATGGCCATTTTTACAAAAAACTTTAAATTCATCCACAAAATATGGGGATGAAAAAGTCTCAAAATATAGTGTCTACATTTAATGAGACACCCAAAGTTCTTGAAGAACAAACAGCAAATTTCTTTACAATACAGAATTTATGACTTGGATACAAATTTAGTTTTAACATAGCAAACACTAAGTCTGTCTCTTTCTCTCTCCATATCTTTCTAGGCTGTGGGCTGGAGTTCCTGCTGGTACTCTGTGGGCTGGAGCTCTCCTGGTCCTGCCCACGTCACTGCATTTGCTACATGGCCCCCAGCACCGTCAGCTGCCAAGCCCACAACTTCCTATCCGTCCCGGAAGGCATTCCTCCACACAGTGAGCGCATCTTCCTCCAAAACAACAAGATCCATCGACTACTGCGGGGCCACTTTAGCCCTACCACGGTCACTCTGTGGATTTACTCCAACAATATCACATATATCGAACCAACTACTTTCCAAGGGTTCACCTTGCTGGAGGAATTGGACCTGGGAGACAATCGCCACCTACATTCACTGTCTGCAGAAACCTTTCATGGGCTGGGCCGGCTCCATGCCCTCCATCTATACCGCTGTGGCCTCAGTGCACTGCCGAATAACATCTTCCAGGGTCTCCGCAACCTCCAGTATCTGTACTTGCAGGTGAGACACTCACATAACTGCTTGTGTAACAAAATAAAATGGCACTGGTTGCATATTGTACTATTGCAGTAGTAGAAAAATATAACCAATATTTTGTTTCTGTGTCTAAAGGACAACCATTTGGAGTATTTGCAGGATGATCTTTTTGTGGACTTACACAACTTGAGCCACCTGTTTCTTCACGGGAACCGTCTGTGGAGCCTGCACCAAAATACATTTAAAGGACTGGGGGCTTTGGACCGGCTGCTACTGCACCACAACCAACTTCAGTGGGTGGACCGTCTGGCATTCCACGACCTGCAGCGGCTTACTACCCTCTATTTGTTCAACAACTCCTTGACGGAGCTAGCTGGAGAATGTCTCACCCAGCTGCCTGCACTGGAGTACCTTCGCCTCAATGACAACCCTTGGGAGTGTGACTGTAAGGCTTTATCATTGTGGGACTGGCTCAAAAAGTTTCGGGGGTCCACATCGTCAGTGGGTTGCATGGCACCGGCAGAACTGGCAGGCAAAGATCTGAAGCAACTGAAGAACGAGGACTTCCCGAATTGTTCCGGATCTGAGTCCCTGCATCAGAGTAAGACCAAGACTTGGGTAGGAACAGATAAGGTCTCACTGAAGCAGGACCCCCATCCTGCCCAGCCCCCACAAACACACCCACACCACCCCCAACTGAATGAACAATACCCTTCCCCTCCCTCTCCCCTGCCCCAGCCACCCCCTGCCATAAATGGTGTCCAAGCAGGAACGGGAGGGTCTCCGGGCATAGTCCCTGCTCAGAGGCCCGGCCGCTCTCGGAACTGCACACGCCAACGTGTCAGGGGCAGCAAGGGAAAAGAACCTAACGAGGTCCACACCTTAAAGGAGATGGCGGATAAGGAATACTCCTCTCCCGATTTCACGGGGAAATATGATGAAACATCTTCTGATGGTTCAAACACCCGCAGAAAGCACAAATGTACCCCCCGAACCTCTGTGCGTCCCCCTAGTGGGGTCCAGCAAGCCACCAACTGGGGACACTCTCATCATACACATTTCTTTCTCTCTAGTATTCTGGGACTGCTTGTGCTCATTCTGCGCTGAACTCTGATGCTGGACCATCATGGCATCATGGATACGCTGCAGTCCTCAGATCAGCTCTAGCTCCAGCATTACCAGGCCTACTAATGTGTGTATGTTTGTGTGTGTATGTGTGAGTGATAATGTGTACTACATTGTATAAGGAGCTTTGCCATTTAGACTGAAATAGATGAAAACTGAACACCGGATGATATAAACTCCAAATTTGGGTCAGGGAATAAGAAGAATAGTGAAGCAAACCGAATATGCTTGCACTGCCACTGTTGTTGTTCTTATTTTTTTATCCCCCCCCCCACCATTTCCTGTTGGTCTGGTCTCCCCCTCCATTTAGAGGAAAACAATTTCGATGAAAGAAAGCACAGAGATGACCAAATAAAGGTGTAGAAAGAATGCATAATAGGAGGCGCAAGTTAGCAACATAAATGGAGATTGTGTTTAGAAAGCATGTCCTACTGCTTAATTTTTCTTCAACATTTCTAACAACAAAACAAACATATAGGAGACTATCAAATGGAACGGATGCTCCTAATTGTATAAGTACATCACCTGGTGTTAAATATATTACATTATTGCCAAATAGATGCACAAATATATCGGTGTATGTTCTACTATGTTCAAGAGTTTCAATCATGGGTAGGGCTTGCTTTCTTCACTTTGGGGGATATTATCAAACTTCACAGAATGATGTGAATCAAAAAGTGTTGTACGAAATGAAAGTGTTATAAAAAAGTCCTCCTAAACTGAATAGCCAGTACATGAGCACATACATTCTCCTTACCTCAGAAAAGTTATAGCCTAAATACAACATTATTTTCACTTTTGTATTATTACTTATTTGTACTTTTTTCCCCTTTCAATAACTTCCTTTTTATTTTTCATATTTTCTTTGCTTTTGCTCTAAAAAGTGACTTCAGGTGAATCATTCTTATTTTGGATTGTATTATTTTATAACAGCACATAAAAGCCAATGGTTATACTAGCTGCTATATTGTTTATAGAAGCAAATGAGACCCATTTTACCTCATCTGCTTCCAAAAAACACCATTTGTGTGTGTGTGTGTGTGTGTGTGTGTGTGTGTGCAGTATAAAAAGCTGTGAAAAAAAATAGAGTTGTGTTTGTTTCTTGTCCTCTGTGTTGTTTGTTTTGTTTGGCTGTGACTCAGAGGACTTAGAAATGGACTGCTGATGGGGGGTCGACTCTGGAGGGGACACAGGTCTAATTGAAGTGAACTCTATTTTGAAAAGCGCCTTCAGCTTAAGCCCGCCATTGAAAACATAGACACCTCTCTTTCTTAGAGCGGTGTGAAATCAACTCTTTTAACAAGACAGACAAGAAGAAAAGAAAACAACTCTTTAAAAAAATACACACACAAAAACTAAATGTATCTTTAAGAGACTTGATGACAAAAAACACATTTCAAATTTAGTATGGCCAAAAAAAAAAAAAGACATTTTGGAGCCATAGGCCTGCTTGATTGCCTCTACAGTGTCTGCTGTGAGTGCAAATAGGAGTACAGGAGAGGGACAATCACGTGAACACTCGGGACACTATGGATGACAGACAGTCTGCCGTCACAGATGCTGTGGAGTACAGGAGAACTATGCCTCCTGTTCTAAGACACACTTTGTAAAAATAAGGAGAACTGTATCATCACAATCTGCAATGGAAATATTAATCAGTACTGACACTGATATCATTATGACATTTTTTATTACAACAGGGTTCCTGAATCTCTGAAGAACCTCTGAACTCTGATGCTGGACCATCATGGCATCATGGATACGCTGCAGTCCTCAGATCAGCTCTAGCTCCAGCATTACCAGGCCTACTAATGTGTGTATGTTTGTGTGTGTATGTGTGAGTGATAATGTGTACTACATTGTATAAGGAACTTTGCCATTTAGACTGAAATAGATGAAAACTGAACAACGGATGTTATCAAATAAACTCAAAATTTGGGTTGGGGAACAAGAAGAATAGTGAAGCAAACTGAACATGCTTGCACTGCCACTGTTGTTGTTCTTATTTTTTTATCCCCCCCCCCACCATTTCCTGTTGGTCTGGTCTCCCCCTCCATTTAGAGGAAAACAATTTCGATGAAAGAAAGCACAGAGATGACCAAATAAAGGTGTAGAAAGAATGCATAATAGGAGGCGCAAGTTAGCAACATAAATGGAGATTGTGTTTAGAAAGCATGTCCTACTGCTTAATTTTTCTTCAACATTTCTAACAACAAAACAAACATATAGGAGACTAACAAATGGAAAGGATGCTCCTAATTGTATAAGTACATCACCTGGTGTTAAATATATTACATTATTGCCAAATAGATGCACAAATATATCAGTGTAAGTTCTCCTATGTTCAGGAGTTTCAACCATTGGTAGGACTTGCTTTCTTCTCCGATGGAATATTATACACAGAATGATGTGAAACTAAAAGTGTTGTATGAAATGAAAAAGTGTTATAAGCAGTCCTCCTAAACTGAATAGCCAGTACATAAGCACATACATTCTCCTTACCTCAGAAAAGTTATAGCCTAAATACAACATTATTTTCACTTTTGTATTATTACTTATTTGTACTTTTTTCCCCTTTCAATAACTTCCTTTTTATTTTTCATATTTTCTTTGCTTTTGCTCTAAAAAGTGACTTCAGGTGAATCATTCTTATTTTGGATTGTATTATTTTATAACAGCACATAAAAGCCAATGGTTATACTAGCTGCTATATTGTTTATAGAAGCAAATGAGACCCATTTTACCTCATCTGCTTCCAAAAAACTCCATGTGTGTGTGTGTGTGTGTGTGTGTGTGTGTGTGCAGTATAAAAAGCTGTGAAAAAAAATAGAGTTGTGTTTGTTTCTTGTCCTCTGTGTTGTTTGTTTTGTTTGGCTGTGACTCAGAGGACTTAGAAATGGACTGCTGATGGGGGGTCGACTCTGGAGGGGACACAGGTCTAATTGAAGTGAACTCTATTTTGAAAAGCGCCTTCAGCTTAAGCCTGAAAACATAGACACCTCTCTTTCTTAGAGCGGTGTGAAATCAACTCTTTTAACAAGACAGACAAGAAGAAAAGAAAACAACTCTTTAAAAAATACACACACAAAAACTAAATGTATCTTTAAGAGACTTGATGACAAAAAACACATTTCAAATTTAGTATGGCCAAAAAAAAAAGACATTTTGGAGCCATAGGCCTGCTTGATTGCCTCTACAGTGTCTGCTGTGAGTGCAAATAGGAGTACAGGAGAGGGACAATCACGTGAACACTCGGGACACTATGGATGACAGACAGTCTGCCGTCACAGATGCTGTGGAGTACAGGAGAACTATGCCTCCTGTTCTAAGACACACTTTGTAAAAATAAGGAGAACTGTATCATCACAATCTGCAATGGAAATATTAATCAGTACTGACACTGATATCATTATGACATTTTTTATTACAACAGGGTTCCTGAATCTCTGAAGAACCTTTCTTCAGAACACAATTATTAATTTTATTATGATTAGATTTTTTTTTTTGGGGGGTGATTTTGTTTTGTTTACACATTTGTTTGGTAAGTCCGTAGGGCACCATTTTCTGACTAAACTGCACAATCCGGTCTCCCCTCATCCCTCCCTTCCTCTCTCTTCTGTGTCTCTCCATCCTAGTGATTTGATGGTTTAACGAGTTGTTCTCAAAAAAAATAAGAAAAAGCGTTTATAAAGATATTAAAATCTATATCTTCTTATGTTAAATGTGTTTGTTTGCATTTACTTTGCTTGTGTGTTTATAGATGTCGATGAGGCCTGACAGAAGATGCTTTTTTTACATATTTCCACCTCTCCTTGCTTTAATTATTAATTAAAAATGTGATTCTTTGATACGTACTTGTTCTTTTTTTAAATACCTAAAAACATTTAATTACCCTAAAAATAGATTTAACTTAAGACATTTTCAGAAAAAATATTGAAGTTAATTTTTCTCAACTCTTAATTAACAACTACTGGTACTACTGTACCATTCTAAAGTTTAGTTTGAATTGAATTTTAAAATGTTATTCAAATTTGAATTAAAATGATCTTGTTTTTAGGACATTTAGATGTTTTTATTGGAAAACAACAAGACAATAATACTGATTAAGTTAACTTTTTGCAGTGCAATTCAACCACGTCAGCAAGCTTTGTCCCACACATCCATGTTTGCTCTACCTTTCAATCTGTCTCTCTGGACCCCACTCTGACTACACACCACAGCTCCTCTGGATCTGAATTGAATTTACCTCTATACTGTATATCCATGTGTATATCTGCAGACACACACACACACACACACACAACCAGAATCTATCATGAGTTATATCATGCACTAATATATGTGCTTGATTACATGGAGAGCTCAGGAACATCACGACAATCACTATTAATTTAACCAATTAAAGCAATTTCACTTTACAAGTGCTGCACAGGCTTACTGTACAGTATGTGCATGTGTGAAGAAGCCTATTCAGTTAGTGAAACATGCGAAAACTCATATAACTAACCCTCTATAAATCATCTCTGAAGCATTGCGTATTTATGAATGTCGCTGCAAATCTAGAGATATTCAAGGTTATCATTATGATTTGTAATCGGACTTTACAGCATAAATCCCATTTCCTCTCCCTCCATCCTATATCCACCCACCGTGATGGAAATCGATTCCCACGTTAGAGTGTAAATTACTTTTTTCCCCTTTAATTCTGTTCAATGAAAAGAGGGGAAAAGTTAGTTTTCTGCATGGCAGAGGATGGAAGCAGAAATACATTTGAATTGATGAGCATCTCTAAAGTGATAACATGGTGGGTCTCGCCTCATTCTCTCTGACGTGCAATAGCTCGCTTCACCTCTCCATCTCCCTCTCTCTCACTCTTACTCTATTCACCATCCTCACCTTCATCCTGTATATTTACAACATCCAGTGGATAAAGTAGGATTTCACGGGAGCCTCAGTCATATTCAGTAATATTGGCACTACAGGAAGACAACACAATATTTAAATAGGCAAAATATACAGTAAGCAATCAAACTATCCTTGAGCTTCTGAAATAAACAACTTGATGTACAATGAAAATATACTATAACTCAAAACTTCCTCCCCAGTAAAAAAAAAACAAAAAAAACGCATTGATTTGAAAATAAGTTGCAAAGACACTACTCATTCTGAATTTCGGCAACTTTGTCACACAGATGATTGCAACAATATATGACCATTCGCACATCAATATCACCTTATAATAGCGAAGACCTGGAGGGCAAAACAACCATAGAAATGCAACACAGGCTTCTCAATTTTCTGTCTTTTTTAAGCCATAAATATTTAGATCACCTCTCAGAAGAATAAAAGCAAAGATATGTGAACAAACTGCACGTTTTGGGCACTTGCGATCCATTTACTG
>NW_015505334.1:1413227-1413931 GCF_001515645.1 Sinocyclocheilus grahami
TGAGGGAGCGAAAGAAGGGGTGAATGATACTACAGTATACTCAACAACAGCCCTAAGTAGTATTTGGACACTTAAGCCACACTAAAGTAAAATTAAATAAAAAGTAAAATTAAAGTAAAATTAAATAAAAAAATGACCCTTTTTGAATCTATTACAGATATTCCTATTCTTACTGTGAATTATTTTTTTGTGAACTTTATTTCAAAGAAGAGAAATGTAAACAGTAGCTGATCATACTATGAAACAAATCACTTAGGTTGCACAAGGTAATGGATAAATGGTTAATCTTAGCGCTGTTTTAACAACAACTCTTCAGGTATGGCATCCTGATTTCATTATTATTCATAGGTGTTCATAACATTTAGACACGTTATTGTACTTTAGATATACTTGGAAACATACAATATGGACATATTGACAGCATCTAAAATGTAAAATGATTTACATATTTACAACTTAATTTTTACAAATTCTCTACATTGTACTTGAATAGTTATTTTACACATTAAGACCTTTCTTTTCTCAACATTATGGTTATAATATCCTATAGTATAGATATTGTAGTGTAGCCTTAAAGTAATGAAGTGAATAAAATAAACTACTAAAATGTGATGCTTTGCATTGACCATATTTGTATTTCTTTGTATTTTATTGGTTTTATTGTAGGCAAGGCAAGGCAAGTTTATTTGTATAGCACATTTCAT
>NW_015505334.1:1417762-1424739 GCF_001515645.1 Sinocyclocheilus grahami
CTCCTTTTAAGCTGCAGATTCTTTGTAGCCATGTGTTGTAATCATAACATTCACTGTTCAGCTCATATGTACAATGCTTACGTTTTAGATGTTATTTTCACAAGTAGATTAAGCCAAGACATTTTGATTAAACAGTATGATATCAAAACATATGCACGGATCATTCACAATAACATGTGGCGACCCATACCCGGAATTTGTGCTCTGCATTTAACCCATCCAAGTGCGCACACACACAGTAGTGCCAATGCTGCGGGACCCTAGGAGTAGTTGGGGTTTCGGTGCCTTGCTCAAGGGTCTCACCTCAGTCATGGTATTGAGGGTGGAAGAGATCCACTCCCCCCACCGATAATCCCTGCCGGACCCGAGACTCAAACCCACAACCTTCAGGTTACAAGTCTGAATCTCTACCCATTAGGCCACGACTGCCCCCAAAATAGATTAATTTCATGCCAACTTAACTTTAATCATTTTAGTTTAAGTATATGAGAAAACCTGAAAATGTATGTGCGCTACAGCCAAACTTTACATATACCTATTACTAATGAGATCACATGGGCTACGGAAAGCCTATTTCACGACTCATTTGATTCTTGCCCTATATATATGCCCTATATTTAGCTAATATATAGCAGATATGCTCACTGAATATAAACCTAACAGACCACTCAGATCATTAGGATTGAGTCAGTTAGAAATACCAAGGGTTCACACAAAACAAGGGGAATGTGCTTTTAGTTATGCCACCCGCAGTTGGAATCAGCTTCCAGAAGAGATCAGATGTGCTAAAACATTAGTCACATTTAAATGCAGACTCAAAACTCATCTGTTTAGCTGTGCATTTATTGAATGAGCACTGTGCGATGTCCGAACTGATTGCACTATATGTATAATAATTTTCTTAAATTCATTTTAAACCTCTTAAATCAATTTTTTTTAAATAATTTTCAAAGTTTTTAAATTCCTTGTTTTATTGTTGTGATTATTGTTTTTATTTTATTTTATGTAAAGCACTTTGAATTACCATTGTGTATGAAATGTGCTATACAAATAAACTCGCCTGGCCTTGCCTATTAACACTCACTCCAAGAACTGATTTTGATGTTTACACAAATCATGATATTTAGGCTATGCATGCTTTGCTTTGGAGCAAATTGTCAAGTTTGTCAAAGAATTACAATGCTGGACTTAATGTAGATATTTTTTATATTCTCTCATATTTTTCGTCCATCCTTTGAAAGGCCATGCAGACAAAATAGTTTTTTTCTGAAGAGACACTATCACTTTGTGATGATCAGATTAAATTTCATGTCAAGTAAGCACGCTGATAATTCAAATTGTAATTATTTAAGGGTTCACTTTTATTTAAATATACATAATCTATGTGTCTCTAAACAGAAGTCCATGGCAAGACCCTTTTTGACTGCTAGATGAGTGTGTGTAAATATTATGTGGTCTATCAATGCCTTGACACATCGAACTGATGGTCGGCCAAAGTCGGCCATCGTTTAACATCTGTCAGCTCATATTTTGTAAGTTGACATCATCAGTGGCTTTTTGGCCATTTCAGCATGTTTAAATCGGAGTCGGGCAGTCGGTGACGTCATTTAAGCGTGACATTCAACAACATCAACAGCTGGAGGATGGAAGACAGAAATGCCTGGACTTCAGAGTTCGTTTGTGGAGTAAGTATCTTTGTGTTTACACAGCTTTTTAAAAATGGCGGATACCAGTGTTTTGTATGGCATGCATTCAGCCAATCAACGTTTCAACATTCAACCAATCAACTTCCTGCAGTGCAAACACACCAAAAAGTGGAGAAGGGTGTAACTGCAGCCTGGAGATCTCCAAATGGGGGCGGGAACAATAAAACGGGGTGGGAGCTCCAAAATAGGGCGTGGCTTCCTCCCATTGAAAGACAGGCACATGACACGCATGCGCAATTTTTTCCCCCAATCCACTTCAGTGCAAACTCCGCCCCACAGCTGATTCTAAAGATTTTATTGGTTGTGTCAATTAAAGTGTAGATTTCCTACACTATGCTACAAAAAATGCTAACCCTTAAACCTACCCCACACCTGACCCTAACCTTAACCAGCTAAATTGACTGCATGGCGGGATTGGCGCTGAATAGCGTGGTAAAGAAAGTTGCAGTTCAGTTCAATTCAATTTAATTCAATTCAATTCAAGTTTATTTGTATAGCGCGGTAAAGAAAGTTGCAGTTCAGGAGATAAACAGTTGATAAGATTATGTGTTATGAGATCGTTCCGTAACTCCCCAACCGGACCTCACCGGACAATGGCACCTTTTTAGTTATACCCAGTGTCACTACCCACTCCTACCCTGCGAATTTCGAGCCCCGGGACGCCCCTGTTGCTTGGAACAAAGCGATAGAGTAAAATCGACTGGTCGTTCTGGTGTGGAGAGTTAGTTCCTCTCACACAGGTGCAGAACGCATATGCTATTGGACCTTTGGAAGTAGTCTTTGAGATGTGTTCAAGTGCAACTTTTTGGCCTAGTCACTGTCAGCTTTTGTCGCCACTAGGTCTTTGATGTCGGTTTCATGTGTCACAAGCTAATAGTGGTTACTGGTCTAAATATAAAGAGCTTGTTCCCCTCTTGCTCTCATGTGCACACTGCTATAACAAAAAAAGAAAAAATAGTACATCAGCCTGCATAGACCATCACTACTCTATTGTGTTTTATTGGTCCAAAATGAACTTCCTGTCTTTTTCCTACAGCAAAGTTACTTAAATCTTTATTACAGCCAAAATTACTTCAACAAGTGTGTGTTGTGTCGAGTAGGGGAAGCTGTGGCTGAGAGCTGATGCAGGGGATATAGGAAGGTGTGAAGAGGTGGACCTGTTGCATGGCCATGAATATACGTTTGTCTGCTTGTGTAGGCATTTGTGTGTGCCACGTCTTTTCTGATTCCCATTTATGTAGATAAACGGAATATGTCACGTTCTGAAAGACAAAAGATCTGACTTTTATTATTGATGTTTTTTTTTTCCTCATTTTGACTTTACAGTCTGGAAATACTTTAGGCTATAGCAATATTAAGGCTATATTATTTCTTGGACCCCCGGTCACTTCAAGAACTGCTGGTCTACACAGAAGAAAGCCCTGTCTAGACTCTGCCCCTGTACAAGTTGTGTCGAGCTATTCCTTAGTCTGTTTGATGAGAAAAATATGAAATTGATAAAATGGGTTATTAATCCGTACAACTGCAGCAGCGGAGGACTATTATTCTGCTGCGTGATACTGCAGAAGAACTGATGAAGGCACGGTTTGATCTTCGGCTGACCAATCAGCAGAAAGGGGCGTTTAATTCCCACCCACATGTAGAAATCAAATATTCAAGCTGTTTATTAATTTTTCCACCCATGAATGAAAAACAAAAATTTAAGCTGAATTCTCGTTTTTCATTTTATGGTAAAAAAAAAACAAAAAAATTAAAAAGGAGCCATTTTCTAATTTTTCTACTTTCAATACTAAATCAAAAAATGAATGATCGAATGATACACAGATTTCTTGTCATTACTTACCCCAATGTAATTTTTTTTTTAAACCTTACTGATCCAAAACTTTTGGAACGGTAGTGTAGATGCAAAAAAGTATTTACTTTCTGTTTTCACAGAAAAAAATAAAAAATAAAATAAATAGCACATAGCAACAAAAAAGACGCAAAAATTAACAATCCCTTGAAGTAAAATAGTGGCTTTTATCTTTCAGTCTAAATTGCCATATTATATTTATAAATGTCTCAGCAGGTCCACATTTTCCTCAGGTCATTTATATAGTTATATTAGTCTATAATCTGTTTCAATTTGCATTGACTATTGTTATACAGAAATGACACTGGAGAACATTATAATCCTCCAATAACATCTGCTTAATCACCTTGTTGCAACCGTAACGAGTCACTGAATCCTTGGTCCCCCGTGTCCCCAGGACCAAATAAACATTCTCAATAATGAACCGCCAATTAATCACAGGCTGAAGGACATCCCACACAAAAGCAGGTTCACACTGAGGGCGACGCACATGTGCACTGAATTGAGGGCTCTTACACTAATGAGTTTTGAAGAATCTGTGGCAGACGGAAGCTCTCGTAAACAAGTGTTTCTCTTCCTCGCTGCAGTCCAGAGGATTGGTATGAGAAACAGAACTGCAGAAAAGAGAATCACACATGAGATTGTGGCATTATTGCTCCTACACAGCAATGGGATTAAAAGGGGAGCAAATGGAGATGAATGTTCCTGTGTGTGTTTTTCCCCTGAGAAAGAGATTCTGGTATTGTCTACTCAGAAGTTTGAGAAGAGATCTCAACAATCTGACAAACTGTGCCGTTTGCCAACATGTCAAAGTATGCTATGATAACATCACTGCTATGAACTCAAATTTCTTATTCAATTCTTCAAGACCAATTATTTAAGCTATGTCATCCACAATGATTTTATAGCTTTATAATAATCTCAGTGTCTTATTCGCACCATTTTGTTCTCTACAAATGTAACAAACAAGATCTGTGTATCAGAGAAATATTTCTTGCTTAAAGTGTGAGGTCACAAATTCAAACTATACAGAAATAATAAACCAGTTAGTGTTTATATATTACTTAGAAAATACTATCTTAAACGTACTGAATAAGTGGAAAAAGCAAAGCAAAGTGGAAAAGGACAAGAAGTTGCCAAAGAAGACATGCAAAGGTAAATCAGCACACCAAAGCACAGCAAAATAAGTAAATAAAATAAATGACTAAATAAAATAAAATAAAAAAGTCATAATTGGACATGATTATTGCATATATGGTACCATATCTCTTATTGTCTAATATTAGAGATTTTTAAATTATTGTAAATGGTCGATATTAGATATTTATCTGTTAAATATTTCCACAATATTTATTTATATAGTTTTTATACTTAGATTAAAATTGGCATCATCAAATGTCCACTTAAAATTAAGCTTTAACACTAATAATGCAATTTTATCACAGAAGTTTAATATGGGCCATAACAGAATAATAATATCAGTACATGCTAGAAAAATCACACACACACAGGTGTCACTTGCTGTTTGTGAAATTTACAAGCAGTTTCCGAGTGAAAATTGTTTCTACAACAGTTTTTTTTTAGTGCATTTGCCTTCATAGAATTCCAGCCAGAAGAAGAAAAAAAAATGATATGACACGTGCCAGTGCAGCTTGGCCTCTGATTAAAAGGATTAAGATTAACATGAGGCTGATTAACATGAGGACGCTCATCTTGTCTGTCATCACATATCTTGCCTGACTGCTGAGAACCGCTACGAACTCTGCATTTTTTGTCAGACGACAATCAAAGGCGCTGAGATTCAATGCCAAGATCAAGGCTGACACTTTAGACACAGTTCCTCGCCCCAAAAACGCACTATAAAACATCATCTCTTGATTTGCCTTCTCACTCACATTTGTGTCATTGGGGGGATCGGTGTCAGCTGCGGAGCTGCCTCTGCCTCTCCCCCTGCAGCTCTTCCTCGACTACAGTGCCGCATCAACTTTTAAAACAAAAGAGAGATGGGAAAATCTCTCTCTCTGCCTCCTTGCTCTTCTGCACCGTGGGAGGCTACGCTGCTTGCGAGACGAAGTTCAAACTTTTTCTCTGTCTTTTTATTTTAAATAAACATTCTCAATAATGAACCGCCAATTAATCACAGGCTGAAGGACATCCCACACAAAAGCAGGTTCACACTGAGGGCGACGCACATGTGCACTGAATTGAGGGCTCTTACACTAATGAGTTTTGAAGAATCTGTGGCAGACGGAAGCTCTCGTAAACAAGTGTTTCTCTTCCTCGCTGCAGTCCAGAGGATTGGTATGAGAAACAGAACTGCAGAAAAGAGAATCACACATGAGATTGTGGCATTATTGCTCCTACACAGCAATGGGATTAAAAGGGGAGCAAATGGAGATGAATGTTCCTGTGTGTGTTTTTCCCCTGAGAAAGAGATTCTGGTATTGTCTACTCAGAAGTTTGAGAAGAGATCTCAACAATCTGACAAACTGTGCCGTTTGCCAACATGTCAAAGTATGCTATGATAACATCACTGCTATGAACTCAAATTTCTTATTCAATTCTTCAAGACCAATTATTTAAGCTATGTCATCCACAATGATTTTATAGCTTTATAATAATCTCAGTGTCTTATTCGCACCATTTTGTTCTCTACAAATGTAACAAACAAGATCTGTGTATCAGAGAAATATTTCTTGCTTAAAGTGTGAGGTCACAAATTCAAACTATACAGAAATAATAAACCAGTTAGTGTTTATATATTACTTAGAAAATACTATCTTAAACGTACTGAATAAGTGGAAAAAGCAAAGCAAAGTGGAAAAGGACAAGAAGTTGCCAAAGAAGACATGCAAAGGTAAATCAGCACACCAAAGCACAGCAAAATAAGTAAATAAAATAAATGACTAAATAAAATAAAATAAAAAAGTCATAATTGGACATGATTATTGCATATATGGTACCATATCTCTTATTGTCTAATATTAGAGATTTTTAAATTATTGTAAATGGTCGATATTAGATATTTATCTGTTAACTATTTCCACAATATTTATTTATATAGTTTTTATACTTAGATTAAAATTGGCATCATCAAATGTCCACTTAAAATTAAGCTTTAACACTAATAATGCAATTTTATCACAGAAGTTTAATATGGGCCATAACAGAAGAATAATATCAGTACATGCTAGAAAAATCACACACAGGTGTCACTTGCTGTTTGTGAAATTTACAAGCAGTTTCCGAGTGAAAATTGTTTCTACAACAGTTTTTTTTCAGTGCATTTGCCTTCATAGAATTCCAGCCAGAAGAAGAAAAAAAAATGATATGACACGTGCCAGTGCAGCTTGGCCTCTGATTAAAAGGATTAAGATTAACATGAGGACGCTCATCTTGTCTGTCATCACATATCTTGC
>NW_015505334.1:1424749-1426128 GCF_001515645.1 Sinocyclocheilus grahami
TGTACTGAAGTAGAGATGGATCGTTTCTTCTGTGACGCACACCTAAAATAAACAGATTATCAGAAAAGAAAAAAGGGCGGGGACTTGGTTCTACGAGTCGGTTGTTCATTGGATGTGAAGATGGAGACGTGGCACTCAAAAGGCAAATGAATGTGGCACATGAATGTGAGCTCGCAGCTTTAATTAATTAAAAAGTAGAGGTGATTCTTATGAAATTATGTTATCTTACATGAACTAAAATGCAGGAATTTGCTGATACTAAGACACAATGGATGCAGCAGCAGCATCTCTGCAGACTCTTTCACCCAAGGCGTTTGAGAAATCAATATGAAAGATTCGTCAATGTATGATTCTTTTTTTAATCTTCCGCAGACACCTCCAGATGAACCACAGACTGCCATGAGAAAACAAGGTAAAGATCACTCTACTAGTCTACTGCCACTAGTTTACTTTGATGTGTTGCACTTTTTATTCTAGGTAAACATGGCATATAAACAATATTAGATTGCACTTAAATCTATGATTATTTATTTAATTTTGGAATATCACAGAGAAAGAACATGCTGTAACCCCCAAACAAAAACCGCTTGGAGAAATGAAGCCATCAAAACCAATGGCCCAACTGACAAGTAAGCTCACAGCTGACTTTATTTGTTTATTTATTTTTTAGATGTTAGTTTTAGTTTATTTGTCATCAATGACAACCAATGACTTGCAATCCAATGTCTATTCACTATTAATATTTCCCATGTCAGAAGTATGGGAATGATTCTGTCACCAAAAATTCCCATGTATGCTGAACACCTGTAATTCACTATCCACTGTATTTTAATGACTAACTTTATACATTGGATCATGAAAGAACAAATTCAGTCAAGTGTGTCAAAACATTTGAGTGCTAATGTGGCTGTCCTCTCCTCTAGCTGGTAAGGAACCTGTTAATGGAGTCGTGCTGTGGCATGCGAATCATCAATCCATTCTTCACCATATCAAACACAAAGCAGATGAGGGCAAACTCATCATAGAGAAAGAGGGATATTATTCCGTCTACTCGAAGATCAACTTCAAGGAGGACAACATCATATTCAGTCACTCTGTACTCTGGGTTACACATCGATATGCAGGAAACGAGATTCTGCTTCTCCAGTCCTCTAGGTTACATCCTAAACTCCTGAGGTCGAGAGCCACAGACAACAGCTACCTAAGCGGTGTGTTTCATTTGTACAAAGGTGATGCTGTCTTTGTCAGAGTAAAAAATTGTACACTTGTGTTGTCCAATGCTGCTGAGAACTACTTTGGTGTGTTTATGGTTTAGACGGATTCTGGAGTCAGACTGTTACACTCTAAAAAATGCTGGGTTGTTTCAACCCAACTTTGGG
>NW_015505334.1:1429670-1431587 GCF_001515645.1 Sinocyclocheilus grahami
GAACATAATTAAATTTAAGTCATTACTCACTGATTTTTCACTCTCAAATCTCATTGTTGACTGCATTCAGATTCAAAAAGCATGACATGCTGGCTTTGCAGAGACCATTGAGACCAACGTGCCATGTTCTCGTGTGAATGTCATATGCCAGTTTCATAATGCGCAATAAAGAATGAGAATTGAGAGCTGCAGCGGATGGGAAGATCTGATTCATAATATAAATTTCAGTCTACTGATCACGCAAAGCTATCATATATTTTTAGAAGATACAGATTACAGCATATAGGGTTGAAACAACAATAACTACAGCATTTAGAGTAAATAATAATAATAATAATAATAATAAAAAAAGTAAAAAAGGTAAACTTAATTTGTGTAAGACAAATAAATAGGGTGAAGAGTGTGCCTTTCAACAAACAGAAAGTTTTATTTTTAAAACGCACAGTCCACCGCTGCATCTCAAACAGCATAAATCCACCTCCAAAGGATACTTTGGAGCAAGAACAATCGTGGCCGTATTATTGAAGGGTCGATCCAAAATGAAGTGCTGAAAATTGGCCACTTCAAAGGGCCCGTCAGAATAAAGAATATGCTCTCATTACTCTATTGCAAGCCTAAATTTTTTAAACCTTAATTGGCTTGGCAAGATGAAGCAGAATTAAGGGTGCACCAAGGAACAGGTTTTTTTAGTCCCCTACACCCTTCATCTCATTGAAGCGCTCACTCTGGAGGGTAAACCCTTCAAAGGGATTAGAGCATAAGGGTGAGCATTTAAGAAATGGAACACAGCCCATCACTATCAGAGGAAAACCCAACTGCTCACAGTGTTAATCAGTAAGTAAAACAGCTCCCTCTGCTGCCAAAATGTGGGAGTTCAAGTGACAGGGCCTCTTTGCCCCCTGCCTGACAATGGTCTGTGATCTCATCTGACAGAGATGCATTATTGTTTGAGAGCACAGCAACTGGTGAGACAGTTCAAATAAAGGAAAATTAAATGTGTGAAACGAATACTGAGAGTTGTTTTTCTCCGTACACTACCGATCAAAAAAAGAGACAAGAACATTAAATTAGCATATTTCAATTTCATTTTCGGCGACATAGGGTGAGAAGAAGTTAGGAAAGTGATCTCAGGAAATCAAGGGTAGTGAGATGTGAAAAGAAGCTGATGAATATCCAGGTGACGTCACTGAAAACAAGATTCCCCTCAGCAAGAGAAGCACACACAGCGGAAATGCTTCTACGCTTCTTCTTCACTTCTTCCTCATCCTGTGGAGGTGGATAACGGCTGGTTTTGACAAGAGTGGGCTGTAAAATTAGCATCATGGACCTATTGGTGGCTAATATGAGGGTGATTGGCCTTTTCCGTTTTAGAGGGAACAGCCACATACAAATTTGAAAGAACTAAAGAAAAGAATAGAGGAACACCCACTCAGGAAAGACGGGATGTGAACCTGTAGAATTAGCACTCTTTGTTTCCCCGATTCTCTGTATGCATCATTATTAATGCGTAGGATTATCAAAGACCTTATCATGAAGCCAAGCTTATTTGAGATCAGCCAAATTCTAGTTGTTCATTCAGTTTAACATTTAAGTTTTCCACAGTTTTAAGCTCATATATCCACATGGAACGACCAAAATCCTAAAGACGGTTTTTGCCAGTTGTACCTCAGAAAGTCAAATAACCATTGAAAACTGATAAACATGATTTTGCTTCTTTAGCTTAATAAAACTGTATTTTTAATTTAAATCTAGTTTTGTACATTGTCTTGGTGCATACAGTATCACGATAAAAAAGTAGTGACCAGCAATTATTACCTTACCTTAATTTAACCCACAAGAAGTTGTTGTTGGTATTTATGTTGATTCTGTAATGTTAAAGATTACACACACACACACACACACACACACACACACACA
>NW_015505335.1:0-714 GCF_001515645.1 Sinocyclocheilus grahami
TAAAAAATATAATAAAATAAAAATTAAGGTCCAAAAAATGTTGGAACCCATTAACTTTCACTATGTGGACAAGAACACATATTTGCTCTTCAGAAAAAAAAATAACCTAATTATTTATACTGCCATCACGTTTAAGATGTTTTTTGAAACTGAGCCAGACTTGAGCGTTTCTGTAGTGACTTAATGTTGATATGATTGTTTAATAACCCCTGATAAATTACTCCATAGTTTCACTGGCAGAAGCTTTTGACTTCCTGCCACATACAAGAGGCCATAAAAACCCATAATTCTTTGGCACACCGACTCACATGCAGGCACAATGTGTTTGTGTCTCACATGAGGCTGCATTTCCCTGTCTTTTGTAAACACGGCTGGAGGGAGTAACATGTTTAACTTGCATATAGTCAAATAGTCAGTGAGGAGGCCAGAGGAAACCTCAATGGCGTTTCTCTACAAGGGGACTTTTTATAAATCATTCTGTACTATAGGTATAGGTAGTTGCTATACTGGCCCAAGTCCAAAAATATAATATAATATAAGATATAAAGCATCACTCATAAAAAATATATACAGTGGGGAAAAAAAGTATTTAGTCAGCCACCAATTGTGCAAGTTCTCCCACTTAAAAAGATGAGAGAGGCCTGTAATTTTCATCATAGGTATACCTCAACTATGAGAGACAAAATGAGAAAAAAAATCCAGAAAATCACATTG
>NW_015505335.1:867-4140 GCF_001515645.1 Sinocyclocheilus grahami
CTGGAAGCTGCTAATGCTCATCAGTAAATCAGTGGAAAATAAATAGAAATCATGATTCTGTCTGAGCTATGTGTTTTAAAACGAACACTAACTAGTGTAAATGTAGCCTAACAGATGTGTTAACTGAAGACTATTTGAGCTTTATTAAAACTATTTTGCACTGATTTATTGTGTTGGTTACATTTTGTTCCTTTGTGCAGTGGCTCAGGAGATGAGTCTTTGAGTTTGTATAAACATCAACAAGCTGAAAAATAAAAACAAAGTTTTTTCTTTAGATAATGTAATCTTGTTAAAATTGATTTCATAAAATTGGTATCGAAAAAAGTATCATTCAGGAACCGGTATCGAAGTCAAGGTATCAGTATCGATATCGAAAAATTTTGAACGATACCCAGCCCTAATTAAAAGTGGGGGGGACACGTCCCCCGCGTAATCTACACCCCTGCATGACACTGAATATAAAGATAAACTGCTGCATCAGTGGACATGCATGTATCCACACACATGAAGATGAACAGACAAGGAAAGACAAGACATCCCCCCACAAAGCAGATCTATCACCAAGACATTTGTACTGCTGCTGCTCTGAAGTGCCATGTGAACTGCATTTATTACTATCTATGTGTGCCTGGGCTACCACGCCGACCGGTTTAACAACAGTGGCCTAGGACTATGTGAGCCTGGGCTACCACGCCGACCGGCTTAACAATAATGGCCTAGGACTATGTGTGCCTGGGCTACCACGCCGACCGGCTTAACAACAGTGGCCTAGGATTATGTGAGCCTGGGCTACCACGCCGACTGGCTTAACTCTAATTAGACAATGATGTCACCATGTCAGATTGAGCTAGACCTATCGGACTGTGCCATCTAGAGTTTCATGCCAGAACTCTGTATATATATTCAAATTGCACAAATGAAGAATAAGCATCTTAACTAGTGAATAACAGATAGGGACTTTAGTCAGTAATGGGATAGTGATTCACTCAACTTGTCTCTCCATCTCATTCCAAACCTGAACACAAAAGAAGAGAGTGTAAAAAATATAATAAAATAAAAATTAAGGTCCAAAAAATGTTGGACCCCATTAACTTTCACTATGTGGACAAGAACACATATTTGCTCTTCAGAAAAAATAATAATAACCTAATTATTTATACTGCCATCACGTTTAAGATGTTTTTTGAAACTGAGCCAGACTTGAGCGTTTCTGTAGTGACTTAATGTTGATATGATTGTTTAATAACCCCTGATAAATTACTCCATAGTTTCACTGGCAGAAGCTTTTGACTTCCTGCCACATACAAGAGGCCATAAAAACCCATAATTCTTTGGCACACCGACTCACATGCAGGCACAATGTGTTTGTGTCTCACATGAGGCTGCATTTCCCTGTCTTTTGTAAACACGGCTGGAGGGAGTAACATGTTTAACTTGCATATAGTCAAATAGTCAGTGAGGAGGCCAGAGGAAACCTCAATGGCGTTTCTCTACAAGGGGACTTTTTATAAATCATTCTGTACTATAGGTATAGGTAGTTGCTATACTGGCCCAAGTCCAAAAATATAATATAATATAAGATATAAAGCATCACTCATAAAAAAAATATATATATATACAATGTAAATAAGATTGACAAATTATATAATGTGACAGTTAATCTACAAACACAAAAATCCTCTCTTTTAATCATTGATTTAATTTGGTAGGCATTTTCCCAGTTTTCCTTGGTAATAACTTTACTAAGAGATTGTTTCTACTAAAAATACAAAATAAATAAATGAATAAAAATGTCTGGCGTTTGTTTTTCCTGGTAGAAACATCTGAGGAGCATTTGTGCACATTGGTCTAACCTCATTTATGTTTGGGAAAACAAATACTAAAGATATTAGACATTATAGATATTAAAGAGATTTCAGTTGTTATATTTTCTTTCCCTTTGGGTTAACATGCAGCCAACATACACACGGATTATAATGTTAAAATTCAGTGACCTACTGATTTTACTTCTTGCCTCATTCTGTTCTCTCTTTCCCTCTCTCGTCAGTTTTGTTAGTTTTCCTCCATTGTTTGACAGTCTCTAGGCTGCTCTTTGATCTCCCACATGATGACTGATAGCACCTCAGCCCCTGCAAAGTTCCTGATGCCCTCAAGACATTCTCCTCTGTTTGTGAATCAGATAGTCAGGCAACAGGACTGCCTTTGTTGAACAAACCAAACCATTGATCATGTGTTGGTGTATTCTGAAAAATGCAAGCTAAACATTGACCAGCCACAAGTCCATTCTTTATCATGCCCCTTTCACCTGAAGTATGCTGTCACATGCTGGTTCATTCACAAAAGGACATGCTATAGGACATGCTAAACTGATGAAAGAGTTACTTGTGATTTTGTGGTTTCAATGGGATCTCCCAAGTTTGAATGAGTAAACCTCTACACTTCATTGAAAAAATGGCCTGGCTTAATCAATTTCTTATTTCTTAATGGTGTTCTTCCAGACTAACATAAGATCTCCCATGTTAGATGTTTTGGGTATACTTGGTGATGAAAACCATCATTGCGAGCGGCTGAATAACCCACTTAAATGCAGGATTAGCTGTTCTGGAGTGGCTGCTATGGACTTTTAGTTACGTAAGCGTGGACGTCTCCCTATGTGCTGCTTTTCTCACTAACTGGGATTTATCTGTTTCTGAGATAAGACATTTAGAAGTGCTTGACTTCACTCTTCACATCGCAACAAGATGCAGATAAAACGAACTGTTGGTACCAGCAACAAGAACAAACATGTAACCTTAGGGGATCCTTCTCTGGTGAAGTTCTTGCTATTTATGAATGAAATATTCTTAACATATAAAATCATGTCAAGTACATTAACAGAAAACAAATTGCACTTGTGGCTAAAAAAAATCTATTTATTTGTTTATTTATTTAATTTTCTTTTATAAAGTGATTATGGGATTTTCAAGAAATCATATTTTCTCATCTAAAGCCCAATGTATCGCTGTAGCCTCTGTAGACATTTGGTCTACATTATTTCAGGGTTTTGTGTCAACCATTTTCTTTTTCTTTTTTTCAGTGCCAAAATAGGTAACAGAAACTATTCAAAAACTACTGAAAATATTGCACCAATCTACACTATTTACAGTAAACATGTTGTATCACTGAACACTGTCTGTGGTTCAGGAGTGGCTTAACAAGAGGAATAACAAGAGGAATACGACAACTGTAGCCAAATTCCTTGACACTTCTGTGTGTGGTGGCTCTTGATGCCTT
>NW_015505335.1:7077-7546 GCF_001515645.1 Sinocyclocheilus grahami
GGGGTGTTAGTTTTACTTTTAATTTTAGTTTTAGTTAACAATAACCATGGAATTAAATCCTTGTAAAGCAAAACATTTATTTAGCAGTGTGTTGTTTTTTTCTTAGGGGAAAATATTACTGCTTCACTGTCAGCAAACAGAAGAGGACAACACCGGTAAGTACAGTTCAACAGAGTTTATTAACCCCTTAACTGGTTTTTGTCCTTTTTCTCTATCCAATCTTTTAGTAATCATCATAAATTACATATCATTTGAAAGCTTAGAAGCCCAAGATTCATCCTGTGAAAACGAAGATCTGCAACTATTAATAACATATACTATACGTACACTGTAAATACTACTACTAATAATAAAGTTGGCAGTTGTGGTTGCCAGAATAATTATGTAAAAAATACTGTAAAAATGTAAACAACTTTACAAGACAACCTGTAAATCTTAGTTTACAAAGTGTAAAGGGCTTACCATAATC
>NW_015505335.1:7700-14268 GCF_001515645.1 Sinocyclocheilus grahami
AAATGGTACTTTAAAATCTTTTGGCGGTCTCCTCCCCCTTAGTGGGCGGTGTCAAGTGTCATATTACAAAATGCATTACGGTCTTTTAGAATCAAACCTTTTTATAATCTTGACCAAAAAAACAAATCATTGGAAAGGTCTGCATCTCAGGATTCCATATTTGGTGGTTATTTTGAGATAAAAGTAATATTGACAGAGAAATCTAGACATTTGTGACAGAAAAATGCATTAAAAAAATTCTATAGAGTTTGGATGGCACCCGGTGGCTGTTTGTGGAATGACGCCCTAAATAAAATCTCACAGGAACCTCATTTTTTTTCATATCAACTTCAAATTTGGAACATAACTTATTTAGACATACGGCTTTAATTTTATACCAATTTTAGAGTAAAACCTGTTATGTAAAATAATGAAAATAAAATTAATATAGTGCATTTTATTTACAGTAAATTTAAACTTCTATAACTTTTTGATACTTGAATTTTTCACTTCACAAATCCACCTTTGCAATAATCTGCCGATTTTCTTCTTTAAAAAGAGACCAACCTTTGGTCTGTATTCCAAAGTGTTCATAAATTTGGATATTTTTGATAAGTTTGGATAGTGCACTTTCATGCCTATTTAAAAAAAGCAGAGGAGAAAGCAATGATCACAGGTATGGATATTCTTGGAGAGTTCAGAACATAGTCTTAGCTGAATAATAACACTGGTGTCTTTGCAGGTGGTGATGGACCCGGAGAGCTGAGCAGGCGACTGAAGATGAACAGGTAAGGAGCCAGGGAGGCAGACACATGCACGTGAACAACAAGACCAGACACAGAGAAAGGGATGTGATGGTGGCTTTATACCAGGATTGATTGGTGTTGACAGGTGGAGTGCATCAGTTTTCGGGTGATTGTGAACGAGAGGGTGGAGCTGAAAGATCTGGCTCTGCTGTTGACTCCGTGACATTTACTATTTATTCATATGTGAAAAACTTTTGTCTGCCAAATTAAAGTCAAGGTCAATATATTAAATAAGGTTGGTTCAGGTTGTAAAATGTCAAATGTCATGTGGTGCAACTCCCCAGAAACATAATGATATTTTTTAAATAAATATATATTCAAAACTCAAGTTGGTTTAGACAATATGGGAATATTTTTTTGGTTACTGCGTAATTTCTATATACTTCCATTTGTGTCACTTCATAGTTCTGATGACTTTACTATTAACTAAACTGTAAAATATAGTAATAATGATAATTTAAAAAAAATCAGTATATGTGCCCAAACTTTTGACTAGTTTGACATTAGGGTAACTGCTGTACAGTTGTACGCTGATGTTCTGTCAGCCGTTTGTGGTTAGGGTGGATAGAGCAGATGAACAGAGTTTGTATTATTGTTCTGCTGTCTCTCGTCCCAGTGCACACACTCAGTGTCTCCCTCGCTCATGAACCCTCCCACGTTCAGTTTCGGCCTTTGAATGCTGCTAGTCATTGCCAGTACGGAACATATGAACAAAATCCCTTGTTCTTCTTGTTTGTCCATTATGCAACTGGTCGATGTGAATCCATATAATTCATTTGCTTTTAACTGCTCTCTTCTCTGACTGTTGACAGAGACATTAGTACAGAGAGAAAGAGAGCTTTTCCATTCCAAGAGTGGGTGTGTGTGTTCACATTAAAGAGCTCCACACTGCATTGTGCACAGTGCTCTAAATGTCCTCTTTATTTTATTACATCTTCAATGTGCTACTACACACACACATATAGCATTCTATAAAGGGGTCCATTAATTGTATTTAGTTTTTTCCCCTGATGTTCACTTATAATGCTAGTACAACATCATGAAAATCAATTTTAGTGTTGCATTTTCAAATTTCCCTCTTGGATTTTGTAATTGTTTTTTTTTTCTTCTGCAGAGCTGTAGGTGCTACACAGCCATTAGCAGCTCAAGCATTGGTGGATCTTCTTATTTTACTCTTATCGTTTGTTCTTCTGATATTTATGAATATATTTAGCTTTTTTATGAATAATAGAATCTATCATACTCTGAATGGTCATCACTCAAGTGTAAATGTGGGCATATACAGGTGCTTACTAAGGTACTGTAGTGTTGCAATAAATAAAAAAAACTAACTAGCATTTTATTGTATGTAATGTGTCATAAAGACATTAAGCATTAACTAAAATAATTGTAAAATTCACCACATAACACAAAAGAGGACCATATACTTTAAGATTTTATTTTGTTATTACAGTTGTTTTATAATTTGTAGCTGAGTTTCTTTTTCTTATTACTCAAACTAATGCTTTTAGGCTGGTCTCTTTTGGTGGATTACTTTCTTGTCTTCTTTTTGCAGAGAATAATGATCAGGGGGTCATAAGGGTCATGCGCAGGGTCAGAGGAGGATAAGCACTATAGAGAAGTGAGGGAGATGGACAGAGTTTATCCAATGAGCAGAGAAAAGATAATATATTTAGAGTTTTGATTATATGTGTAAGTTGTAATGTGATTTAAGAACTATGACAGTTGTTTTTCCTTACACAAATCCTTTGTATGGCTTCAGAAGACTTGAAATATAGGGCCCAAGCTATAATTTTATATTATTTTATTAATTAATTTATTTATTTTTTTGTCCTTTTGGGAGGTTGATAGAGCCTCATAAGTATGGTAGGTGGTGAAAAAGAGCAGCATGAACATTCTTCAAAACATCTTCTTTTTAGTTCCTAATGAAAGTAAGTGCATTATTGTATGCACACTTGTGATCTCTAAAGTATAATTTTTAAAAATCTGTACTTGCAGATAATATCAATGGAATAAAAGGCAACTTAATTGTGCTTAAAGAAAGTAGACTTTGATGAATATTTCTAAACACAATTTTAAAAAGTGCACTTTGTAATAATGTCAAATTCAATTTTTATTTTAAAGTACATTCTAAATCTTTATGTTTTAATAATCTTTTGTCTTGCTTTTAAGTGCGTTTTGATGTGTTGACTGTTTAAAGCACATTATTATAATTTTAACTGTAGTGTGTTTTAAGTTTTAAATATTTTAAATGTACAAAATTCATTAAATTTCTTCATCAGTGCAAATGTGTAATTACAAATATTTTTAAAAACATGACATACAAGTTTCAATACCATAAATGCTGATCAGTACATTCAGCAGTTCACTTTAACAATATTTTAAAGACAATAGAAGTCATTCATTAATTGCATATAAAGATGCACTTAAGTCCTAAGGAAAAAAATAATGAAAATTGCATTCAATATAAATTTTATATAATAATACATTCTAATTGCAATTAACATGCAATTAAGTGCTAAAAGCATAACATTCAGTATGACATATATTCATAATAAGTACATTAAACGTATGTTAAATTGTACTTCTTTTTCACAAGGGTATCCACAGAAGAAACTTTCATTTTGTAAGTTTAGAAAAAAATAGCTAATGATAGATAATGACATTTAATGATGTTTAAAGTCTAACCCTAACCCAAACTTATGTTTTTTGCTTAAACTCAAGCACAAAATATATGATTATAAGTGCCACTTTGTTTTTGAATGTTCAGATCAAAGACTGAATTTGAACTCACTAGTAATGAGAAAAACACTTGTTGCCTTTAATGTTTCTAATGAGTTCTAGCAGGCGGTATTGAAAACATACTTAAAAGAAAAATACCAAATCCTGACATCATGGACATGAACAGAGGAGGAATATTCGCCCCTCATTCAGCTTGATAATTGAGCTCATTAGTGAGGAACTTCCTCATACGAGAACGTCTGGTGACCTTGGCCTCTGAAATGTAGAACAGAGCCCTCTTATGAACAACCGGCCCCTCAGTCAGGAATCGTGCGCTAGTGTGCATCTCTACATAAGTATGCACACGAGTGGGCTCACCGATACTCCACATGACGTCAAACAAAAACAATTACTAAGTGTCCACCTCACCTCCCTCCTAAAAGTGCAAAATCTCAGGTCATCATCAGGCCTGAGCGATTTGACACGAACCCTGCTGTTTTAAGATCGAAAGCATTTGAAGTTCAAGTACAGCAGGCATTAAGTCAAATGAAAATGGCTGTGTCCTGACAGCAGCTGCTGTTAAAAAGATTCAGGGTGGCTTGATTCCTCCTCCTCCTGGTGCTGCTGAGATCTCCAGCTGTCTGTGGCTGTCTCTTCGTTTTCTTTAGATTACAGACTTGCCTGATGGACACAAACAGAGCTGCAACCTTTGTCCCTTAGTTTTTCTTTTTTTTCTCTCTCTCTCTCTCTCTCTCACACCTGCCACTTAGTAATGTTTTGTAAAATATAAACATTTAGCATAATTATTACATTACACTGAAACAGATTTTTATAAAAGTTTGGTTTGACATGCTGAATACTAAAATCACATTACTTTTTTTTGTATCATTGAATCAGAATCAGAATCAGAAGAGCTTTACACACACAAGGAATTTGACTTGATGACAGGAGCTTCCAGTGCAGAAGAAAGTACAGACATAGTGCAGACATACATAGGAATAACACAGTAGGGATGGAATATAACACTACTATAATAAAAATAAAAAAACTGAAATTAAATAATGTACAATATACAGAAATAAAAGTATAGGAAAATTTTTTAATTGTTTAGATAAATGTACATATATGTTATAAGTGTTCAGATATGTTATTTCCAAAGTGTGCAGTTTACAAGTGTACAAATTTTGGATTCTGTGTATAAATATGTCAGTTGTGATGGACGATGTATAATTATGAAAGTTTAATTGTTCATGCTGAATATAGTCTGCGGGAAAAAACTGTACTTGTGCCTGGCTGTTCTGGTGGTCAGTGCTCTGTAGCGCCGACCAGAAGGCAACAGTTCGAAGAGAGAGTGGACTGGGTGTGAGGGGTCCAAGGTGATTTTCTTAGCCCTTTTCCTCACTTTGGAGATGTAAAGATCTTGGAGGCTGGGCAGAGGGGCACCAATAATCCTCTCAGCAGTACTGACTGTCTGCTGTAGTCTCTTGATGTCTGTAGCTGAACCAAACCAGACAGTTATGGATGAACACAGGACAGACTCAATGAGTAGAACTGTTTCAGCAGCTCCTGTGGCAGATTGAATTTCCTCAGCTGGCGAAGGAAGTACAACCTCTGCTGGGCCTTTTTAGCAATGGAGTCTATGTGAGTGTCCCACTTTAGGTCCTGAGATATAGTATTGCCCAGGAATCTGAATGACTCCACTGCAGCCACAGTGCTGTTCATGATGGTGATTGGAGGGAGTGCTGGGGGGTTTCTCCTGAAGTCCACGATCATCTCTAAGCTCCAGGTTGTTAAGACTGCACCAGACAGCCAGCTCTTTAACCTCCTGTCTGTAAGCAGACTTGTCTCCGTCCTTGATGAGGCCAATGACTGTAGTGTCATCCGCGAACTTCAGGAGCTTGACAGAGGGGTCCTTTGAAGTGCAGTAGAGATGCACCGATTGCAATTTTCTTGGCCGATTCCGATTTCCGATTTTTCGTTAGTGTGATCTGCCGATAACGTTTTTTGCAGATTCCGTTTTCCTTTCTAAGAACTATAATTGACAGCATATACAAACAAAAATCTACTTTTCTTCAACGCAAAGTTTTATTTTCATAAAAAACACAAGTAAAAAGTCAGTAATAAAATAAGAACAAATAAAAAAAATGGCAAACAACAGCACAAATAAATGTTCTTTGATTAACATGACAGATAGCAGCAGGAATATTGGACTGCGGTCCCTTTAAGAGTTTATCCACGGACCCAATATACTGTTACACAACATGCGTTCTCTTTCTCAACTATTTAACATTCCAAAACTGATTGTGTTTAACTGGATACTCGCCAAGACGGGCATTTTGATATGTTTTTGTATGTATTTGAATGTTTTAGCGCAGTTAGCCACTCATTTTGGTATTTGTGGCTCACAAGCTGTTTGAGACTGAGCGCGGATTGTGCGCTCCACTAATATAGATCAGTGGTGATGCACGCGCGTTTGGTATAAGCGCGAAACCTGCGGGAATGACTATAATGCGCAATACAGGCACTATTTAACCGGAGCGAATGAGACGTGTGTGTGAGAAAAGGGGTCGTCTGAGAGATGAGAGTGAGAATGGGCGGCTAATGTTATTGCCTGTGCCGCTGGTAACAAAACGGATCGGCTCGAAATCGGAAAGAAGTGAGACTGACCGACCAATCACCGATCCGGGCTGATCATGAGGAAAATCATCCGATTCCGATCCCTGGCCGATCGATCGGTGCATCTCTAAAGTGCAGTCTTTCATGTAGAGAGAGAAGAACAGTGGGGAGAGAACACAACCCTGAGGGGCGCCAGTGCTGATGGTGATAGACTTGGATGTGAGTTTGCCCAGCCTCGCAAGCTGCTGCCTGTCAGGATCTGGTGATCCACTGACAGATGGAGGTGGGCACAGAGAGCTCTGTGAGTTTGTCTGAGAGAAGGTCAGGCATGATGGTATTGAAAGGATAGGATCCTTGCGTAATTCCCAGGTCTGTCAAGGTGTTGCAGGATGTAATGCAGTCCCATGTTGACTGCATCATCCACAGACCTGTTTGCTCTGTAGGCA
>NW_015505335.1:14352-70525 GCF_001515645.1 Sinocyclocheilus grahami
ATAGGATCCTTGCGTAATTCCCAGGTCTGTCGAGGTGTTGCAGGATGTAATGCAGTCCCATGTTGACTGCATCGTCCACAGACCTGTTTGCTCTGTGGCAAACTGAAGAGGATCCAGCAAGGGTCCAGTGATGTCCTTCAGGTAGGCCAGAACCAGTCTCTCAAGTGACTTCATGACCACAGACGTGAGAGCGACAGGCCTGTAGTTGTTAAGTCCAGTGATTTTGGGCTTTTTGGGGACTGATGGTGGAGCGTTTGAAGCAGCAGGGAACTTCACACAGCTCCAATGATCTGTTGAAGATCTTGTGTGAAATGCAGATCAGAGCGGATTGGGGGTGGTATACTGGCCTTTTCAAATCGGCAGTAAAACACATTCAGATTGTCAGCCAGTTGTTGATTCTCCACAGACTGTGGGAGTGGTGTCTTGTACATGGTGATGTTCCTCAGACCAGTCCATACTGACGCTGGATCGTTGACTGAAAGCTCTTTTCTCAGCTTTTCAGAGTAGTTTTTTAGCCACTCTGATCTCCTTTGTTATTGTGTTGAAGTTCATCCGTTTTGTTAGGAAAGGAACGGACATTCGCGATACGGTGCTGTTCTAGTGATTAACGGTTTCCAATTAATTTGGTAAATGAGCATATACACATATACACTTGTACACTTTGTTTGACAATAAAGCTTTGGTTGTTGTACCTTTCCTTGAGTACTTGGCTTCAATATTCTGATTTGCGAAAGTTTCACAGTATAGCTTTTGTCAGTTAAACCTTTCTTGATCCTTTAACTTAACTATTCTGATCAGAAAAATTTTACAGTGCAGTATTGGTCAGTTATCTCTTCCCTGATTCATTTACATCACTATTTTGATTTGTGAAAACGTTCACAGTGCAGTTATGGTCAGATAACGGTTCAGTCAGTAACATCACCATTCTGATCTGTGAAAAATTTCACAGTTCACTACGGGTCAACTGACCCTTCCCTGAGTCATTAACATCACTGTTATGATTTGTGAAATCTTTCACAGTTCATTATGGGTCAGCTGACCCTTCCCTGAGTCACTAACATCACTATTCTGAACTGTGAAAACTTTCACAGTGCAGTTATGGTCAGCTGACCCTTCCCTTGGTTACTAACATCACTAATCTGATCTGTGAAAACTTTCACAGTTCAGTACGGGTCAGCTGACCCTTCCCTTGGTTACTAACATCACTAATCTGATCTGTGAAAACTTTCACAGTTCAGTAAGGGTCAGCTGACCCTTCTCTGAGTCATTTACATCACTATTCTGATCTGTGAAAATTTTCACAGTTCCGTACAGGTCAGCTGACCCTTCCCTGAGTCAGTAACATCACTATTCTGATCTGTGAAAATTTCCACAGTTCAGTACGGGTCAGTTTTTACAGATCAGAATAGTGATGTTAGTGACCCAGGGAATGGTCAGCTGACCCAAACTGAACTGTGAAAGTTTTCACAGATCAGAATAGTGATGTTAGTGACCCAGGAAGGGTCAGCTGACCCGTACTGAACTGTGAAAGTTTTCATAGATCAAAATAGTGATGTACATGACTCAGGGAAGGGTCAGCTGACCCGTAGTGAACTGTGAAAGTTTTCACAGATCAGAATAGTGATGTACATGACTCAGGGAAGGGTTAGCTGACCCATACTGAACTGTGAAAGTTTTCACAGATCAGAATAGTGATGTACATGACTCAGCGATGGGTCAGCTTACCCGTAGTGAACTGTGAAAATTTTTATAGATCAGAATAGTGATGTTACTGACTTAGGGAACTGTTATCTGACCATAACTGCACTGTGAACGTTTTCACAAATCAAAATAGTGATGTAAATGAATCAGGGAAGAGATAACTGACCAATACTGCACTGTGAAATTTTCCAGATCAGAATAGTTAAGTTAAGGGATCAAGAAAGGGTTAACTGACAAAAGCTATACTGTGAAACTTTCGCAAATCAGAATATTGAAGCCAAGTACTCAAGGAAAGGTACAACAACCAAAACTTTATTGTCAAACAAAAGTGTACAAGTGTGTATGTGTATATGCTCATTTACCTAAAGAATTGTAAACCGTTATTCACTGGAACAGCACCGTATGACATTATAATACAAAAATTGGGGGGCAGAGCAAAGAGAAACACTGCCACACGATAAAGTGCAATTGTGAACATTTTCACAAATTGAGCTCGACCTAAAACAATGTTTTTGTATTCCAGCAGTCTGCGTGTTTATTGGTAATAGACGTTAAACATGAATAACTCCTTTCTTTCACAGTCCTTACTAGCGGACTTACCAAGTAGTTTACAGACAAGAGCTTTGTCCAACTTTTGGAGCTATAGGCATTATAAAATTAAGAGTCGCTATGAAAAAAAAAACCTGATTTCGGGCCGAAGAACAGCATCACCTGAATTCACAAATCATGGAGAATGATATTCGGTATTATTTGCATGTCTATGACAGTGCACTGCGTATTTATAGCCAAAAGAAATATGGATATCAAACCGCAAACTATCTTCGGTCAACAACATGTCCGAATAATCAAAAAACTGAAAAATATTGTCTGGGATGTTGCTTAATGTTAAGGAGTTCGTCTCTGGTAAAACTTATAGAAGAAGAATGACAAAACACAGAACAAACAAACAAAAACAACAGAAGAATTGCGGAGCTCAGCGTCGTGGATGCCATTTGCAGCGCCATCTGGAATGAGAATGGCAGTGCTAATGAATACGTCTCAGGTTACTTGTGTAACCATGGTTCCCTGAGTAGGGAACGAGACACTGCGTCCTCTAGGGGTCGCTATGGGGAAAGCCTCGTCGTGACCCGTGTCTGAAGCATACATTGAAAAAACACATGAAAAAAAAAACCTGATTTCGGGCCGAAGAACAGCATCACCTGAATTCACAAATCATGGAGAATGATATTCGGTATTATTTGCATGTCTATGACAGTGCACTGCGTATTTATAGCCAAAAGAAATATGGATATCAAACCGCAAACTATCTTCGGTCAACAACATGTCCGAATAATCAAAAAACTGAAAAATATTGTCTGGGATGTTGCTTAATGTTAAGGAGTTCGTCTCTGGTAAAACTTATAGAAGAAGAATGACAAAACACAGAACAAACAAACAAAAACAACAGAAGAATTGCGGAGCTCAGCGTCGTGGATGCCATTTGCAGCGCCATCTGGAATGAGAATGGCAGTGCTAATGAATACGTCTCAGGTTACTTGTGTAACCATGGTTCCCTGAGTAGGGAACGAGACACTGCGTCCTCTAGGGGTCGCTATGGGGAAAGCCTCGTCGTGACCCGTGTCTGAAGCATACATTGAAAAAACACCAACTCGTTAGCCGGCGACAGCCATGAATATAAATATGAGTATGAGTATGAGTATAAATATGCGCCGGGAGCTACACATCATTCACTTCTTCGTCTGAAGCTTGCGTCCGCAGCATGGCAAGAAACCTAGAGGACGCAGTGTCTCGTTCCCTACTCAGGGAACCATGGAGGCGGGGGAGGAGCACGAGCCGCGACACTACCCTTCTGAGCCAGTCTCTGATCCTCAAAACTGAGACGGGCTAGGACCCCTGGGTTGTTCGGGCTCAGACCTGGACTTCTATCCCAGTCTTTCAGCCGGTCAGCCTGATATGCTTGGAGCATCACCATCGTGTGCAATGAAGCGACAGCCCGACCAGCTGCTGCTGCGTATGCCCTGGCATCCGAGCGAGATGTCAAGGAGGGGAGTCTTAGAGGACGTCTCACCCATAGAGAGATAGCTGACCAGCGTCTCTCTATAGGGGCATCTTCTCATAACCGCTTTTGCGCATCGCCTCGATGTTGGCATAACTTGTATGCTGGAATCGATGGATGCGTGAAGAAAAACTGCCTCTTCCATTCCTTCTCAATCTTTATATGAAAAAACAGGAAGAAAGGAAGGCTCACCTGAGCTGGAAGGTTTATGGCCAGAAAAATAACGTTCATCGAGATTTTTCGCGACGTCACTTTCTTCACCCGCTTCATGGCAAGTAAAGCCTCGCCGTGGCGCGATCCATAATTTCCAAAAGCTCATCATACGCAGGGCAGGAGAATTGGGAAGCTATTTCCTGCTTTTGCTGGGCTGATCCCAGCAGAGCAATGGCCCCTTCAATGTTAATGAAATAACATCGTCCTCCAGCGGCTCACTCTCGTGCACAACCGACGATCGCAAAAGGGAAACCCCCCTTCAAACTCATCGGCCAGATCCACCTGCGATCCCCACGAGCTCATTCCCTTCCGTGCCTCAGCAGCGGCGGGGCCTGAATCGTGGGAAGCAGATGGCTGCCCCTCTTTCCTCGAAAAGAGAGACAAATGAGAGCGGAGCTTTTTTCCTTGGAAAAAACGCTCGCAGTGCACGCCGATTGCTCCCTCAGAGACATCGCATGCGTGCTCTTTGCCCGAACAAACAACGCATAGATCGTGTGTGTCATCAGATGTTAAACAACATCAACACGGATGCACACATCCTTAAATGCTTTGCTAGTGCTCGCCATAATGAGATAAATAGAGATCGCTCTTACCACAGAAATGCACGCTTCAAACAAAACAGTCAATGAAGACGAATAAGAGAATGATGTGTAGCTCCCGGCACCTTTTTATACTATAGTCGCACCGGTAGTGACGTCATGGCTGTCGCCGGCCAAAGAGTGTTTTTTCAATGTATGCTTCAGACACGGGTCACGACGAGGTGTTCCCCATAGCGACCCCTAGAGGATGCAGTTCGAAGTTCCCATGAAAGGGAACTATGTTGACAACTTACACAAGCTAATCAGTTATTACTCATTGTGCATGCATAATACTGAGCTAACAATAATTGAATTGTCCAAAACTTCAGAAGTGTACTCTGGATGATTTTTGTCTTTTATGGCTAGTCCCACAATGTTTTGGAATGCTCCAGAAAGCACAAGAATATTACAGAATATTGCAGGAAAAAAACTTAAAATTAAACATTTGAAAATTGTCATGCAATTTATCATAAAGATGCCAATAATGTTAGCTGTGAAAATAATGTCAAAAGTGCATTACTACAATTGCAATTTCTGTGTTTTTATTTATTTATTTATTTTTACAAACATGGGGCGAATATATCGCTTTATCTCCAAAATAAATCTTCAAAATGTAGTTCAACATGAAAATGAAGGTGGATTGTGAACTGCTTCATAACTTTGTGCATGTCAGAGCCTGAGTCGTAACTTCACTAAAACTAAACCCTGTGTTATTTCAATATGGTTGCTGTTGCATAAGAGATCATGAGCCTCTACCTGTACATAATTAAGTTATGATACATGATATACCCAATATTATGTGTGTAAAAACTTACACAAGACATTTCACATCTTAATCATTCTTGTGGCTGGTCCATTCTGTGGTGATCTGGTTTTGTCTCCTCGGTGTAATTTTGGTAGAGATTTTGCCCAGTGACCGAGTACTTAAGCAGATGTCATGGACAACCTATATTTAAATCTCTTTTCTTTCTTTTGAAATGGCTGTATCTATGTACTAAAATAGCTTATCTAACAATAGAGGCACTTGTGAGACACCGCTGTACTTTTTACAGCGTATATTTAACAGTCTGTTCTTCTGTGCATTCATTCAATACTCAGTAATGAGACGTCTGATGTTATAGTTTTTAAGCAAAACACACATTTTACAGTGTTTGTAACATGGTCAAAGACCAACCTGAGTGCCTAAGCCAATATTAAATGTAATAATAATAAAATCACTGTAATGAATGGCTCCATGTGGTGCAAGCGATGCTCGCAAAATAATACTGTTAAAGTTTGCACGAGAACCAACACATATTTTCAATTCTGATTAAATAAATAAAAAAACATGACATGACCTCTTGCCCAATCACTGGCTTTAGATCAGTTATACATGCTAACAGAAGTGGTTTCAAGGATGTAATTTAGAAATAAAAAAGTGACACAGAAACCTCTGTGGCTGTGAATGAGGCCCATTGATGGAAAAGAAGAAGAAGGACTTATTTGAAAATGCAAATTTCTCTATAGCATTGCATAATCTGCTAAAAATCATCCATGTTATTTATACACCTACACAGGCATACTAAAGACCTATGTATAATTACTGAGGCCCAAGTGTTTGGACATTTAAGCCACACTTTAAAATCTATAAATGTCATTACATTAGATAACAAAATATTAAAACAAGCCCCAACAAGTCACAGCTACCATCAACTGTTTGGTTACCAACATTCCTCAAAATATTTTCTTCTGTGCTCAACAGAAGAAGGAAACTCATACAGGTTTGGAACTTGAGGGTGAGAAAATTATGACATAATTTTCATTTTTGGGTGATCTCTTTAAGAGGAATTAACTTTATGCATCCATTTAAATGCATGTTGGAAGATACTGACAAAGAAATGGCTCTGAATACTGTAAGTAACCGTACCCACATGTGCAAACATTAACAGGTAGAAATGAACAGACTTGCAGTTGACCCTTAAATAGGCACAAATGGAGCCCAGACAGAAGTATAGACTCCACACACAAATTTAGACACATGAATAAACAAACAAGGCTCTAGAGATAGAAAGTCTTACCAACAGTCTCAAATATCACAAAACACTCACACTACACCCCAAATTTAGATGTTCAGACATCCGTACAAATAACCCTCCCTCTGCACTCTTTCTTTAAATGTCTCTCTGCCTTAGAAACACACAACCCTAACTTAAGCGGCTAATATCCCTGCCACTGTGTACAAGCATTTTTAGAACTCATTTAATTCTTATACAAAACGTATTAACAATCAATAGGCTCCAGAATGTTTAAGTTACAAAATGTTCAATGGACAAACCATGTGATGATCTAGCTGGAAAACAGCATGTACTTATCACATAATAAATAGTTAGCACTAAGCTTGTAAGACCAGTGCTAAAATGGATAGTAAACAAAGCTCCTTCTCCTTTAAAGAAATCTAAAAATTAGTTTTTTATAATTTTCTCACCCTCATGCCATTCCAAAACAGAAATGTAGAATGTCCAAGCCGCTCTTTTCAGTGAAAGTATGAAGTGCCCAGATGCTGCCAAGCTCCAAAAATGACACAAAAGCAGCATAAAAGTATAAAATTAGTAGTCAATGCGTCTTATTCACTAAAATCTTTGGAAGCAATATAATGCATTTATGTGATGTATTATAACATTTTAACTATTAAAGGGTACATTTGTTTTTAGCTCCACTATGAGGCCAATTCTAACAAAATGTGGTTCAGTGTCTCATCTAGATACATATTTGCCAGATTTCATTATGATCAGCCATTCACAATTTAAGTTATTAGCTGCTGAAATTTGATTTGATTCATATTTGTTGAATTGTCTAATTGATATTTAAAGTCTATGTTAGCACTTCGGTTGAAGGGTGTTTAGTTGTCACAATCCCTACTGGCAAAATATGATGAAATATGGAATCTGTCTATGGAAGGTCTATTTGTATTTGCTTTATAATTAATTAATTATAAATATAATTATAATTAAAGTGTCTACTGATTCAAAATAGAAGAACAATTTACAAATGGAAATGAAAACGCAGCTCTTAAATCTATTAAGTTTCACTCTAACATTCCTCTCACGTCTCTGACCTGATGTCTTACTCTTCACAACTTCTCTACTAATAGCCGAGACTGTTGCAGACAGGACAGCACTCTACCGAATGGAGCAAATGTTTCTTTATGACCCCTTGACTCATGGACCCCATCGGCTGCCAGCTGAGTAGTGACGTCATTCAGGGATCTAGGCCCTGTTGATGGAAACCCCCTTTTCCTTGGACACTTTGCCGAGCTTGGGATTTAGGGGAAGGGAAGCTTCATAAATCTTGGGCCACTGAAACAGATACATGCCATAAAGACAACCTGTCAGGCCTTGTGATAAATATCTCTGTCCCAGAATCAGTCCATGGCACTTTGAAGCACTAGCTGTGTGGAAGAGGGTAGCGAAAGGGCGGGATATAGGATTAGTTTTGACAGAGGGCTCTTCATCAGCTGATAGCCTTGACTTTGCCCCATCAAACTGCTAAACAATCAGTTGGCTTCAAAGAGCAACAGAACCATATTTTATGGCCTGTTGTGGAAGTGGAGGCCTTGGACTTCCATCACCTTGATTGCAGGAGGCTTTTGCGGTGCGGTTTCAATTGTATTGTTTGGTTTCCAGTGATAAGAGGTTGTACATAATCCCAACTGCCGCCGCAAGTTAAGTAACAAAAAAATGTCTATCTTCGTTCACATTTTATTGTGCTGTTTAAAGTTCTTTCATTACAACTACAAGGAACAAAGACTTCCAAGAGGAGTTCCACTGTAAAACAACATGCTTTTTTATTTGTGTAGTTTTTGGACTCACTGTCAAATGCAGACAAATTCCGTTGAACAGGGGTGTGTTTCCAATGCAATCTCACGGCCAATTCGTACGTATTTTACAAGGTGGCTCATTTGTACAAACTCGTACGACCTTACACATATGATTTAGTATCATTTCTGTGACTAAAAAAAAGGTGTGGTCCTTCGTACAAAATCCTACGAATTTGCCACCTCGTAAAATACGTAAAATGTTTCACAAATTGTATGAATTCTTACAAGTGAGGTCGTACGAATTCGTACGAATTAGCCACCTTGTCAAATATGTACGAATTGCCGTGAGATCGGGTTAGCATTAACTATGGTCGCAAGTTCCGTCATTACCAATAGAGTTCAATGGAACTTGTGACCATAGTTAACTAACGATGCTTTTGGGAAATGCACCCCAGGTCTGGATTTGACCTCAGACTACCACATGCAAATCTCATAAACATAAGGGAGATGAATGTGTGACCGACAAGTGTGAAGGTGTAGTGGTGGGAAAAGAGGTATGAGGTGCCACAAAACTGGTGTGAGTGTAAACATTGCACTTCAACACTTGGGGTCTCTCTTGATGGGAGACCGAGCTCTTTTTCTTACTTCACAGCAGAGTTGTTACTATTATAAGTGGTGCATACTAAGGCAATCATCACTATTACTATTTCTCCTACTATTTCAAAACTCAAAGTGTTAAACTTCAGCATGCAAAGTTTGTACTATGGAAATTAATGATACCTCAAATTGAGCGACTTGTTGAGGAGATTTTTGACTGGTAGATAAAGTGTCCAGTAGACTTAGACTGAGGGAATGACCTGAGCCATATTTAGGAACAAGAATATCATAGAGACTTGAAGGTGGACTCTTTTGAGGACAGTAAGCAACCACCAAAAAACCCAAAGGACACCCTTTCAACCACATTTGCCAACAAAGAAGATAAAAGTATATCTTAAGAATGATTCTTTGACATGTTTAAATAACAAAATAGGCCTAATTCTCGATCGACCAAAACAATATCCTCACCAATAACAACCAAGCAAGTTCTGATCCGAGGTCAGAATTCGACAGAAGTCGAGAGCGGGGCCCGATGCGACCGCACCAGTTGCACCCCCCTAAGGAACGGCCCTTGTGGATTCTTTTACTTTATGTTTTCAGCCCTTAGCTGCATACAGTAGATGGTAATAAAGTGCCTGTTTACATCTGATTTTAAGATGCTTTTTTGTCAATCCAATCACAAGAGGACAATGTTAAATACAGGTGTAAATGGGGTCTGAAACTTTTTGAGCTTGTCCATTTTCGACTACTTCCAGAGGTAGCTGAAAATGACTTTGATCAGATTGCTTTCTTAGCGTAAATGTTCATGTGAGCAAATGCATTCGTACAGCCACTAAAGACTCCTCCCTACCTACTGGCCTAATTCTTAAACATTACAGGACGTGTTGTTAAAGTGCATTAGCCAGACAGGATTTAAACTTTTGCCAGCTGAAATCATAAGTTTGGTTTGAAGGGGGGAAAAAATTCACAATGTTCTGTTACCGGTCCTGAATCTAACACAAACCCACAGTGTTCTGCGTAGTTTTGCGGCTATCGCAGCAGAAACGAAAGGCGCTGCTCTCCATATCCTTTTCTGTTATCTCCTTTCGAGTCTTTATGTAAACTGCACAAGCTTATTTCGCAATATTGGATCGAAAGATCAGAAAAGGCCCGTACATGCAACGGCCCATAGACCCTCCCCTCAAAGAAATCAGGAAAGTGGACAAAAGAGATGGATTAAAACAACAGGTGTAAACGGGAATGTGTCTCCGTTGTTATTTGTGATCCAATCAACCAAAACGCATCTTAATACCATGTGTAAACAGGGACAAACAGTTGGGTTCAAATCCCAAGGAATACATAAACTGATGCAAATTGTCAGAGTCATAACCTTGTGGGTAAATGCTCCAACATACTGTGCAGCAGCACTTTGGATGACCCGAGTTCAAGTCCTAACTTAAGGTCCTTTCCTGACCTTGTTCCCCTCTCTTCTATCCCAGTGCTTGCTGTCTACTCTTGTACTGTCCTATCAAAATACAGGCAAAAAAAAAAAGATACGACATGTAATGACGTGTAATATGAATGCAATGTTGTTGTGTATAAAATAATCTGCATGTAAACTCTGTGCAACTTATTGAGGAGATGTGCTATTATGTTTCTAAATAATTAGACAATCACCTGGAGGATAATAACAATGGTGGAAAAATCCTAAGCCTTATTTAAATAGGAACCAAGCCATATCAGGAATATCATAGAGGTCTGAGGGTGGGCTGTTATGACTTGAACCACCTAGCAATGACCTAGCAATGGTATTGCAACCACACAGAACCCTTTAGCAACTGCAAAGCAATGCCATAGCAACCAGTCACAACACCCTATAGCACTGTCACTGGACAATGATGAAATACCCAAATCTTGTTTCAGTATGTAAAAGAAACTGCAGTAAAATCAAGTGAGATCAGTGTCTTTCCACTACCCTGGGTAAGACAGAATCTCACACTAGAGTTGTCTATAGACAGAAACCTTCCCCTTCTCACTTCACTCCCATGTCAATTAATCAACAGCTTTCCGCTGTAGGCACACACGCGTACAGACACAAAAGCATACACACAAACTCATTCCTGGGTTTCTATGAATGGAACACACTGAATCTGCTGTCTGTCCCTCTATTTTTGAAGTGTGTGTTGAACTGAGCAGGTAAGTGGGGCTGGGTAACCTGATCTCACCTCGTCTCTCTCAGGGGCTTTTTTACTGCACCCGCACACGGCTTCCATTGTTCGACAGCATGGATATTTCCACATCCCACTGTTTCCTGGGCCCCTCCGCTACCTGCCGGCACATTCCTGCATCCTGCCGTTAGCTTTCCCAGGCATCTCAGCATCTGAGGAGATCACAAACATGGGACTGCTTCTATTGTTCACATGCAGACACATATCTAAACATGTTTGGGGAACTTTATTTTAGTAGGTCTCAATGACATGACATTTTTGAAAGGGACAACAAATTCAACCAAAGCTATTTTCATTTGCATTCTTGAATTTCCTTTGAATCATACCCATGATTTAACAAACCCATGAGGTACAGGATTGCTAATTATTAGACATGCCAAAATGGACATGTGCCAGTGTCTAATCTCACAAAAACTTTGGAGTACCATATAAACACCATGATACATGATATCATCATACCCTATCTGATACCATAACTGTTCCATAGTACTGCCACAGTGCTGAGTCCTAATGTCTCTGTTAAAGAGTTTAAGAGTGTGTAAATCTCCTTTTATAAACAGCAAAACCTACCATGGGAATTAATTTGTGCACCTGTAACTACATAACCCCAGAAGTTACGGCTCTCAGCTGAAGTGGAAGTCTCAGGTAATGGAGATTAAGTGGCAGAAAGCATGGGGTGAAATCCGGCAGCTTTATTAGGGCTCTTGTCGTGCTGCGAAAAAAACCCTGAGAGCATTATATGGCATGTGATAAAGAGAGATTTAGAGGTGGACAGCTGACATTTACACATCTTATTCCATCGCCCTCCTTCCAGAAAACATGCTACACTCCAAAATGCACAGCATAAATTATCAGCCACTAATGAAAACATAAATCATACAGTTAATTATTATAATGCATTTTTTATTTAATTTTGCAGTTATACCTTTCAAAAATCTACCAACTATATTTTATGCCAAACTACAAAACTACTGTTGCCAAAATACTAAGCTGCTACTATTTTAATTCAATAAAACTAAGATCACACAGTATTAGCCAGCATCAGGGTTGCCAGGTCCTAGTAAATTTCCAAGCCCAAAGTTGACTCAAAAAAGCATTGAAAAGTACATTCCCCCACAAAGGGCCTTAAGGTTTTAAATGTTATTTGGAACACATTAAGAAAGGAGTCCATTTAAAAAAAAATTTAAATGTCCACAAAAAAACATGGCAACCATGGTACATTATAAAAATACCCATAAAAACACGAGCCACAATGTAATTTACAGAACATTGGCTCTACATGATTTCCACTTCTAGTAGCGTTTACTCTCCACTCATTGAATTGTAGCTGCTGGTTGCTGAAGTTTGGGTTCACCCCAGTCTGCACTCTGACACACTGAACCTGATCTGCCCACATCCATGTAAACGGGCCCCTCTGTAAGGGATGTAGGGACAGATGTCATCATTTAGAGTCTGACTGCTCCTCCAACAGCACTTCATGAAGCCGGTGAGATCAATTACTCTGTGAAACCAGGCAGACATCATGTCAACCCAAACCCTTGCTCACCTCCACTGCTCCCAAAACACTGTCTACCCCCTGAAATAGGTCTGTTCAGCCCTGAGCACTGTGCTGCTGATCAAGTCCCTCCCTAATGCTGGAGGAGGAGTGAAGCTCCCCAGGGGCGCACCCTTAAGCCAGGCAGGGTGGTCCTGTTTAGCATAACCTCTTTGGAGCTCTAAGGTCAAAGGTTCTGGCAGTGCTGTGTGGGAAACGTGCAGCGGCGGTGGTTGTGGGAGAAGAGCCGACCTCTCGACTTTCCCCATGCAACCCTATAGTGTGTTGGATTGAATGATTGCTGGAGCTTTCAGCAGGGACAGACTGATATATGCATTGGTTAGTGCTGTGGTTAGTGGTTTGGTGCTGGTCTAGCCGGTGGACCAGTATAACAGTACTATTCACCAGCAAAAAAAAAGTTAGTGAAACTGGTAAACCAGCATAGAATTTTTAAAGAAGGTGGTTGACCAAAGAAGGCCTGCTGGTTAAACATTCTTTATATAACGTTTAATGAGTAGGTACCTCACATGGGTCACCTCAGACCAAAAGTGTATTCTCACCACTTTTCCTGTAGCTTAAACAGTCGAGTTATGCATTATTGATGCCAAGGTCATGGGTTTGATTCCCAGGGAATGCACTAATGTACACCTTGAATGCACTGTAAGTTACCTTGGACAAAAGTTTCTACCAAATGCATAAACATGAACTACAGGTACCAAAAACGGACCTGTATTTGAAATACACGAATGACCTGTGTTTTGAGCTAGGTCAACCATTATTTTTGACCTTATGCATATCAGTCGCACTTATTCACAGAGACTTTCATTTGAAAACTTGCAGGTATGATTCACCTAGGTTACAGATGTTTTCACAGCATAATTGGAAAGAAAAGCACCAAACTCTTCTGGAACTGAGCAACTGGTTATTTTATTAATATTATTTGTATACTTTATTTAAAGTTTTACAGTTATTAAAGTTAACAAACACAACTAAAAACTAACATAGAATATCAAAATACACACAATTACACAAAGAAAATAAACTGAAAAAACAGGACTGCCTCAATTAACAGATATTTACAACATAATTTGAAAATATAAACAAATGACAATATTCACAATTGTTTTATAAATCAGATTGTTCTGATCACAGATTCACAGATTTTTTTGTGAGCAGATCTCACCAACACGTAACTGTTCCATTTGGATAATATAGAGCGTCTCATTTAACCATCTTTGAAAACAAGGAACTTGTGGAGATTTCCAGTTGAGGAGTATCACTTTTTTGGCTGCAATCATGCCTACAATTAAAGCCTGGTGATGGGTATGAGGAAGGTTATACAGTACATCATAATAGCCAAAAATAGCAGAGCAACTGGTTATTTAACTGGTGCTTCCTAACTTTAGATATCTTTGACTACTATGCCACAACACTTAGATATATTGACAGTGTTGGGCAGGTCCTCTGATGTTTGGTAGGTGAGGTAAATTTTCCAAGGCATCTTTTGTAAGATGTACTTACAGCTGCCAACAGTTTGAGGCCTGAAAAATCAAAGGCTGTGTCCCAAATGGCACAACTGATGTGGACTTGCAGTTTCTGTACTGTACTATAGGCTCGTTCACATGTGTCTGTGAAGTCCACAAGATGCTGGGTGTACCATTTGTCATTTTGTGATTCAAAAGATGCTCATGAGCATTCCTTTGTAGACTCTAGTGGATTACAACCCAATAGTTCTGGGGTTCTCAACTCTAGCCCTCGAGGTCCACTTTCCTGCAGAGTTTAGGTCCAACGCTAATCAAACACACCCGAACAAGCTAATCAAGTTCTTCAGGATCACTAGAAAGTTACAGGCAGGTGAGTGTGATCAAGGTTGGAGCTAAACTCTGCAAAAAAAGGACCTTGAGGACCAGAGTTGAGAACCCTGTAGTAGTGTATGTGGCATTATGTAGGTAGCATTTGGGACAGGCCAAAAGATTACAGCTCATCCATGGCCTAATACAGTGGTTCCCAACCCTGGACCTGGAGGCACCCCAACACTGCACATTTTGCATGTCTCCTTTCTCTGACACACCAATTTCAGGTCTTGGAGCAGGGGTGCCCAAACTCGGTCCTGGAGGGCCGGTGTCCTGCAGAGTTTAGCTCCAACCCTAATCAAACACACCTGAAGCAGCTAACCAAGGTCTTACTAGGCATACTAGAAACTTCCAGGCAGGTGTGTTGAGGCAAGCTGGAGCTAAACTCTGCAGGACACTGGCCCTCCAGGACCGAGTTTGAGCACCCCTGTCTTGGAGTCTCTACTAATGAGCTGATGACCTGAATCAGGTGTGTTTGATTAAGGAGACATGCAAAACGTGCAGTGTTGGGGTGCCTCCAGGACCAGGGTTGGGAACCACTGGCCTAATAAAATGGACTCTTCTAATGCTGTAATGTCAGTCCAGGTTTTCCATGTTTCATTGTTTTACTGGTGTCAAAGAACTGCTGGGCGAAGGTTTTTTCATATGCTTATTGTATGGGGAAAAAATGTCAGGACACAATGTATCTGTGCTTGGAGTGTTGGCAGCCACTCATGTTGTTTTGTTTTTGGGTTGGAGGAGCCAGATGAACAGGTGAGTAAGCTCTTTGTTCTTGAGTTGTTAAAAATTTCAACACATGTTGTAGTACTGCTCTTCTGCCTTGGGCAAGAAGTTTACGAACTAAAAATGAAGGCACAGCAGATGTTCCAGGCCTCCCTTGCTCTCAGTAGTTTGACTTGATCTGTTTACATCAAACAAATCCCTCAAATTAATTATTGACAGCACTTGAAGTTCAGAGCAGGTTTCAAAGAAGAAACGCAACATTGACAGCGCTTTGTAATTTTGGTGTGTGTGTGTGTGTATATATAACCCTCCAGAATGTCTTGCCTCATGGGCCTCCATTGTAAATACATTACATTTAAATGTGTTTTTGTTTTATATTTAGAATTTTCTTCAGTGGTAGTTGACAGCATGACATAAGCTGTGGAGCTGCTAGCCTTGTGGCCAGCACTGACGTGTAGCCTGATTACACACTGGGTAACCTGATTTCAAGTACTGGCTAGTGGTGCTTTTCAGATCTTGTCCCCCTCTCTCACCCACTTAACATCCTCTCCTAGTAAAATAAATCTTAAAAAGATGGAAATGGTATATGATTTTACCTTATTAAACAAAAATGCCGATTTCATCACCAGTTTCTTGTATTGCCATAGTGTACCAAATGCACCATTGTAGCATTGAGTAATTATAGAATAATTTATTTAGAATAATAAACTAACTTTATTTTTTATTTTTTTTTAATTGAGCACACACGGTGAAATTAGAGTTGGGGGAGAAGAAAGATTCTCATGTGACTCTGAAAGGATTTGCTTCTCTTCCAAATCACTTAAGACCAAAGACAACAGATTATCGTAAAACGCACACAGAGCAACAACAAAAGAGAGCCAACGCGTGGCACGTGATGACACAGGAACACGCTTTATTGCCTTGTTTTCAAGGAAAATGTATTGCTCCCTGTGAAAACACACTTCCATGACCTCCCACTTTGATCTCAATGATGGGGAAAAAGCAGTTTGGCGTAGGAGCGCATTTTTCAGTGCTGATATTGATTTTGTTGCTCACCAGGTGAAGAAGGTATATCATGGAACATTGTGTACATGTGATCAATTGTTTAAACAGGTAAAGACAGTCATGAAGGATCGTGATGAAGATGATTGCTGGGCTTATCTCTTGTGCACACCTTCAGGGTGTGGTGTGTTTCTATGAATGGAGGAAGCGGAATCAGCTCCGGTAGAAAAATCACACAACTTCCTCAGACCGACAGCCTGCTCAACCTTGCATCTGATAGCATCTCACATAAACACCCGTAAAATGCAGCTAGCCAGATAACTGCTTCAATCCATTGTCAATTTTTTCACTAGCTGAAAACCAGGCTCGCCTCATCTTGGAAGTTTAAAGAGATGGCATCTTTGGTGGTCCGTCTTTGCCATGTTTCACGCACACAAGAAAAAAGACATGGAAAATCTAACCTAGGTGCTGTACTTTGCAAAATATCAAAGTTACGAATCCGATTTATTACCATTTAAAAGGGCTTCTATGGCCTGAGGGATAAGCACCTTCTGAGATGTATACATTTAGACATTCCACTGCTAAGACTCAATCTGCTGTGGTTCAGACATGCTGAGGAGGCAACATGTATCGCATGGTCAAAATTAATGGGGAACTCCTTTTAAGTGGAGAGGAAACACAACACCGAGCATGTTGTACTGAATACAACATGTTCTTGCAGACTGAACTGATGAGTAAACAAACTTGTGGAGGATGATTTGTCTCCCTAGCATTAGCCAAACTAATGTAAGTCCAAAAGCGTAGAAAACTAATAGCACATCTGAATAAGCCATGCAATTTGAGGTCTCTGCAAAAAATGTCATCTCTTAATATGAATAGTGATTGCATTAGCAAGCATCACTATTTGCTGTTGAATATTTAATGGAGAAGAGCATAAAGCCATCTGTTGATATACCGGATGGAGAGCTATATATCAGCAGGGGAGTAATTCATTACACATTTCTTTGCATCATTCTGTGCATGTGCCTCTAGGGTCACCATGAGGGTCCATCATGCTCTGCATGGGGTTATTAGTCTTATTTTATCCTGCCATTGCGTCTGGTGTGAATGTATTGCAGACAATGGGAGATACTATATCCAAGTGTGTGACACAGTCAGGGAATAACTGTGGATGTAATGAAGAAGAATCTGAGCTAGCATGTGTGCACCTTCCAAAGTCTGTTCATTTATTTTCCTGCTCTCCTCCTTCCATTAGCTTGTGCTGACTCGCTGTTCATTGAAGTCATGTAATTACAGTGCAGCCTAATGGGCGACTGAGGCCGTTTCTTTTATTTGAACTGTCACTAATAGAGATGTTGCAGTGGGTCAGGTTTGCAGTTTAAAGGGTGTGGACATCCACACCTAGCTTAGCCAAGGAGGGTCAGGCGGCAACTCAATCCAGCTCGTGTTCCTAATGATAGGCCTTTGCTTTCCATTGTGTCCCCATCATCACTGAAGCCCTCAGGGAGAGAAAACAAATGGGTTTTCGAAGCCTGTGTATCATTTAGCTTTATTAAATGAAGACTTTCAGGCTAATTTGTCAACTCAAAAGCACAGAGCCTCAAAAGCAATTCATAGAGGGAAAATTTCAGCTTTTAATTGATTTTACGTATGTGATTTGAAATGGTCAGAGGAAAGTATAGGAAGTAACTTTGGAACGTTTTTTGATGCTCTTATGCTCCATAGGTTTTATAACAAAGGTAATGTATTACGGATAACAAAGAGCAGAGTGGGTCAGTTAAAAAAAACGGTGGTACATGAAGAACACACACACAGTCTTATTTAGGGAAAATAATAGGGCTAGCACAATGACGCATCCGCAGTTGCTATTATGTCTAATAACAGCAACACCACTGAGGCATAAACACACTAGTAATTGCCCAAAGGAGAAAGGAGGATAAAAAGGAAGATTCGGAGAGCGAGACTGGGAGGAACCGCCAGGTAGACAATGTTCACGTGTCTTTGAATGGATGAGGGGATGGAGAGAATAAATGCACAATCAGAGGGGTTTGGAAGGGGAAGGGGAACTACAAACACCACTCAGATTTAAGAATAGAGCGACTGTACTGCAGGTGTGCTGCACCTGGTACTATATCATCAGTATTGTGTAGATCGACTCGGGCCTCAGGACCTGTGAATCCTATTTGTGACAAACCTTTCTTTCATCAGCCAGAAACTGAAGAGACGTTCAGAAAGAGGTCAATAGTAGATTGTTGCTGCATCATAATGCCTGATACAGGTGTGCTCATACAATGTATGATGTAGTTATCTCATACAATAATAGTATCATATAATATATTTTATAAATATGGATATCACAAAGGAAACTTATTTTTGATTTTATAAAAAAAAAAATACAAAATAATAATGTATTTTAGTTTCAAATTGTATTATTTTAGAGTATGATAATGTTGAGAAATATGAGAAATGTTACATCGGTTTTTACTTCTGGATGTTTTGAACCGTTTTATCACTTTATTTTAGTTTTATATTTGTTCTTTTTTCTTTTCTTTTTTTTAGCATGAGACTGGTGTTGTGTATTCACTATTTTTTTTAAAATGTAAGATTGAGAAATATAAAAATGTTACATGCAATTTTTTATGATAGTTTTTTTTTTTTCAACCTTTTAGCAATTATTTGACTTTTTATTTTTAAGTGCACATTCTTTAGAACTATGGGAAATATCAAAGTATTTTCTAGACATCTGTCTTTTTTGATTTATGTTTAGAAATCTCATAAATATGATACAAATATTCTTTTCTTCCAGAATTTTTTTTTTAAGTGTGGTACTGGTGTTGTACATATCCTTACAAGGATAGTACAACCTAAAATTACCTAAATTGTGGGAGACCACTAATAAAACAATAGTATAAAAAACTGTATAAATATTAATACTAAATAATGTGTAAGTTAATATCCAAGTATTGCAAAACCATTACTGTGAGGGTTAATTTTCTAGTTAAAGAGAGAAAATATCATTACCTCAGTATGAAAAGAACTGAAGTAAAAGGAAAGTCCCACCATGATAGAAATACAAATGTGTGTGCGTCTGTGTTGTGTAAGTGCAGACAGCTTAACAGACAGCATCATTCCTCAAAGTCACTGACATCATCCTGACATCAATGAAGGCTATACTGCTTCCATTTGTCCTGATTCATGCTGGGACAAGCTGCAGTGGAGATCTGTGAGTAGTGTCTATGCTTCTGAGTTTAAACCCAAGCAGAAATGACCCAGGTGCATACTAACAAACATAAACTACATTATGACGAACCGTCCTTCCAGCAAGGATTAGCATCAACAAACGATGGTGGTCTAGAGAGGATTTGGAACTTTTCCTGTATTTTCTGTCAGAAACACCCCCTCCACTTCACCATTTAACCTTTAGGGTACATGGAGTTTGCAGAGCAGCTGTACAGCATGTTGTGCACGTAGCTGTCAGAGCAGTTGAGCAATGCATTGAGAGATGCCTAACATTAGATTCCACATCACTGTCCATATGTGCCAGATAATAAATGTTGGAAATTAAAGAAATGCACTTTAAAGTGAACTCGGCTGCACTCAGACATGAATGTTAGACCCGTTTGCTGTCAGCACTCTGTTTTGATAGATACTTCAATTTTTGATAACTTGCAACACGATCTCTTTCGCGCATGAATTCCAAACATTTCCCAATGACATCACCCACGGATTCCTCAACATGTTGCATCTAGTCGACTTTTTGCACCACCAAAATATTGCAGAACACTTGACTATTTTCATAGCTGATTTGACAATTTGACTGAATGACAATTTCCACAAACTTGAAACCATTCTTATGTGTTTTGGAAAATGTTGAGACTTGGAAATGAATGTGCTTGGGCATAAATCGCTCCGCTGCCTTATAATTTGCAGTTGTTTTATGGTGTGCTCCCGTTCCTCTGGGTATTGTTGACTTGTGGGGAGGACTGGACTGATAAGAGAAATGCACTGTCATCAGTCTTATGGCCCTTCCTTTAGTCACTCTCTTCCTCCTCTTTTGTGTTCTCAAGCATCGTTTGTTTTCAGAGTGGGGTTTTTTTGGCACAAAACCATTTTCGGTCATTTCCTTACTTTTGTCCAGGGTGTTTTAAAATAAACATTCCAAACAAAGCTGTCGTATGGGTTGGAATATCACACACATCATTGTTTTGTTTTTGACCGCAAATTTGCAATTCTCATTGTAATGAGAGTTGAGACCAACTAGAAATGTGAATGTAATGCTGCAAAGTTCAATAAAAAACATGTAATGTTGCACTGTTAACATTAAGTTACTTTTTTTTTTAATTATAATTTACAGTACTGCTCAAAAATTGGGGTCAGAAGGATTTATTAAAATTATTGCAAAGTTCAATAAAAAACATGTAATGTTGCACTGTTAACATTAAGTTACTTTTTTTTTTAATTATTATAATTTACAGTACTGCTCAAAAATTGGGGTCAGAAGGATTTATTAAAATTAGTAAAAGGGTGCATTAGATTGATCAAAAGAGACATTTATAATGTTACTAAAGATTTCCTTCTCAAAGTATATTCTTTTTAACTTTCTATTCCGCAAAGAAAAATGTATCATTGTACACAGCATTGATGATAATAATAATAAATGTTTCTTGAGCAGCCAATCAGCATATTAGAATGATTTCTGAAGGATCATGTGACACTGGAGTAACGACTGCTGAAAATTCAGCTTTGAAATCACTAAATTACAGTTTAAAATATGACATAGTAAAGTTATTTTAAATTGTAATAATATTTCACAATATTACTGTTTTAACGTTTGTATAAATTATATAAATATAAAGCCTTAGTGAGCAAAAGAGACTTTGTTTGAATGTTTTTGAAAAAAAAATCTTTCCAGCCTTTGAGCAGATTATTGAATACAATACTTAAACAAATAATCATTAAATTATTTTAAAAATGAATTATTGGACATGCCTATTACCCTTTCAAGTCTGATTCTGGAAAAAAAAACTGATTTATATGCATTGACAGGATTTATATAGAGTGAATCATGATCATAAATCAATAAATAGTTGTAATGTATGTAGAACGTATAAATATCATAATATATTTAGGTAATATAATGTTGATATAAGATTGAACTCATGTTATCTTTTTCATAAATGGCAGGTCTAGGCAAACTGTCAGAAGTATTTGGCTATTGCTACTTTTGGCCAAAATATTGATATTTTTGTTTAACTTTTTTATATTTATTGCTGCTTCATGAATTGTTTCATTGTTTTTCCATTCAAATTAATATGAAAAGCATATAATAGCCTTGGTGTCATCTATTTCAATCTCTTCACCTAATTATTGTATGTACACTTCTTCTCTTCACCCTTGTCTCCTCCTTTTCCTTTGTTTACTAAATCAGGAAATCCATGTGAAATAACTCAGTGACTTGGTGGCATGTTTGCAAAGCACTTGAAAAGCAGTAACAAGCAATAGCCAAAACATCTCCGAAGATGTATCTTTATATCCGCTTTCCCACTCTTGCTTCCCAAGAGTAGGAAAGCATATCCCTGTGTGTGTGTGGAGCAGATCCCGCTGCAGAGGTGTGTTGGGGGTTACAATGCTTCCAGCCATTAGCTCAATGCTGCTCGCAGAAGGTCAGATAAAGATCAGAAACTGGCAGGAGGTCGACGTGCTCTTTCCAGTGGACATTCTCTACTTGTTCCCCGGTCCTGACCGATCATCCCAGCTCCTCCAGGGCCCAGTTCACCCTTGTTGGCTTCTCCACACATAAACCATACACACACACACACACACACAACCGTGACGTTTGATCAGCCTGTTTCAGTTTGTTGAAGCTGGGACCCCTGAAGCTTGGCCACTGGGCGTTTGGACATCTGGAGCAATGTCATTTTCCATTCGAAACAAATTAGCTTCTTGTCAAAGTGAATCTGTGAGTAGTTAACAGATAACGCTCCATTCTTAAACCTAAACAGGCACATTATTCAGGTTGTGGCCTGTGAGAGGACACAAAGGAAGCAGAGCCTCCTAAAAGTGTATGAAAATATGGTCATAAATTTCTACATATATGGCCTAAGTCAAAACTAAACAATTGCAACAACTAAAACATTAAAATGAACAGTTTAATTTAACCTACCTTTTTCAAATTCATATAAATGTCTTTTATACTTATTTCTGTTCGCATTTTTTTTTTTTGCTAAGCTCTGCCCATGGTTACGGTTTCGTTTATCTTGAAAACATGAACTTTTTATACTATGGTAGAGTTGTATTTGCTGTTCTCTTTACCAATTTTAATATCCTCATGTGAAGAAAAAAAAAGCTGCTTATATCATCTCTGGGTACCTTCACTGTAAAAAAAAAATTACCGTTATCTTAATGTAATGTTGGAAGTGGGAAAAAAAAGTCTTTATTTACAGTGAAAACCCGCAAATTCCTAGAATTTCATGTGTGACACTTCACATTTATTGAAATAGCTGTTTATTTTTTTTCTTCTTATCAGTTATTATGTGTATTAGGATTTTATGTTACAGCTTATGTTAATTGTTAAATTAATATTTATTGCATTTATTTAGTGTCACGTGCCACCAAAGCTGCTTGTGATGAACTTTCATCATTTATTCATCTTCGGGCTTATTACCACCTGTGTGTTTTGATGGTTGTCACTGTATAATTAAGAGTTTTAGTACTACAGTAGGTTGGTGTATAAACGTTAAAACCTGCATATTTACATAATATGTAATTTTAGGTTTAATCTGTAAAACCTCAAATGTTGCTGCTGTGTTTTTAAGGTGAAGTTCTGAGAACTACAGGTGATGTTTTGTTTTTAACTGTAAACTTCACTGATTTTTTTTATAGTGTTTTACTATTATAAGTGCAACATTTTGGGATAATTTCAGTTAAAATAACAAAACACACTCCATAGATATTAAAAGCTTGTCTGATATGATGAATGTCAACAATTATTACAGTAGAACTGGTCAATAACGTCCCAAATTCGCCAATGCATTAAGTGACGAATCAGAGTGGATATGCAAATGATGCAGCATTATATTTAATGTAACACATTTACAATAGGTAAGTGTGTCAAACCTGTGTATGGTGATTTGTTTCTAATGTTTACTGCTTAAAAAAAAAAATTACCGTTATCTTAATGTAATGTTGGAAGTGGAAAAAAAAGTCTTTATTATTTACAGTGAAAACCCGCAAATTCCTAGAATTTCATGTGTGACACTTCACATTTATTGAAATAGCTGTTTATTTTTTTTCTTCTTATCAGTTATTATGTGTATTAGGATTTTATGTTACAGCTTATGTTAATTATGTTAAATTAATATTTATTGCATTTATTTAGTGTCACGTGCCACCAAAGCTGCTTGTGATGAACTTTCATCATTTATTCATCTTCGGGCTTATTACCACCTGTGTGTTTTGATGGTTGTCACTGTATAATTAAGAGTTTTAGTACTACAGTAGGTTGGTGTATAAACGTTAAAACCTGCATATTTATATAATATGTAATTTTAGGTTTAATCTGTAAAACCTAAAATGTTGCTGCTGTGTTTTTAAGGTGAAGTTCTGAGAACTACAGGTGATGTTTTGTTTTTAACTGTAAACTTCACTGATTTTTTTTTATAGTGTTTTACTATTATAAGTGCAACATTTTGGGATAATTTCAGTTAAAATAAAACACACTCCATAGATATTAAAAGCTTGTCTGATATGATGAATGTCAACAATTATTACAGTAGAACTGGTCAATAACGTCCCAAATTCGCCAATGCATTAAGTGACGAATCAGAGTGGATATGCAAATGATGCAGCATTATATTTAATGTAACACATTTACAATAGGTTGATATAACTGTGAGAGACGGTATTGAAATGCATATTTTCCCTGTGTTTCCTTCCTGCTGTGTGAGCTACTGAAATGAGCCGCACTGTGAAACAGCCAATCAGAGCAGAGCTCAACATTATTATTCATGACCCTTCCAAATAAGGTAAAAGCAGGCCATTTCATTCTAGGGACAAATCCTATTGTTGTAAATGGACATGTAAAACCGTTTCTGGAGATTATTATTATTTTTTTTTATTTTTTTTTCCCTTATCTAAGCTACATACCTTCTATGTAGATATCGGAGAACAATTTAAAATATTGTATCAATGCATTCTAGGGCACCTTTTAAATTATTGAATTGCATTCAATGAAAAAGTCTAATTATGATTGTGCCCTTCTACCCTATTTCAAGCCCTACTTTTGATTACCAACACTGTCAGCACTGTGACTACAGTATGTGCAGCTTTCTGTTAATACCACTGCTTGAGCCATACGTTCATTTTTATGCCACTTCATCTTTAACACAACTATTCTGTTATATCATGTTTTTGTGTTATTTAAGCCCTAAGGCCTTAATAAGACAAATGCCTTGAATAGATTTCAAATACTGCATTATCTATGTTCTTGTCCTTGTCCTTGAAATACAATAGGTCAAATGTATTTGTGCTATTTTTGCAAGAGAAAACAATTGAATGAGGTGCTTGCGTCAGTCTCCACTGTATTGAAATTGTCCCTTCAAAAGCACGCTTGTCTCTAAGGACTGACCAGTCTCTGAAAACTGCCCACAGAAGGGTTAAAAACACACACAATGCCCTAAGCTGGATTTATAAATGCATTTCTATTTTAACCCTTCTCTTTCTATTATACTGAATGAAAAGGAGGATATTGAAGAGAATACTTTGCATTTCAGTTCACTTCTCCCTCTCAAAACCTGCTTATTTTAGTCTTGACCACGTTTCTCTACTATGCTATAGCTTAGTAAACAGAGACCGATATAATTAAGCCATGTATAGTTGGAATGGTAAACTCTGTGGAGCTTTCAAGGTGGTTATATGTTTGGCCATCCAATGGCAGATGAAGAAGTGTTCGCAAAACAGTCACCATTTATACAAGTCTGTTCAGTCACTTAAACTTTAAGGGAGCCTTTAATATCTCCATCCATACCTATTGTGCTCCTGTAGAGAGAATTTGCTAAACAAAGAAATCATTGTAACTTGACTCTAGAAGGTGACTCATTATCATGTGGGAAAGTTTGGTGTTTTCAGACTCTCAAGTGTGCACTGACTCACGTTTTATTATCGAATGGTGTGGTGGGGGGATAAAAACCTGAACCTGACTTTTATCTCCCTAGGAAGTACATTTGGGCTCTATTTATTGCTGCTTGCAGCTATATGCCTAATTTAGGTTTGCAATTTTCACCCTCCAGCACATGTCCTGACATGTCTCCTATATTAACACACACAAAGGCCAGAAATGGCTGACTGACCTGGTCCTAATCTTGCACTACTAACAGGTTTGTCCAATGTCATAAACACGGAGAACTCCTAGTCTAAATAATGAAAGTGTTATGGTGCTACAGCCTAGTACGAATACGGCAGAGCCTTCAGATCATGAAGCATGGGGTCTGAAGAAGCGCCTTCTTTTTCTGCCTCTTTCATTTCAAAGTTTAGACACTATTAACGCACATCCGTGCTCCATACGGCAGGCTTGCCCCCTCCCTTTAATCTCTGACAGAAAAATAACTTTCAAAAAATGTGCTGGGGAATCTGTTATGGGAGAACAAAGGTAGAAGGGAAATCATGTAGATGGTGGCAGAGGGATCTGTAATTTATCACCTGTGAGCCATGGGCGGTCCGCCATGACAAGGGCTTTGAAGATGTGTGCATGGGGCCCCTCAGAGGGAAGGAATGTGTGGACCGAAGAGAATGGAAGATGACCGTATCTCACTCTTCAAAAAGAATGGAATCCGCAAAGCTAAAGACTTGCAATAAACACTTGCAAGCATATTCTTTGCTGATTGATGTCCTGTAAAATTAACGTATATGCATATATTAATAATATAACAAAGTGAATATTTTAGAATTATTTTTCCCCATTTATAATCCCATTTGAGCCTTTTTGCCGTTTCATTAAAAAGTCTTGAGTTTTTCTGCATGCATAAAAAAAAAATATGCAGGATTTAGAAAAATGTTTAACATGGCTTTAGATGAAGAACAGCAAGTCACTGCAGAACTCTGAAACGGCACTATTTTGACTGCATGGAGTTTGACTGCCACCGTGTGTTCATACTGTAATCTATCGGGGTATAATTCAAATACTAGGCAAGAATACGTCTAAAAAAAGTTATAGATATTTATATATGTTATATATATTATATATAATATATTTTATAAATGCTAATGTATCTTTAAAATACATTAACTTTATTTTAAAATTAATAAATATATGTGTGTGTGTGTGAAAAATAAAAATATTAAATATTGTTCATATTAAAATTAAGTCTATTTATGCCCAGAGTGTACCCGTGATAGATTTTCGTTATTCGATATTTATTAGTTAAAATTCGTTTGAATTTTTCGTTTGAAAAGTGCTTACCTGAAAATGTTTTTTAATTTCTTAAACGATTTCTTTATTTAGATTCTGTGACTCGTGACCGGCTTCGTGAGATTCTTTTTTTTTTATTTTTTATTACCATAATTAAAATATCCAAAAACTACATTTTCAAAATGCTAATTAAAATTAAAGAGTACCTTTTCTTGAATAAACATAGAGACATCATACCATAACTTTTTAACGTAACTACAGTGCCAGAAGATGTGGGCTACAGTTTCCAAGTACAAAGAGCAATTAACATCAATATCCTTCTTAAATTTACTAAGAAAATGTTTAACAGGATAGAATTTATGAAATATTTTGAAACAGATTTCTTTTATCTTGTTTGTAACAAAGAACTTGTGAGGCAATAACCAAATGCTTTCCCACTTAGGATTTCCAACAAATTTAGTCCAATAAGCGATAGAGCAAGGCTTGGTAGCAATCTCCTTTAAAAATAGAGAACGAATAGACTTGTTATTTTTAGTCTGTGAAAAACATATTTTACCACATATTGTATCAGTTAGATTGACTATGGGCATATCAACCAATATCACATCTTTAAATAAGGAAACTATAGCAGAATTAATTGCAGAGAAAATTCCTTGGGAGTCACAGGAAAATTAAAGTGTACAAGAAACTCCTCATATGTCATAAGATACCCTTGAGTGTTAAACAAATGACACACTAAGACAATACCCTTATCAAACCAGCTTTTCAAAAAAATACTTATGTTTAAACAAAATACAACGATTATTCCAAATGAAATAACGCTGCGGAGAAAAGTTGTGCTTGTAGATCAGTTTCCAAGCCAACAGAGCTTGAGCATGAAAGACACAACTTCACTGGCAATTTCTCAATCTTATAATCACACATTAGTAAAAAAGAAAGACCCCCGAGTTGGTCAAGAATGAAATTCCACAAAGAAGGTTTATTCAAACAAAATTTTAACCAATTAATTTTGAGAGTATTATTTAAGGTAGAGAAATCCAAAAAGTCAAGTCCACCGTTTTTAAGGGAATTTATGACAACAGATTTACGAATGTAGTGCACACGGTTCTTCCATAAAAAATTAAATAAAATCTGATCGATAGACTTAACAGTTTTATTGTCTAGATATATGGTTGAAGCAATATAGGTTAATCTAGAAATTCCTTCTGCTTTTGACAGAAGAACTCTACCTCTGAGGGACAAGTCCCTTAATAACCAAAGATTAAATTTTCTTTTTATCTTTTCAAAAGCAGGGTTAAAATTCAGGGAAACTCTATCTTGTTCACTTTTCGAAATGACAACACCTAAGTAATTAACAGCTTCTTTAACTGGAATACCATCCACAGATAAAAGGGAGGAATTTTTTAAGACTAATATTTCACATTTATTTATATTAAGGTACAAACCTGAAGCATTAGAAAACAACTGTATATTTTTAATTGCCTGATGAACCTGGCTCGAGTTTTTTAAAAATAAGGCTGTATCATCTGCTAGTTGACTAATTAAAATACTTCTACCAGCAATATGAATTCCTTCTAGCTTACTATCCTTAATAAAATGACAGAAGGCTTGAGCTACAATAAGAAAGAGATATACGGAAGCTGGACAGCCTTGCCGAATACCTCTTTCTAAAAGAAATCTCTGTGTATACCATGTCCTAATTTCACTGAGCTATTTCCCCCAGCATACAGCGTTTTCATTGCATTACAAAAATAAGGCCCGAAACCGAAACGCTCTAAACAAAAAAAAATGAAAGGATGCTCAATAGTGTCAAAAGCTTTGAAGAAGTCCAAAAACAGAATTAAACTATCGTCCTCAATATAGTTAGAGTAATCAATGAGGTCAAAGACAAGTCTAATATTATTAAAAATATGACGATTTTTCATGAAACCTGACTGATTTTCATCGATAATGGAGTTCAAAACCAACTTAAAACGTTTAGAGAAAATAAGGGCAAACAATTTATAATCATTATTAAGGAGGCTGATAGGTCTCCAGTTGTCTAAAAGAAGATTGTCCTTTTTAGGTTTAGGTATTAAACAAATGACACCTTGCTTCATACTAACAGAAAGCTCAGAGCAATTTAAACTCTCTATATACACTTGCAGGAGGAACGGAGATAACAACTTCTGTGAAAAACATATTTTACCACATATTGTATCAGTTAGATTGACTATGGGCATATCAACCAATATCACATCTTTAAATAAGGAAACTATAGCAGAATTAATTGCAGAGAAAACAAGAGAGAATTCCTTGGGAGTCACAGGAAAATTAAAGTGTACAAGAAACTCATCATATATCATAAGATACCCTTGAGTGTTAAACAAATGACACACTAAGACAATACCCTTATCAAACCAGCTTTTCAAAAAAATACTTATGTTTAAACAAAATACAACGATTATTCCAAATGAAATAACGCTGCGGAGAAAAGTTGTGCTTGTAGATCAGTTTCCAAGCCAACAGAGCTTGAGCATGAAAGACACAACTTCACTGGCAATTTCTCAATCTTATAATCACACATTAGTAAAAAAGAAAGACCCCCGAGTTGGTCAAAAATAAAATTAGGAATGAAATTCCACAAAGAAGGTTTATTCAAACAAAATTTTAACCAATTAATTTTGAGAGTATTATTTAAGGTAGAGAAATCCAAAAAGTCAAGTCCACCGTTTTTAAGGGAATTTATGACAACAGATTTACGAATGTAGTGCACACGGTTCTTCCATAAAAAATTAAATAAAATCTGATCGATAGACTTAACAGTTTTATTGTCTAGATATATGGTTGAAGCAATATAATTTAATCTAGAAATTCCTTCTGCTTTTGACAGAAGAACTCTACCTCTGAGGGACAAGTCCCTTAGTAACCAAAGATTAAATTTTCTTTTTATCTTTTCAAAAGCAGGGTTAAAATTCAGGGAAACTCTTTGTTCACTTTTTTCGAAATGACAACACCCTAAGTAATTAACAGCTTCTTTAACTGGAATACCATCCACAGATAAAAGGGAGGAATTTAAGACTAATATTTCACATTTATTTATATTAAGGTACAAACCTGAAGCATTAGAAAACAACTGTATATTTTTAATTGCCTGATGAACCTGGCTCGAGTTTTTTAAAAAATAAGGCTGTATCATCTGCTAGTTGACTAATTAAAATACTTCTACCAGCAATATGAATTCCTTCTAGCTTACTATCCTTAATAAAATGACAGAAGGCTTGAGCTACAATAAGAAAGAGATATACGGAAGCTGGACAGCCTTGCCGAATACCTCTTTCTAAAATAAATCTCTGTGTAGTACCATGTCCTAATTTCACTGAGCTATTTCCCCCACCGGCTTCGTGAGATTCACCCGCATGGCACATTTGCGTCATGACGTCAGTTCGGCGTCGCGAGCACGTTGCACACGCGCAGGTTTAGGTTGTAAAACAGGAAACGGTGAGAGGCGTTAGCCTGTTGGCTAGCAGCACTGCACACAGAAACGAAATCGGAGCAAAACGTTTCTCTGAAGAAGGGAATAAAGAGTATCGTCTGCCCGGTTGATTGGTTTCATCGGTGGGACCGACATGTCAGAGACGTACGGTAATGACCGCTCATTTGTGTTGTTGTTGTTGTTGTTGTTGTTAGCGTTGTTAGCGCTTACAGCGAGCGAGTGCTGGCGCGTGCCGTTTCAACTTCATCACCAGGCAGACCATTTTCAAACCTTTATTTTTTACGCAAATACCCATTAGTACGTAATATTACAATCATATACCCGTAGAGTCACTACTGTAATTCTGTCCTGGTCGGGCTGTGTGTAAATATGTGCTTATTAGTAGTGCTGGGCGGTATGACCAAAAATGTATATCACGGTATTTTTCAAAATTATACCGGTTTCACGGTACAAGACGGTATTTTTTTTTCATGCATGACCGGGTGTTAACCATATTTTCTACTGATTGAGAGAGGAAATACTGCAGTATATTGACTTAGAATGCCCTATTTTACTGTCATGATGAGCGAGCTGATGGCAGGGGGCGGTCAGTGTGGATATTAGTTCTACAGCTTCAGTTTCTGAACTTTCACGCTTAGTAACCCATACAGCTGTGCCCTCACCACAGTGCAAAGGGACACCTTTCAAACAGTGTCGCGTTCCGAACGTTGTTTAAGTGACACATACCAGTGTTGCGGTATTTTCAAAATTCATATCATAACAAAAATAAAAACCGGTATTCGGTATGAACCGGTATACCGCGCAGCACTACTTATTAGGTTAATTTCAACACTCTCAGATGGGCCTGTCAGATCAGCTTGCACTGGTGGTGGTGGTGATGTCTAAAATAATATACAATGTAAAATAATACAGTGTACGTAAATATGTATGTGTTAGACAAGAGCTGATATACTGATTTGATAAGTGATAATATGTACAATGCTGTAAAACTCATTTCCTGTCTTCAGGAAGGTGTTTTTTTTTTTTTTTTGGTCCCATACACAAATAGTGTGCTTACTACCCGACAGGTAGATGTCCAGAGAAATCGCAGGTGTGTTTGACAGTTCTAGGCTCTGTAAACAGCAGTAAAGATGAGGGGCGCGGTCTGCTCTGTTTTAGCCAATCAAAAACGTTCTCTGCCTGTTTATCATTTAAAGTGGATTGAGACTTTTTTTTTCTCAGAATTGCGAGATATAAACTTCCAATTCTGACTTTTTTTTTCAGAATTATGAGTATATACATTATCTCGAAATTCTGACATAATAGCAACTGCGAGTTATAAAGTCAGAAGAGATATAAACTTGCGCTTCTAAGAAAGTTGTTTTTTTTTTCCCTTAGAATATTCGCAATTGCGAGTTTTAAATCTCACAACTCTGTAAAAAGTCAGAATTGTGAGATCTAAATCGCAACTGTGAGAAATGAAGTCAGAATTGTGAGGGTATAAACTAGGGCTGTGTATCACCAGCAAAGTCACGATACGATACGTATCACGATACAGAGGCCACGATACGTATCACGATACATGACTGCACTGAATTTCACCTCAGCAGAATTTAGAAAAACAGCTGTTTATTAAACATACAGGCATACTATAGTGCCATTTCTAACTATTGGCAGAGCAGGCAGTTGACCTCTGCATTATGAAGGACCTCCATAACTGTACCACAGTACAATATAGGTAATGGCATATGTTTCATGTTTACATTGTGCACTCCCCACCAGGTACAATATTCTGATTGTTTGCATCTTGTTTTTAAGCCCATAAATAATAATGTTCTTGTTCTAATAAATTTATATTGTAATGTTCTCATTCTAATATGTTTAAAAAATAATTTACATTGCTTGTAGGTTATCATTGCACAAATTAACACATTCTCTACAATAAAAAAACAGTGGAGAGAGAGAGCGTGTACACAGGGTTGCTAGGTTGATACAGATAAGTAGCACGTTTAGCAGATATTTCTGTATTGCGCAAGTGTAAAGCTCTGTTTTGGGGATTACGTCTCTTTATATCAGGCAACCCCGTTGTGTTCCTCTGCGGCCAGATTATTAACAGATGCTCTATTCATTCTTTTTTAGAAACCTCGCACTTTTCTACTAAATTTTTAAATGTTGTAAAATTAAGCGTGGTCCACTGCTGCACACGTGCCGCAGTATCGATACTCGTATCGTCAAATCTCTGTGACGATACATCGTCGTATCGATATTTTGAACACGGCACTAGTATAAACTCACAATTCTAACTTTTTTTTTTAACTTTGCGAGTTTATATCCCACAATTCTGAGAAAAATAAGTCAGATTTGGGAGATGTGAACTTGCAATTGTGAGAGAAAAAGTCGCAATTACCTTTTTTCTTTTTTTTTATATAGCCTATATTCAATGGTGGAAACAGACATCCATAGTTTAGCGACTTTATCTGCACCATTAGGTGAAATTACAAAAAGTAATTTTGTGTGTATCATTGAATCATTCACTAAACGGATTCATTAAATCTGAGTTGACTGAAACAAGTCATATATATATATATTAAAATGTGTTTTTCCATAAATCTTGTAAGTACTTTGCTACAAATGACGACGATTCAGTTTGTTCATGGATAAGTTGTTTTGTTACGAGGTCTGATGGATGGGGTTTTGTGTGGTTGGAAGGATGACTGAAATCACTTTCAGCAACTTTAATAGAAACTTGACGCCTGTGGTTTAAGGGTAGTTGGTTTCATTGCACTGACTTTGTACGTGACTTCCGTCATCAACATCACGCATCATTGCATGAACTGTGTAACTCGGTTTCATTTTTACACACTGAGAGAAAATCACTTCTTCAAACAAGCACCACTTGTCCTTGCTGTGGTGAGCACTGATCATTTGAAAAGGAAATGTTCACAAGAAGAGGTACTGTATTTTGTGTAATACCACTACGACTAATTATTGTATCACTGATATTAAAGATTTTATGCATATTTTGCAGTACAGCTGCAGTATTGCAGAATATTATGCAATATCCTGCATCTCTTTGAAGTCAACACAAAATCAAAATGGACTATTTACGTTCTTAAAACACTTAATGTTAAAGGGATAGTTCACCTAAATGAAAATTCTGTCATTTACTTACCCAGGACTTGACCGTGTGAGCTTTTCACTCAAATATGCAACTAAAAATAGGTCTGTTCAAAATGTAAAATGTGTTTAGTGTGTGCGCGAAAAAAGGGTCCCCTTAAAAAGTTAGCAAAAATGTGTGTATATATATTTTTTACATTTAGTTTTATGAAATTTAAGTTAATCAAATGTCTTGTGTGTAAAAAAAGAAATAATACTTTTTATTTTAGGAGGTCTTGCATTTGGAGATGGAAAATGTTTTTAATAAATTTGATTTATTAAATTCAGTTTAAATTTAAAAAAATATATAAACCCTATTGTACTTTTTTTCTTTTGTGAATAAAAAAAATTATTTTGCTTATAAATGTCTCCTATCCCTATAAAAATAGGAAAAACTGATTATTATATACATTTTCATTGCCCCCTATTTCATAGAATGTAAGTTAATGGGCTCCAGTGTTTAATTTCCAGCATTCTTCTCAATCTTTTTTTTTTTTTTGGTTAAATTTCCCTAATTTTATAAATTTGATTTATTAAATTCAGTTTAAATTTAAAAAAATATATAAACCCTATTGTACTTTTTTTCTTTTGTGAATAAAAAAAAATTATTTTGCTTATAAATGTCTCCTATCCCTATAAAAATAGGAAAAACTGATTATTATATACATTTTCATTGCCCCCTATTTCATAGAATGTAAGTTAATGGGCTCCAGTGTTTAATTTCCAGCATTCTTCTCAATCTTTTTTTTTTTTTTGGTTAAATTTCCCTAATTTTAATCAATTTAATAAGTCATTGATGGGTGTTCTTCCAAAGAAGACAAATGTTTGTCTTTATAATAATCAATGGGTAATCTGTTCAGTCTCTGAAACTTTGCTTTTAGGTTGACGTCACCAAGCCTGTCACAGAAAAAGCACTTTTCATGATCCAATCAGTTACCGATGGATAAAATCAAGTGCCGCGCTTAATTTGTTTTCATTAAGTAGTTTCACTCAGAAATGTCACATTATATACTAAAGTAAAATGGGTTGTGAAAGCAGTTTGATGTTGACTTTTCAGTGCCCTAAAGTTTGTGTTTTAAATGGCATTCTGCTCTTACTATTGTATATGATTTATTCACTGGTTAAATTTCCCTAATTTTAATCAATTTAATAAGTCATTGATGGGTGTTCTTCCAAAGAAGACAAATGTTTGTCTTTATAATAATCAATGGGTAATCTGTTCAGTCTCTGAAACTTTGCTTTTAGGTTGACGTCACCAAGCCTGTCACAGAAAAAGCACTTTTCATGATCCAATCAGTTACCGATGGATAAAATCAAGTGCCGCGCTTAATTTGTTTTCATTAAGTAGTTTCACTCAGAAATGTCACATTATATACTAAAGTAAAATGGGTTGTGAAAGCAGTTTGATGTTGACTTTTCAGTGCCCTAAAGTTTGTTTTAAATGGCATTCTGCTCTTACAATTATCAACCGTGTATATGATTTATTCACAATATGCAAATTCTGTATAAATGGAATGATACCAGTATAAAATAGTACAACATTTGCCAAAATATACAGAATAAAATGGAGCATACTGCAAGGAATACTTTATTCCATTTCTAGCATGATGTATGAATCAGAAATATTATCAACCCTGACTTTTAACTTCTTTCTCAACATGTAAATAGCAGTGCATAAAGTCTATAGTGTGCAGTATGCAATAAAAGATACACTAACATTGTGAATGTAGCCATAAAGCATCCGTGGCCCCTTTAAATCACAGGTTGAAGGCTTCAGACATGACTTTTGTCTGAATATCGACTGATGTATTTGTGCTGTAGATGTTAAAATATTCATGTAGTTAATGTGGATAGTAGTTTCATGTTGCAGAAATCTCCCTCTCATCTCTCCTTTCTCTCCTCCAACCCCCGTCAATCCCCCTGTGAAACTGAGTCAGTCTCATTGCACTTGGCCTACAAATCACCTTTCCATGCCAATAGAGAAAGAATGACCATCTTGCCCTGGCACTGTAATTGCTCTTTTATGGCGTATTGATATCCTAGGCCAATCTCAAGGGGCACACTTAACGACAATCCATCGCTCGTTCAGGAGACAACACGCTGAGATCCCTACGAGAATACTGATCGTCTTCTTAACATGACTTCACTGTAGCATTTGTCATGAGTGACATACATTATGATTCATCTGTCCCACTGTAACCGATCAATCCCCAAAGACACCGAAACCATCTCTTATACTTCATTGAATATTGCAGTTTTTTCCTAAATACTGCATATTCTTTTTTTTTAGATTGCATCTGGCACCGTGTTGTTACACGACAATAAACATGCCAAAAAGTAGGGCTGTAAAATCTATTAATCAAAGATTAATCGCTTCCAAAACAAAAGTATGTTTAAATATGTGCCATACTGTGTATATTCATGTGTGTGTATATACAGTGGGTACGGAAAGTATTCAGACCCCCTTAAATTTTTCACTCTTTGTTATTGCAGCCATTTGCTAAAATCATTTAAGTTAATTCTTTTTCCTCATTAATGTACACACAGCACCCCATATTGACAGAAAAACACAGAATTGTTGACATTTTTGCAGATTTATTAAAGAAAAACTGAAATATCACATGGTCCTAAGTATTCAGACCCTTTGCTCAGTATTTATTAAAAGCACCCTTTTGATCTAATACAGCCATGAGTCTTTTTGGTTTTTCACACCTGGATTTGGGGATCCTCTGCCATTCCTCCTTGACCGCCATGACGTGAAGGCACAGTGTGTTTCGTTGTGAAAGCCAAACTACTTTATTTGGCCTTCCAAAAGAGGACGATATCCGCTCCATCATGCCTGGAGCTGATCCGTGCTGGTCGCTGAGGAAATACATCAACTTTGCATTGTCGATCGCCGGACCGGCTTTCACCATGGACGAAGCGGAGTCCAGCCCGGGGTCGTCACATGTGGTTTCCGCAAGCCCGCTGGACGCTCCTTCGTCGAATCCTGAAAGCGAAAGCGAAACTACTTTGTTTGGCCTTCCAAAAGAGGACACAACTAGAAATCAGTGGTTAAGTTGTATTTACAACACTGTTCCAGAACAGTTCAACCCAAATATTCAGATGTGTGCACCGCATTTTATGGAGGACTGTTTCCTGATCCTGGCTTTTTTTTTTTTTCTCTCCCTCTTGGTTTTAGATTTCCTGTTTAAGTTCCTAGTGATTGGCAGCGCTGGGACTGGGAAATCATGCCTCCTCCATCAGTTCATAGAGAACAAGTGTAAGCCCATATTAATGTCTCACTCTCACAAAGACTTAAATTAAAACATGACCTTTAATTCTCACAGTGTTCTGCAGAGAGATAGAGGGGGCCTTGAATGTTAATTCTGTGTGAAGTCCGAGTAACTTTACATGCTTTTGAAACATGAGTAAAGGTATGTTAAGCAATGAATGGAAATCATGTTGTCAGTAAGCTTAGAAAATCCAATGTCAATCTCAATTTACAGAGAAAAAGAAGGAAAGAGGCGTAATTGCTAATTATGTAAGTGACATTGAATGGATTTTAAGTGACCCTATCTTTAAGTTGTTTCCAAGACAGAAATTAACTTTGAATGTTATTATATGAAAATTTAATATGCATGTCTTCAGGGGTCATATCATAAAACAAATACAAATTAAATTAAAATATATGAAAATTAATAAACTTTTTATATTTTAATAAAAAAAAAGTGGAAAAAAGAGAAACTACGTTTAAGTTAACTACTAAAACTAAGCACTACAATTACTAACGGGAAGTAATAAGAACGAAACTGTAAAAAGTGTTAACTTGAACTGGCAAATTGGCATATATATATATATATTGTTGTATTAGTGATGATGTTTTTTTGATTTGAATAAAACCAATTAATTTGTATATTACCATTTGTTTCAGTGTAAAACTGAACTAAAGCTGAAATAAAAATAAATTAAATCTAATCAATAATATTTAAAAAGAACAAAAACTAATAAAAATGAGAAACACATTATAAAATGTCAAAATTAACTAAAATTAAAATGACAACTCAATATAGAAAAATAAATTCTAATGAATAATTTTAATAAAAACTGTCATAGTTTAAATAAAACTACTAAAACTAAGCACTACAATTACTAACGGGAAGTAATAAGAACGAAACTGTAAAAAGTGTTAACTTGAACTGGCAAATTGGCATATATATATATATATATATACAGTGGTGTGAAAAAGTGTTGGCCCCCTTCCTGTTTTTTTAATTTTTTGCATATTTGTCACACTTAAAAGATTCAGATCATCAAACAAATTTTAATATTACACAAAGATAATGCAAGTAAATACAAAATGCAGTTTTTAAATGATGATTTCTTTTATTAAGGGAAAAAAGCTCTCCAAACCTGCCTGGCCCTACGTGAAAAAGTAATTGCCCCCTAAATCTAATAACTGGTTGTGCCACGCTTTGCAGCAACAACTGCAATCAAGTGTTTGCGATACCTGGCGATGAGTCTTTCACATCGCTGTGGAGGAATTTTGGCCCACTCTTCTTTGCAGAATTGTTTTAATTCAGCCACATTGGAGGGTTTTCGAGCATGAATGGACTGTTTAAGCATCTCAGTTTTTACTGTATTTATCAAATAAATGCTGCCTTCTGAAAAACAGTAAAACAAAAAAATCTTTCTGCTGGATTCATCTTTGGCAGAATCAGGCCTACCACACAATAGAAAATGAGCAATCTGCAGTTTAATGCATGTTTAGTCGGTTACTTGGCAACTCTTCTTGGAAGAACATTGCAATACAAGATGGGTTTAATTGTTCAAAGAATACACTCTTCAATTTGACGGTCATAAGAGCGCAGATCTGTAGTTGAGATGGAATGAAGAATATCAGGATGGCCAAGTGCTCTGAACAACATCCAAACATTCTTTAAACATGCTCTCTGTTTTTTTTTCTCTCCCTCTTGGTTTTAGATTTCCTGTTTAAGTTCCTAGTGATTGGCAGCGCTGGGACTGGGAAATCATGCCTCCTCCATCAGTTCATAGAGAACAAGTGTAAGCCCATATTAATGTCTCACTCTCACAAAGACTTAAATTAAAACATGACCTTTAATTCTCACAGTGTTCTGCAGAGAGATAGAGGGGGCCTTGAATGTTAATTCTGTGTGAAGTCCGAGTAACTTTACATGCTTTTGAAACATGAGTAAAGGTATGTTAAGCAATGAATGGAAATCATGTTGTCAGTAAGCTTAGAAAATCCAATGTCAATCTCAATTTACAGAGAAAAAGAAGGAAAGAGGCGTAATTGCTAATTATGTAAGTGACATTGAATGGATTTTAAGTGACCCTATCTTTAAGTTGTTTCCAAGACAGAAATTAACTTTGAATGTTATTATATGAAAATTTAATATGCATGTCTTCAGGGGTCATATCATAAAACAAATACAAATTAAATTAAAATATATGAAAATTAATAAACTTTTTATATTTTAATAAAAAAAAAGTGGAAAAAAGAGAAACTACGTTTAAGTTAACTACTAAAACTAAGCACTACAATTACTAACGGGAAGTAATAAGAACGAAACTGTAAAAAGTGTTAACTTGAACTGGCAAATTGGCATATATATATATATATTGTTGTATTAGTGATGATGTTTTTTTGATTTGAATAAAACCAATTAATTTGTATATTACCATTTGTTTCAGTGTAAAACTGAACTAAAGCTGAAATAAAAATAAATTAAATCTAATCAATAATATTTAAAAAGAACAAAAACTAATAAAAATGAGAAACACATTATAAAATGTCAAAATTAACTAAAATTAAAATGACAACTCAATATAGAAAAATAAATTCTAATGAATAATTTTAATAAAAACTGTCATAGTTTAAATAACTTTCTAACCGTTAGGCCACGACTTTTGAACTTTCAATTCAGAAGCCTGAAAAAAAAGTATCACAGTTTCCACAAAAAACTAACCAGCACAACTGTTTTCAACCTCAATAATAATAAGAAATGCTTCTTGAGCTGGAAATCAGCATATTAGAATGTTTTCTGAAGGATCATGGGACACTGAAGGCTATCTTTCACATTTTTTGTTATATTTTTGTTATCTTACTGTTTTTACTGTATTTATCAAATAAATGCTGCCTTCTGAAAAACAGTAAAACAAAAAAATCTTTCTGCTGGATTCATCTTTGGCAGAATCAGGCCTACCACACAATAGAAAATGAGCAATCTGCAGTTTAATGCATGTTTAGTCGGTTACTTGGCAACTCTTCTTGGAAGAACATTGCAATACAAGATGGGTTTAATTGTTCAAAGAATACACTCTTCAATTTGACGGTCATAAGAACGCAGATCTGTAGTTGAGATGGAATGAAGAATATCAGGATGGCCAAGTGCTCTGAACAACATCCAAACATTCTTTAAACATGCTCTCTGTGCAGTGCAACAGCGATATTGATTTTCTTTTTTTTTTCCTTTTTTTTTTTTTCTCTCCCTCTTGGTTTTAGATTTCCTGTTTAAGTTCCTAGTGATTGGCAGCGCTGGGACTGGGAAATCATGCCTCCTCCATCAGTTCATAGAGAACAAGTGTAAGCCCATATTAATGTCTCACTCTCACAAAGACTTAAATTAAAACATGACCTTTAATTCTCACAGTGTTCTGCAGAGAGATAGAGGGGGCCTTGAATGTTAATTCTGTGTGAAGTCCGAGTAACTTTACATGCTTTTGAAACATGAGTAAAGGTATGTTCCTTTAAACAGTTTGTCAGCTCTGCTTCTAACCAACCATTGTCTGTCACAGTCAAACAGGACTCCAACCACACCATCGGCGTTGAGTTTGGCTCCAGGGTTGTCAATGTTGGCGGCAAAACGGTCAAACTGCAGATCTGGGACACGGCTGGGCAGGAGCGCTTTAGGTATTTGCCTGTGATTGGCTCGTCAGGACATCCTCGCTGCTCTGTGCTGACACTGATTGGTTGAGGTCATTCTCCGCTTGTGTCTTACAGGTCGGTGACCCGCAGTTACTACCGTGGAGCAGCAGGGGCTCTTCTCGTTTATGACATCACAAGGTAAGGCCGCAGTGGGGTCATCCGACCGCAAAGATAAAGTTTGAAGTGGAATGAAAAAAATTAATCTTTTAGATGCAGGAAATGAACTAAAACAGAGGCACATAGAGAGAATGACTGTGGCGTTGAATCGAATGAGCTCCAGGTTGCCATGCAGCTGTCATGGTAATAGAGACAAAGACAATGGAGTAATAAAGACTGACAGCGCTGTAATAAAATGCCCTCGGTCCATTAGACGGGGTGTGAGCACAGTGAGAGAGAGAAACATGAACCGAGTGATGGATCATTGTGTGTGTTTGATGAGGATCATCCTTCAGCACTGAACTGTCATTGCTGCAGCTGCAGACTGTTTTACACTGAAACCCATTCACCACGCTCCCTTTCGTCTGTTGCTGTGGCCACAGGCTGATGGTTGTCCTGGAGTGCGCACACAGTAAGGAAACGTGAAGGATGGCATTACGAGTCGTGTATTGTCTCACCGTTTCTCAAAGCACTCCGAGGTCCTCAGACATTGGCTTCTGAGAAGCTGTATTAACAGTGAAGTATGTTAAGTGTTCACTGTTATTCGCTCACAAAGGCAGTTTCTCTGGGACTGATAATAAATGGTGGAAATCAGGGTAAATATTGACTCCGAAAATTAGTAACACTTAGCCATTCTCTCAAAGTCAACATGTACGATTAAAAAAAAAAAGTTAACTTCCTGGTATCCCTCTGGTACAGTTTCTGTGTAGGTTATTAAATATTTGTGTTCATAATTATTAAAATGTAACTTGCAAACCTGAAAACATTTTCCTTTCGGCTGATGTCACGACACAGGCCATTAGTTAATCAATAGTTATTTTGGCATTGTTTTACAGTATTCTAGGTAATGCTTTCTGGTAACACTTTACAATAAGGTTCATTAGTTAACATGAACTAATAATGAACTGCACTTATACCGCGTTTATCAATCTTTGTTAATGTTAATTTCAACATTTACTAACACATTATTAAAATCTTGTTAACATTAGTTAATGCACTGTGAACTAACATGAACTAACAATGAACATCTGTATTTTTATTAACTAACGTGAGCGTAGATTAGTAAATACAGTAACAAATGTATTGCTCATGGTTAGTTCATGTTAGTTAATACATTACAATAAGGTTCATTAGTTAAACATTAGTTAAAGTGTTACCTGCTTTCTTTCTATCTTCACTATAGTTTACTGCCTGTTAATAGCAAATAACAATAGATTTGAAATCCATTTGGATACATGTAGAGAAGCCCTCCACAATCCACTGTAAACTTGATTTAAATCACCCATTTTTCACCGTTTACTTTTCATTTACAAAAAAAGATTTACAAAAAAAGATTTTACAAAATGTTTCAAAAAAGATTTTGAAACATTTTAAGATATTTTGGATGAAAACCGGGAGGCTTGTGACTGTCCCATTGACTGCCAAGTAACTTACACTGTCAAGGCCCAGAAAAGTATGAAAGACATCGTCAAAATAGTCCATCTGCCATCAGTGGTTCAATCGTAACGTTATGAAGCGACGAGAATACTTTTTATACGCGAAGAAAACAAAAATAACGGCTTCATTCAACAATTAGTCTCCTCTGTGTCTCTCCGCATCACCGTAGCGCCATTTTAGAGAATATCCGCTGAACGCAAGCAGCGTACGCTATTGTGTCAGCCGCGACACAAGGATATGTTTTCTACGTGTATTTACACTTTGATTTTAACGAAAACAGTGCATCTGTGTGTCGCGGCTGACAAAAGCTTTTACAGGTTTGGAACGACATGGGGGTAAGTGATTAATGACAAAATGTTCATTTTGGGGTGGAGTAACTCTTTAAAGGCCTGATACACTCCTTGAAATAGTTAGGCAATGGCTCACAGATATTCAGCACTTTAAAGTAAGCTTTCTTTCCTGTATGATCAGTTTCTTTAGGGGAATATTTGGTGTTTTTCACTTAATCTTTCAGATTTACATATTGCCACTTTACAGTCATTGTTATTGTACGAGTTTGATTTACCGTTGTGTTTTACAAAAACTCACGGGTTCCATAATTATCAATATCACTATATAACCAATTAAAAACTTGAATTCATTAAATTAATAATGAATTGTACAACTACTAGAAGCATATTCAGACTTACTGAGATACAGAGTACACTTAGTTAACAGTACGTATTATATAGCAAATCTCAACTGATTGATTTGTGAGCGTCAAAAATGCGAACTATTATCGCTCTGTGATTTATATTAAAAGTTGGATATATTTGTCCAACTTTATCCACCATACACTCAGGTAAAGCGATATATAATAGCAAATCTCGACTGCATGATTGTTTAAATGTAAACTCTATTATTATTATTGCACAGCTTTATAGTTTGTGTATCTCTATCTATCTATCTATATATAACAACTTTATCCATACACATACGGTATATTCACGTACAGCATTATTTTTATTTTATCGTAAATTATGTATTGCACAGCTGTTTATATAAAGTTGAAGGTGTATACATGTCTAGCTTTTTCTGCTTGTATGCAGTATAATTGCATTGGGCAATATATACTATGTAGCATATCTCTGATAGTATTGTTGAAAAATGTGAACTATATTATCGCTTGGCTCTAATCTGCTAAATGCAACTATAAGGCATGAAGATATTAAGATGATATAAGTATTAACATTATGATTTTCCATAAAGCTGCTTTGAAACTGTGTATTATGAAAAAAAAAAAAAGCAATATCCAAATTAATTTGACTTTGTCTTTATCTCTGTCTTCTAGTCGGGAGACCTACAATGCTCTGACTAACTGGCTGACAGATGCACGGACACTGGCCAGCCCCAACATCGTCATCATCCTGTGCGGGAATAAGAAGGATCTGGATGCGGACCGTGAGGTCACCTTCCTAGAGGCGTCTCGCTTTGCCCAGGAGAACGGTTAGAGCTGCTCTTAAGGCATAACACATTTGTAGCTATAGTCCAAAATGACTTTTTTTTTTTTGTCTTTTTTCTCTTTGCCTGTTTCTACCTAACAGTGTGACACAACATAAATTTTCTCTTGCTTCTGGCACCTGTTTGTCATATCTAGAGAGATCTGTTTGTATTCATAAATCATAAGTGTCCAAACAGATGTGTGCTGCTGCAGAGAATGCGCTTCTCTTCCTCTCTGTTGGGTTTTTATGAGCGGCTCATTTACGAGCTCTTCTGTGTTGATCACAGGAGTGCTGTAGACATGGTTAAAGACCATAAGTTGGTTCTTGCTGATGATGCTCTTCACACTAAAGCACCCTCATGTAACTGACACTTAGCGAGCCTGATAGCAGGTGTCCATATGGACTGATACAACACAAAAGCGTTTCGAGCATTAACAGATGGTTGATTTTGATGTGTTAGCCTGACTCTGTCCTCCACTCAGAGCTGATGTTTTTGGAGACGAGTGCTTTAACCGGGGAGAACGTAGAGGAAGCCTTTCTCAAATGTGCTCGTACCATCCTCAGTAAGATTGAGTCGGGTAAGTGAAAACTGCACTGCCAAGACATTATGGTATTAGTTTACTACTACTTGGCAAATGTAGCCTAAATGCTTTTAAGCTTCAACCCAGCCATCATAGTGAAATAAATAGTTTAACACTGTAAATGTGACATATGAAATATTGGTAAGAAATGTCACATTTTTGAAACAGAATATTTTAACCTTGAGAACAAAAATGCTTATGTTTTTGTTGAGTATCATATTTGATGCATTTGGTTTTTATGGCTCATATAGGAGAATATATGGCCAAATGATAGATGAAATTCTCATAATGTAAATCAGTGAAGTCTGTATAACTAAATAACAGACTATATAAATAAAATGCATATAAATGGTAATTGTCACTCTTCGTCAATCTGCCAGTTATGTTTTAGTAAGATTGTTTATATGCTTAGTTTTATGATCAACTCTAGTGTAAAGTAGTTTTTATTGTGGGGGTAATGCAATACAATGATGATTGAGAGATTAAGAAAATGTTCTTCAGTAGCCTGATGCATCATATTTGATATTCACAGTTTAACAATTTTTCTCAAATATGATGCATGGATAAATAACTAAACCTAAGCTGCTTCAGTCCAGTAAGTTCATCTTGAAATATTATATTATTTTGATCATGTTTATAATTTAAAAACCTTAGAAATGTGTTTATCAAATATGATACAGTTGGCTTTATAGAGTTGAGCTGTGTGTTCTCTGTGCTTATACAGGTGAGTTGGATCCGGAGCGGATGGGTTCTGGGATCCAGTACGGCGACGCATCCCTGCGGCAGCTCAGACAGCCCCGGGGCTCTGCTGCACAGGCCAGGCAGCAGTGTAACTGTTAGGGGCCCGGACACCCTGACCGCTACCTGACATCAGACCATACACACACATACAACCTCCCCCCTCAGGTCAGTTTAACACTTTCATATGACTGGGTTTTATCTAGGGTTGGGTACCGAAACCCGGTACCAACATGGCACCCATGTAACCGGTATGTACTAGAACTGAATCCGAACGCAGATTTCGGTGCCATGCCTGAGCGATCTATTTAAATATTTGTCCTCTGGTTCTCCGAAACGGACGTAAGAAGCATCATCACTGGCACCGCACGTGAAAAATAATTTCCAGACTGAGAAAATGCATGTGAACTCAAGTCGGAAAGCTCTAATAATACAAATCCAACACATCTTTGTAGTAACGCGAGTGTCCATGTTGTTTTCACATTCTGACTTAAAAGCACAACTTGGGAAATGAGAGGTTTTTGGGCCTACAAAAATGCTTCCGGCCGGAATTTCTTAATTGCCCAAAATATCCGGGATTCGGCTGTCTTCTTAATCCCACTCCCGCTGAATCTCTGACCATTGCCGCCTGCTCCCGCAACATGTGTTTAGCTCCTGCGATTTTCGTGTCCACTCCTTTAAACATTCTAATATTGTGTATAATTTTGGCGCATCAGGGAGCCGCTCTCAGGATGCGGTGTATTTAAATATTTTTGAATGAGCGTTTGCTGTTTACTTTCACTTTCGCGATCACACGCACTGTGTAAAGGGAGCACATCTTACAAGATCAGATATTTGTCAATGAGCTCAGAATCTGTTGAGCAGCAAATACTCCAGCATGGTCTTGTCAGTCATCTCTCTTTATTTCGATTTCGCAATCACACGCACTCTGTGTAAAGGGAGCACATCTTACAAGATCAGATATTTGTCAATGAGCTCAGAATCTGTTGAGCAGCAAATACTCCAGCATGGTCTTGTCAGTCATCTCTCTTTATTCTCGACCTGTGATCAGTCAAAGCTCTTGTTGGATGCAGGGTTGCCAAGTCCGCGTTTTTGCCACAGAATTGGGTTACTTTTAAACCATTGCCGTGGGTTGATTTTCCCAAGTAACCCACTTGGTTTGAAGTTGAAGGTTTGAAATTGCATAAATTACATTTGACTGAAATGTATTGAAACATTTTGCATTCTACCTATGATAAAACTTTCGTGGACTTCTACTTTAACTGTTCCCTCCTGGTGGAACGACCTGCCCAGCTCAATCCAAGCAGCTGAGTCCTTAATATTGTCAAGAAACGGCTGAAAAACACATCTCTTTCATCTTCATTTGACCCTCTAACTCTAACACTCTCTATTCTAATGCTACTTCTAATTTTATTAGCTTTTTTTTATTAAAAAACTTGACCCTCTAACATTTGCACTCTCTATTCTGTTTCTATTCTAAATACTTGTTTTATTTATAAAGAAAAAAGAGCCTCTAACACTAGCATTCTCTATTCTTTCCACTTGTTTTCTTTTTATTTATTATAAATAATGACCTTCTAACACTAGCATTATCTGTTCTTTTTCTATTCTTTCTACTGGTTTTCTTTTTATTTATTATAAAAACAAAATTAGCAAACCAACAAAAACCTTGCTACGTATACTGTTAGGTGAAGCCCTGCCCCCCTACTGTCCTTTTTTTTGAAAACTAAAATATGGTCACCCTATTATAAATATACTTCATTATTATGAAAATACCAGAGATGGCTTAAATAACACCGATAAAATATATTGCCGCAGTCGAGTGTTTATTGTCTTTGTTTTATCATTCAAAACGTTTATATGTTCTGTTTACTCGGTTACAGATATAATAGCTATGCCTTTGTCCATATGAGGGATTTCCTGGTGGGTCAGGAGTTCTCTATATGTGGATTTTCTGTGCGAGGGCGTCCTCTGGCGTCCAGTATGAATGAAACCGACATCATGTGTTTATAGTGCTAATGGCCAGTCCATAATTTTTTGGGGGACTTTTTATTTATTTTTTAATAAGTATCGGTGCAGGAGCCGGTAATTTATGTGATCACAAATACAGTAAAAACCGTAATATTGTGAAATATTATGATTTTAAATATCTGTTTACTATTTGAATATATTTTAAAATTAATTTCTGTGATGGCAAAGATTAATTTTCAGCAGCCATTACTCCAGTCTGGCATGAACGCAGCTCCTTGTAATATGCTCATTTGACACTTAAGAAACAATGCTGCTTGATATTTTTATAGAAACCGAGCATGCATTTTTTTTTTAGGATTTTGACAGCATTTATTTTGAAAAAAAAAAAGAATTTGTTCATCTATCTATCTATATATTATAGTGTGTTAAATGTCATTACTGTTATTTAATTGTTGATTTTTTTTATTGTGTGTTTTTTTTTTTAATTGTACTGACCCCAAACTTTTTAATGATAGTATATGATCATATGATATTTATATATTTAAAATGATTGAAGGTAATTGTCTTTTCCTCACAGATAGAGCTTAAGATTTTGTTGGAATGAATAATAATACCGTTAAATGTTCTTTCTCTTTTTCTTTCAGCTCCGGGTGTCTCTGGGTATGCACGCCCCGTACCCCTCTCCCAAATGTGACCCTTCCACACCCAGACACATCTTGATCATTTCTTATGAAGTCCATCTGCAAACTTTGACCTCTGACCTCAGAAAGCTGTTCACCTAGGACAGATCTCCCTGACTGCTTTGCACTGGGCTGGGAGACCCCTAGCGAGGGGCACGGGCAGTAGAGGTGAATCACGCCCCGACTGAGAGACTGCGTGTTTTTAACTTCTCCTGTGATTCTTACACACACAGTTCCTTCTTTTAAAGTAACCAGCCATCATCTAGACTTCCCTAGACTGGGATAAACCATTCAACGACAGCAGTAGATGAAAAATTCCTAGGTCTTAAACTAGATATTGTTGAAGCATTTTATACATTGTGACATATCAGAACTTTGTTGGTGTTAAACTGAACGTCCCCTTGATTTTGTTTCAACAAAATATGACCAGAAAGCCAAATTACAGCTCTTAAACCCCTTATACACTCGGATATTTACCCTGTTGCATTGGTCATGCATTTAAAGCGCTTCTGAAAGCACAAAGGAGGTGAAGGGGAGAAAGAAACATCCGTTCAGATCTTGTCATTCGGTCGGCGCTATCTGGCGCATATCAGATGTTTTCCGCCATCTCAGTCTGGCTTGGGTTAGAGGTTATCCTTTAACTTAACCTCACCCGTCTTTCTGCACAGACCTCCAACCTTACAATTGAAATTAAGGACAACAAATCTTGTCAATTTTGTTCTTATTTACATTTTGCGTTTGTTTGGCAGACACGTATAGAAAAATAAAATAATACATTTGTTTAGAGATTGGTGCTTTAAAAATGTATTTCACGAAATGCCAAAAAAACTAAATTTTACGTACAAAAATAATAGATTAAATTGAAACTTTTGGAGTCTGAATGGGTGAATCTCCCAAAAACTCAAGAACATGTTAAAGTTATATTTCACCCTGAATTTAAAAGAATTAAATTATAAATAACATGTTTCCTAAAGAAAATAAAGGTTACTTTAGGACAATTAAGATTTTGGAAATTTTGACTTTGACGAGCACATTTCCTCCCAAATTTTAATTACTAGAATGTAAAAAAAAAATTATAAAATAAATTATGCTGATTTTAAAATATTTTATTATTAGATTATATTAGTAATTTTCAGATAAAAAGTCATAATGCATAAAAAAAAAATCCTGATTTTTGGGGGGGGGTGAAACTGCACCCAGACATTTCTTTTTTTGAGATTCAACCCTGATGTTATGGAGTTGAAGTCACGTAAAAAGTGTACACCACAAGTTATATTGTTAGAATGGAAGAATATTTCCGTGCAGCAACCAGCTCAGACCCATCAGACTGCAACATGATTCATCGTACACTGTAGCTGTGGTGTTTAGTCGCACATATTTTGGGTTGATTTGTTCTTTGTTTGCCCTGGTTACCCACGACTGGGAGATCTAGAAATGAGAGTGGCGCAGTGCCCCGTTCCCTCAGTGACGTCATCATTATGCACCACAGACAGACCTGTTTTGATCTGTTTTAAATGCTGTCTATGTGATGTTTGTTTTTTTTCCCTCTGCAAGTGCACTTTTTTTGACTGTTTATATACTGTACCTATAGAATTGTAAAATTTATATTAATTTAATTATATTAAATGAGAGAATATTGTTTTGAGGAGTGATCATTCCTTACTAAAGAACAACTGAGACTAGTCCGACAACGTTTCAGCAGTAAGGAGTCTTCTTGCCACCTTAGCTGTGGACAAGAACATGCCGTTAGTCGTAAATGTGGGGTGGGTAATCGCCACATCTCTTCTAGTTCAAGCACAGCCTTAACTAACTAACCACATGATTGTTCTACATCATTCAAGAGGCTGCCTCATGCTCTCATAATCATCTGAGCTCTTAAAATGCACTTATACGGTTACATTTCCTTCCTTTTTTTTTGTTGTTTTTGCTCCACTGTGATCACTTTTACCAAATGTTGTGTCTAGCTTATTTAAACTATTTTTATCCAACAAAATTTAGACTCAAAGGAATATTCCAGGGTAAATAGATGTTGCAATATAAGCTGTGGTCTCTAAACTTGGAGCAAGCAAAATTTCTATGGATATTGTATCATTCGTAATATGATCACAATCTGCAAAAAACGTAATTCAAAATATATCTACAATGAAAAAATATGCAATCTATTCCACTTTTGTTACAATGCAGATTTAAAGTAGTTTGTGACCTCTTAGCTGAATTAAAAGAGAGAACAATCAAACTTGAACTCTGAACGCCGCGGAATTCACATGAGCTTACGTTTTCTGTCTCCCGCATTGGCATGCTTAAGTTGCGTTTAATAGTTTAACAGTCAGTTTAATAGGAATCCACGAAATCGTTAATTTCATTAGAGCGAAATATTTCTCCAGGCAGATTTCGCAACTGGTTCCAGTTGGTTATGTGGATTTGCCACATTGACAAGCCGAAAGCTGATTGGTTAAAAAGTGTTTTCTGTATGAGCTGTGCTTTCTACTTGCTAATGTGACCACATCTTCTTTAATGGAAGTCAATGGAACGAAAAGTGTAGTTTGACCACCCCCTCCACAGTATTTTTTTTCTATTTTATGTTTTAAAGTGCACATTTAACTTAATTTCAATAGGAATTTGTGCGATTGGGAGTTTTTCGCAAGGGCGAAAAGTTTCCCCAAGCAGATTTTGCTCATGTTTAAATGAGTCACATGAAATTGCCATGATGACCAACAGAGGGCTGCTTGGTTTGAAAGTGACTTTTGTGTGACTTTTGCATGATGGCTACACTATTGACAATGGAAAATTGACAGTTGTTTGCTCACACAATTTTGCGGGCCAAAAGACTCCATTTTCGACTTCCTGAATGTGACCGCACCTTTACAGTGTAAGTCTGTGGGGCAAGTGTTGGTTTTTTTTCTACATTATTTTTTATGATTAATTAACAGAATGTCACTGATGTTGCCCATTGAGCTCAGCGTCTTTGACCTGGAATATTCCTTTTGGTACCGATATTAGTGGGTTTGAAACTGTTCCCTTAAATTTGCAGCTCCCTTTGCTTTGTATGCTCCCATCAAAAAAAAATGTTACATGGTGTTAAGAAGGGCGATCACAATTATCATTGCTTGGCAAAATTTTACTGAGCGAAATCCAGCCTTTTTAATAGGAATCTGCGTGACGGGGAGTTTTGTGTAAGGGCAAAAAAGTTCCCACACAGATTTTGCGGTAACACTTTACAATAAGTTTCCATTAGTTAATGTATTAACTAACATGAACAAACAATGAACAATACATTTATTACAGTATTTATTAATCTTTGTTAATGTTAGTTAATGAAAATACAGTGCATTTAATGAACATGAACGAACAATGAATGAGAGTTCTGGCATGAAACTCTAGATGGCGCAGTCCGATAGGTCTAACTCAATCTGACGTAATGACATCATTATCACATGGCACAGCTGATTGGTTTTCTCCTGTATCGGTAGCCAATGAGCTCGCTGCTCAACATTCAAATATATGACTAGAGCTGTCGAAGCAGTTGCAGCTTACTTCAGAAACCCTCCACCTTCCCCAGCTCCACCTGTATAGATCTGCTACGAGGTGATTCATGTATGCTATGGGGTTATTTGTTTTATTTGCAGCAGCAATATTTCTTACATGCTCACAGCAGCATGTTGTGGATGTATTGGCAGTAACAAGTCTCGGTACTTGCTCTGCAGCAGCGTAGCAGATCTATTCCGCCAAGACCAAATTGTTAACTAATGATCCTTATTGTAAAGTGTTACCGATTTCGCTTGCGTAGTCTTGCCGTGTTGACCAACAGAAAGCTGTTTGGCTTGAAAGTGGAGCCAGGTATTTCTACACTATTGACAATGAACAACTGACTGCTTTTACTCTTAAATTCACTGCATTGGCTAACAGTTTTTATGAGACCAAACTTGAACAAGAGTGAAATCTGCATGTGTAACTTTTTGCCTTCATGCTGAAGTCCTATTACACAGATTCCTTTTAAAATAACTGGATTTTAACAATTTTTGCCAGGCGAAATTTACTGTTCAGGGTTTTGTTTTTTGGGCGAAATCCAAGCGGCAACCTCCCGCTCTCTCTTGTGAAGCCAACATGGAAGTGATTTAAACTGTAATTCGTCAACTGGCCGCTAGAGGCTGGCTGCAAAAGGGAGTCAATCCCATAGACTCACCATGTTAAAATGGCCAACTTTTCAGCAGAAAAAAACATGTTTACAGCCTGGTTCAAAAAACTATTTCGGTCTATATAGCTAATTTTGCCCTTGGCCGGCTCCGCCCACTTTAGCCTTCAAAAACGTTCTTCGGAAAACTACGGGTGACGTCACGGACACTACGTCCATGTTTTTATACAGTCTATGGCGAAATCCAGTCATTTCAATAGGAATCCACTTTATTTGGAATTTTGCATGATGGCGATATTTCCCCACGCAGATTCCGCACCTGTTTCAAGTGGGTCACACAGTTTTGCTGTGGTTTGAAAGTGACTCTGAAGTGAGCTGTGCGACACCATTGACAGCCAACACTGTATATTTTTTGCCCGTGAAAATTCGCTAATGTGACCGCGCCTGAGCCAGATGAAATTCAATGGCTGTTATAGTGGAGTTTGGTAGCATTTCATAACCAGATATCAATATGGAGTGCATTTGAAGAGTAGTTCAAAGTACTGCAATACAACCAGTTGTTGCTTAGTAACCAGTGTGATTTGTTCATTCATAAATACTGTATATCTGAATCATCTATGCTGTAAATAAAATTTAATTTGTTTATCGGAGTGTTTGGGTGCTTGTTCATTTTAAAGTTTAAGGTTATAATTAAAATTTGCTTGTTTTTTTATGTTCTGTGAATGTTGTCTTTCTGTGGTCTCAGGAGTGTGTGACCGTGAGCAAGTTGCCATTTCACCTTTTTGTTCTTTAACAAATGCTGTTTATTCAAATTAGAATCCAATTATCTCTAGGTAACAGATGCATAAAACGTGACATTCACAAGTAATTTAAAATCCCTAACCCTAGCTGCGTCCCAAATGACGCACTATGCACTCATACACTATGTACTCAACTCAATAATTATATAAGGTTATTTTGTCATTCATAATTGGAGTCTGATAGCCCCTCCCCCTTCTGTACATAATTAAAGCTGCGACACTAAACATTTTCCGCGCTGTGCACTTCGCTCCCATCCTTCACAATCTCTCCTGCAGGTGTCAGAGGAATTGATTGTATGTAAAGATGGCAAATAACAGGCCTTCACATCAAGTTAATCAAATCAGGAACCCTTTTCCCACAATTTATTCCCAAAATGCACGATTTGAACCGTTTGAAGCCTCATGCTGCACGCGTCAAGAAATATCCCTCTACTAAATAGTCACTCGTAATTGTGCTGTTTCTATGCGCCTTAACTTTGATCACTTATATTTTATCACATTATCGGCACATATTCATGCATTCATTTAATGCCAGTTTTACATTGGCTCGTTCCCTTTGTAGTCTGGTAACTAATTACTTGGTCAAATATTTGCATAATCGTCAGTCGCCGGTAGATGGCAGGATAGTACATGTAAAAAAAAAAAAAACGATTCTCAGAACACTCCATTGTTCTCAACTGCTCAACGCAATATCATTATATGAAATAGTTTTAATTTTCTTTATTTCACCTGTATGGATATATATACACTGACAGCAACACACACGTGAGAGTAACACGACTTCCATCAACTTTTACTCTGCAATCTCACAGGGACAAATAGGCAGATCTAGAATACTTTGGACTAGGGCAGACGAGATGAAAAAAGCATATAAAACATACAAAGACAGATTCTCATAGTAACTCATGAATCGAACTGCAATGGAACGTTTCAAGGCTGAGCAGTTGCCATAGAGCTCTTGGCGCGAGGGAACCGGCGCCACAAAAGGGGAAATTAAAAGTAGACCATCTTTTGTCATTTTCCCCCCCGAGTTCCATTCTTCCACTTGTTCTCTAAAACGCTCGCTAATCGCTGGCTCGAGTTCTCCATAAAACCAACAGACTTCAATGCAATTACAACAAGCAGAAACTGAGTGTTTCGATGCCTGGAATGACTGGTTAGTTCATAACATTTACATTTAAAATAGATGCATATATAATGTTGGTATATATGTACACAATACAAAACAATCTTTTTGATTGGAATGTTTCATTAAATGAGCTGGACATGTTTGGGGAGGATAAATCAAGTTTTATATATAGTAGTGCAGCCCATGCATTTCGCATTTACAGGACCAATGGCTTCCATGCCATGGCAGATTTTGGCTAACGTGATGCTATTATCTGTGTTAGTGTTAATGAACGGACTTGGAAAGGTTGCCAGTCCGAGACACTGAAGTCTAATGTACTATAAAATTGCTTAAGTATTCAATTCTGGCTATGCCAATGAATAATTCGGTCAATAACCGGGGAAGGTTTAATAAACGTACCAATTTGAACAGAATGGCAACATCCTTCATCGTGGACATGAAATGTAAAGGTGAAATGTTTGTGGATGCATTTCAGCAAGACAACATCCATACGGATAATATGGCTTGGCTGCAGCATGGGGTGGGCGGAGCCTGTGGAGATGGGCGGGGCCTGCAGCAATGGTGGTTGATTGATTGACGGGCTCATTATTCCAAAGACTGCAGCATGAGGAGCTGCTTGAGCACCTTCGTCTGGCTGGTCTCTCTGATCTCTCCTGCCAGAAACATCTCGTCCACCACTGTATATACCTGAAACATGACAGCAACCGGCGCCTCTATCAGTTCACTCAAAAACAAAGCCCTACTGTATCATCACATTTGATACGCAAAGGGCTCGAAATGATCATGATCAAGTCGTCTGATTGATAGTGTATACTTTTTAGCAAGTAAACAGCCTTTTTAGTATTATTGTAAACATCCTCCTTGTCTTTTTGCTGTGAAATTATTACTGATATTGAAATATTGTTAGTAATATTTCAAGATAACCTCATACTGGACTGAATCAGCTTCGGTTCACTTGATTATCCATACATTTATTAATTTTTTTTAGAAAAAAACGTTAAAATGTATCATGTTTATTTGTAAATCTCTCAATTATTTTATTTAACTGCATTATATGTTTTGCCCCCCACAATAAAAACTACAGAGCTCTGATCAGAAACTAAACATTTAAATATCATCTTACTGTTACTAAACATCAGTTATTTACTAGAACTGATATTTATGTGCATTTTATGCAAGTAGTCTGTTATAAAGATCTCACTTGTTTAAATTACAAGCGATGAGAATTTCATACTTTTTGGCCATATTAATATCAGCAACTGCACCAAATTGCATATTTCTGCTCCGTTTGGGTCTGAATAAAAACGGGCTTTTTATCCTACTCCGTATTCTCATCTAAGCCATAAAAGCCTGATGCATCAAATATGCTTCACCATATTATGTGTAAAGCTTCAATAAATTGTTCCATTTCAAATGAGATAATTCCGACTATTATTTCAAATAGCAAGCTTTACAAGGTTAACAAAAAGCGTGCATTTGGTGTGGGCCAAACTGTTCATACAGTAGGCAGAATCAAAAATACATCAGGTAATTAGCTGAGCGGCTAAAAATGCAATTAACTGTGGCGACTTTTTTTTCTATAATTACTTGTGGTTTTCTTCAGCGGCAGACTCTCTTTCGTGCTGAATGGATGTGGATGTTCTTAATTGTATGACACTTGTAATTATGCATAAAATACCTGTTGCCATGGAGCTGCATTGCTGTTGAATCAGAGCTAATTACATCTTTTTCCTCTCACTAGTTTTTGCTGATTGGGCCTTTTTTCTGCCTTTTCTAAATGTTCCTCTTACTGAAAACTGTGCTCGAAAGCAGCAGAGCTTTTATTATGCCACACTTTAGCGCTTCCGCTCCTTCCGGTCGTGCGTATGTGGGGTAAAGCAGTGCTGTTTTATCATACTAGATACATTTGAACGTTCTGTTATAATGCTACTCTGTGCCGGTCGTCACCTGTCTAATAAAACACACAACATATTTTAGCGTCTTTGGTGTTTCCATGTTTTCTACAAAACAAAGCCGGAAATCGAGGGGTCATGACGGCATTAGCAGGCGACACTATGGACATGCTCCGTGTCACTAGTTAAATTGCTTATTTCTCTGGTTTTAAACATTCTTCGAAACATTTGGGATAATGTAAGTACACAAGTCAGCAAAATATGTAACACTGTTCTAGTGGTTTTGGGATATTTTAATAAAAAAATCTTACATATTGTGCCTTTAACTAAACAATAAAGCCTCGTACACATCGGGACAATTATCGCGCACGCTTATCGCCGACGTTTTTCAACGCGTCTTTTGTGTTGTGTTCATACCCAAGCGATTTTCGCTGGCGACGATCCCTGACATTAGATGGCGCTTAATGAAAAACAGAAATACTCCGGTACACATCGAATCCTATTTGAGCTGCAATTCCTCTCTATAACAACTCCCTCTTATCGAGATTTTTGTAGTCGCTGTTGCGTTTGTCATAAAGCCCTTTGTGTTCAGACACCAATGAGACCAGCAGCTCTACATTCATCTTGCCTCGATGCATCTTCTTGGTCTACTTACTTCCTCTTCGTTGTTAGGTATCAATGTGTGCTCGGCAAGACCGTTTTGTGCTTGAGCGCCACCAAGTCGTGTTTTACTGTAACTTCAGCAGGTCCAGGCACGTGAACAAAAGCACCAATCTCATTGGTCGGCTAGTTTTTAACGCGGTGTGTCGAACCAAAAAAACGAGCCAGAGGCATTTTTTTTTTTAATTACGCTTTTACGCCTCGCGTTTTGCGCGTCGGTGTGCACACTCACATTGGTGCCCTTTGTTTAGTCACGAGGCGTTGAACGTCGGCGATAATCGCGCGCGATATTCGTCCCGGCGTGAACAAGCCT
>NW_015505335.1:70558-76926 GCF_001515645.1 Sinocyclocheilus grahami
TGCCTCGATGCATCTTCTTGGTCTACTTACTTCCTCTTCGTTGTTAGGTATCAATGTGTGCTCGGCAAGACCGTTTTGTGCTTGAGCGCCACCAAGTCGTGTTTTACTGTAACTTCAGCAGGTCCAGGCACGTGAACAAAAGCACCAATCTCATTGGTCGGCTAGTTTTTAACGCGGTGCGTCGAACCAAAAAAACGAGCCAGAGGCATTTTTTTTTTTTTATTACGCTTTTACGCCTCGCGTTTTGCGCGTCGGTGTGCACACTCACATTGGTGCCCTTTGTTTAGTCACGAGGCGTTGAACGTCGGCGATAATCGCGCGCGATATTCGTCCCGGTGTGAACAAGCCTTAAGGCCTCTTGATTGGTTAAGGCAAGTCATGCTGAATCACGTCAATTAAATTGTTTTTTTTAAGAAATACATACTTTTATTTATCAAGTATGCATTAAATTTATCAAACATGAAAACAAATGTATAATGTTACAAAAGATTTCTATTTGAAAAAATAAATGCTGTTCTTTCAAACTTTATATTCATCAAATAATTCCAAAAAAATATTAAGCAGCACAATTGTTTTCAACATGGATAATAATAATAATAAATGTTTCTTGAGCAGCAAATCAGCATGTTAGAATGATTTTTGAGGGATCATGTAACGCTGCTGAAAATTCAGCTTTGCCATCACAGTAATAAAATACATTTTAAAATATATTGAAATAGAATATTATTATTATTATAGAAAGTTATTTTGGATTACAATAATTTCACATTATTTCTGTTTTTTTGCTGTATTTTTAATCAAATAAATGCAGACTTGCTGAGTATAAGAAGCTTGAAAGTCTTCTTTCAAGAGCATTAAAAAAAAAAAAGAAACTTACCAAATTTTTTATACTAATAATTCTATATAGATATAGACCAATTACCGGTTTGTAAACATTCAGGATGCGCGCGCATCATGGTTGCAGAAAACCCGGGAGAGATAGCCTTTATGGCTAGAGAATTTCACGGATAGGGTACAAAATAGTTAGGTTTAAAAATATTATAAATTATATTGATTAGATGTCATTTTCAAAATGTTCTCCGCATATTACAAGAGTTACTACAAGTGTTGTGGGCGGAGCCTATCTGGAGGCAGAAAATGACGGTTTTCAAGCGGCAGTCTGTGGAGCCATGGAATAAAAAAAAAGGTAAATTTGATTTTATATTTCAAAATTCTGAGTTTATTCTCACAAATTCGAGATTATATCTCACAATTCTAATAAGGAAAAACAACTCGTCATTCTCTCTTTAACTCGACTTGACTCATATAGATATAGACCAATTACCGGTTTGTAAACATTCAGGATGCGCGCGCATCATGGTTGCAGAAAACCCGGGAGAGATAGCCTTTATGGCTAGAGAATTTCACGGATAGGGGACAAAATAGTTAGGTTTAAAAATATTATAAATTATATTGATTAGATGTCATTTTCAAAATGTTCTCCGCATATTACAAGAGTTACTACAAGTGTTGTGGGCGGAGCCTATCTGGAGGCAGAAAATGACGGTTTTCAAGCGGCAGTCTATGGAGCCATGGAATAAAAAAAAGGTACATTTGATTTTATATTTCAAAATTCGGACTTTATTCTCACAAATTCGAGATTATATCTCACAATTCTAATAAGGAAAAACAACTCGTCATTCTCTCTTTAACTCGACTTGACTCAAAAAGCCGAGAGGAAAAGTCTGAATTAGGAGATATAAACTTGCATTTGCGAGAAAAAAGTCAGAATTGTGAGATAAAATGTAAAAATGTTAATAGTAAGGTTTAAATAATATTTCTAATAGTAAGGTTTAAATATTATTTCATGCTGTAACTTTAGGGCTAATACAATACGTCCCCTATAAACAGCATATGTGAATATTATGTAGACCTATTGTTTAAACCGAATTTATGCTTTAAAAGTAGAGTAATCATAGCAGTTTTCATCCATAGTCTGTCCGTTTAAACGTCTGTTTAGCTTCAAATGGCGTCTTTGACGACAGTATTCTATCAAAATTCTTTGCATTCCAATCTTGACATCACAAGGCACAAAAATATATTTTTTCTTTCATTCCATGGATTTTACCCATTTATCTCCACTTGATCCCAGTGTTTTTCTGCAACCACTATGCGCGCGCAGCTGTAAGTGACGTAACTGTGACGTCTACTCTGAATTGGTCTATAGATAGATATACACATGCTTTTTTTATAGAAAAGTGTTAGTATTAGGTTAGTTCTACACTTACCTTGTAGAAATTGAAGACCAGATCTAATTCACACACATTGTGGAAATACTCATTCAAAACCTGCGAAAAAATTTTAATAAAATACAGATCAGTTCCAATCGATTCATAGCAACATTTGCTCAGGATACACTTAACCACAGCAGTCTATCGTCCACCTCAATAAGAAGCAGCTAAATTAGGGACGGGTATAGCTGTTGACCATTTTAAGTTGGTGACCCTGGCGTTTCTTTGTTTTTAATCCTGCTTTGGGCTCGAGTGATGTGGGATATGATGGGGGAGTTGTTTACAGTGAGGGTCAGAGGAAGTCCTAGAATCCATGTCACAATGTTCTTGAACTCCTGGCTGCTGGTTTCCCATCATGGCCACATTCCATTAGTCTCTCAAATTACGCAAATTTCGCTCCTTTATTTACCTGGTGAGACGTCTCGCTAAAGCTCATTTTCTAATTATCTGTGTTACATTAAAATGGATTTAGATTGGAAATGTTTAGGATAAGACTGAGCTTTACACTTATATTCATTAAGAAAAATATATTCAATGAGCACGTTTACATGCACACCAGTAAGCTCATAACTCACAAATATCAGCTTATTAAAATAATCAGTTTTCCCCGTTTACACGTACATCAGTTAACCTGACAGCGCAAGTAAACCTCGTTTACATGACATTAATATATCAGGTTATTTCCCTGTAGTGATGTCAAAACAATCATTTGCATATCTGACTACGAGTACAGCATATGTTTTCAGTTGTGGTGTTAAATAAAGCTTGCAACATGTAAGTGGGCAACTTGCAGCTCATATTATCCTCTCATGCAGTTATAGATGCAGCGCTTTGACTGAACTACTTCTGCTGCATGAGATGAGAACACACAAGAGTCTGCGTTTGTGATATTTTTCCTTCTTTCGTTACTGCAAAACGCTCGCTCTGTCTGGATGCGCTGCACTAATGATGCGTTCCTGTCGCATATCACACATGCGCACTTCAATAAGCCGAGGTTAATGCGTTTACATGCCACGTGAAATCGGAGTGAGAGGCAAAAAACAACCTGTGTCGATCGGTTTATTCTTAAGCCATTTATGACTTTACTCCGATAAAAAGAAAACGGGTTACCGTGTTTACGTGACCATGTGCGTTGTTGGCTTATTATGCATAATCGGCTTGAGAGCGTGCATGTAAACACACTCAATATAATTTTCTTGGCAATATAAAATTACATAATGCCAGTGATTTTAATGCACTTTTTAGTCATGTAGTTCCCTAAAGCCTGTGGTAGTGGTTCAGTTTTGTGCCTGCTTATTTGTCACATATTTCTGATTTAAATATCAATTGCAAAAACGATCAAGCTGGAAAATCAGATTCATTTCAAATGACTCAATGATTCGTGTCATCGCTTTGAAAAATGGTACCCGTGTGGCATTTTAAATTCTTTAAAGGGGTCATAGGATGCCCATTTTCCACAAGTTGATATGATTCTTTGGGGTCTTAATGAAAAGTCTGTAACATAGTTTGGTTAAAATTTCTCAATGGTAGTGTAAAAAAAACAGCTCTTTTCAGATCAAGCCGTTTTTGTAGCATTTTCCTTTAAATGTTAATGAGTATATATATATATATATATATATATATATATATACACATACATACAGTATATGTATGCATATTCATTTAAATAAAGGTACTCACCCTCATGACATCCAAGATGGAATTGAGTTTGTTTCTCCATCTAAACCGTTTTAAAGAAATGTAGCATTGCATCACTTGCTCACCAATGGATCCTCTGCAGTGAATGGGTGCCGTCAGAATGAGTGTCTAAACGGCTGATAAAAACATCACAATAATCCACACCACTCCAGTCCATCAATTAATGTGTATGTATTAAGTGCACGTTTGTAATAAACAAATTCATCATTAACACATTTTTTACTTAAAATATGAGTCCTCCATCCATAATATTGATTTCTCCAGTTAAAAAGTTCTCTCATCTGAATCAGGAGAAAACCATGCACAGATCAAGCATTGTTTACAACACCATAATGATGGATTTGTTTACTACGAACACGCAGCTTTTTGCTTCACAAGATGTTAATTGATGGAGTGGTGTGGATTATTGTGATGTTTTTATCAGCTGTTTGGACTCTCATTCTGACGGCACCCATTCACTGCAGAGGATCCATCGGTGAGCAAGTGATGTAATGATACATTTCTCCAAATCCATTCCCATGAAGAAACAAACTCATCTACATCTCGGATGGCCCAAGGGTGAGTACATTTTCAGCTAATTTTCATTTTTGGGTGAACTATTCCTTTAAGCTTGCTCCTCATTTACCTCAACAAAGTTGTGAATAGCTTCCAGGTAAGCCAGGTTATTGTCCGTCACATCCACACAGATGCAGAAGTACAGGCCAGCGTATCGCCTATAAATGATCTTGAAGTTTCTGAACTGCAGAGGAATACAATGTATAACATGTAAGACCACATATAAACACCTTTATCTGTACATTTCCTAGATAAGACCTTCAAAACGACACATGCCATGTGTGATGTCGATTTTACCAATCCCATACGGATACATATTTCAAAAATGATCAAATTGCATCCTTCTAACTTTTTGATGCACAGGACACAATGCGGAGTAATCCATACGGACCTCTGAACCACAGCAAGTATAACATGTTAAAAGGAAGTGTTGTACCTCTACAAAGTTGGTGTGTTTGGCATCACGGACTGTCACAACGGCATGAACCTCTTCAATCAGCTTCTGCTTCTCATCATCATCAAACTGCATGTACCACTTGGCCAGCCTGGTCTTCCCTGCCCGATTCTGGATGAGGATAAAGCGGATCTGCACAAGAACAACAGGAGAACAAAGTTTAGACCTAATTCTCACAAATCATTCCGCATTAACATGTCACATGCTTTTTGTATGAATAATGACAACGCATTGAACTATTTTAATAGCTAAAGATGCATGAGCTGCCATTAGAGATGTATTGTGTACTGTATTATTTATATGAAAAGACATTATTGATATATATAATAGGCAAACTAAACAGAGCTTGCATCAAATAACTAGCAATGAGCATTTAGCTTCATTCATTCATTCAGCGTTATTTCTATTCTGACCCGAAAGAGAATAATGAAAGTCTGATTATTTTTTTTCCACTGGATACTATGTTCAAACACTAAATGTCTATATAGTTTGATTTATGACCTTGGTCGTGTTGTTATAATCGACATGTCACACTAGCCTGTTAGCTGAAAAGAACAGACAGGCGAACTAATCAAAATAAGTGATCGTAACAAGCAAAAATAGGCATCTACACTTACCATTGTGCTCGGTATTTATCGTTCACGGTGGTCTGAGTTATTTCAATCAATGTTTAATTGATTTAATTACGAAATATAGCAGCCTCAGACTGGGTTTGCTTCTGTAGCCTTGCGCTATCGTCACCGGACAGGATGCGAGTAGAAGCCGTTGGTGCTAGGAATGATGGGTAATGTAGTTTTGTAAGCTAGCTGTTAACATACTAGGAATCAAGACAATGTTCCGTTTCGTACTACAATTACAATCTTGCACCGGGGTTGAACTGTCAAGGATAGCGCAAGGCTTAAAGGTGATATGACTTTTGCTTTTTCTGCTTTTTCTTGATTTTTATAAAGCTTTTGACTCCATTGAATTTCCTTTTATTCTTAAGTCCTTGAGTATTTTTGGTTTTGGCCCTAATTTTATTAATGCAATTCAAACTTTGTATAATAATGCCAATGCTTCAATTAAATTACAACATGGTACTACTCATAGGTTTAATATAGAGAGAGGCATTCGTCAAGGCTGCCCTATCTCGCCTTATCTTTTTCTGCTTCCTATGCAACTTTTAGCCATCCACATTCAAAATAGTAATTTGAAAGGTATCTCTGTGGCAAATCGATCAATATTACTAAGCCAACTGGCTGATGACACAACTCTTTTCTTAAAAAACAAAGATCAAGTTCCTTTAGCTTTAGACAAAATTAAGTTGTTTTCCTCTGCTTCTGGTTTATGTCTTAATATCCATAAATGTGAACTTTTATCTATAAAAGATTCTACTGATGTTAAAATTTGTG
>NW_015505335.1:77126-87500 GCF_001515645.1 Sinocyclocheilus grahami
AACCCAATTGAGCATCTCTGGAGAGACCTAAAAATGGCTGTCCACCAACGTCTACCATCCAACCTGACAGAACTGGAGAGGATCTGCAAGGAGGAATGGCAGAGGATCCCCAAATCCAGGTGTGAAAAACTTGTTGCATCTTTCCCAAAAAGACTCATGGCTGTATTAGATCAAAAGGGTGCTTCTACTAAATACTGAGCAAAGGGTCTGAATACTTAGGACCATGTGATATTTCAGTTTTTCTTTTTTAATAAATCTGCAAAAATGTCAACAATTCTGTGTTTTTCTGTCAATATGGGGTGCTGTGTGTACATTAATGAGGAAAAATTAGAAAAATTTAAGGGGGTCTGAATACTTTCCGTACACACTGTATGTATTAAGTGCACGTTTGTAATAAACAAATTCATCATTAACACATTTTTTACTTAAAATACGAGTCCTCATAATATTGATTTCTCCAGTTAAAAAGTTCTCTCATCTGAATCAGGAGAAAACCATGCACAGATCAAGCATTGTTTACAACACCATAACGATGGATTTGTTTACTACGAACACGCAGCTTTTTGCTTCACAAGATGTTAATTGATGGAGTGGTGTGGATTATTGTGACGTTTTTATCAGCTGTTTGGACTCTCATTCTGACGGCACCCATTCACTGCAGAGGATCCATCGGTGAGCAAGTGATGTAATGATACATTTCTCCAAATCCGTTCCCATGAAGAAACAAACTCATCTACATCTCGGATGGCCCAAGGGTGAGTACATTTTCAGCTAATTTTCATTTTTGGGTGAACTATTCCTTTAAGCTTGCTCCTCATTTACCTCAACAAAGTTGTGAATAGCTTCCAGGTAAGCCAGGTTATTGTCCGTCACATCCACACAGATGCAGAAGTACAGGCCAGCGTATCGCCTATAAATGATCTTGAAGTTTCTGAACTGCAGAGGAATACAATGTATAACATGTAAGACCACATATAAACACCTTTATCTGTACATTTCCTAGATAAGACCTTCAAAACGACACATGCCATGTGTGATGTCGATTTTACCAATCCCATACGGATACATATTTCAAAAATGATCAAATTGCATCCTTCTAACTTTTTGATGCACAGGACACAATGCGGAGTAATCCATACGGACCTCTGAACCACAGCAAGTATAACATGTTAAAAGGAAGTGTTGTACCTCTACAAAGTTGGTGTGTTTGGCATCACGGACTGTCACAACGGCATGAACCTCTTCAATCAGCTTCTGCTTCTCATCATCATCAAACTGCATGTACCACTTGGCCAGCCTGGTCTTCCCTGCCCGATTCTGGATGAGGATAAAGCGGATCTGCACAAGAACAACAGGAGAACAAAGTTTAGACCTAATTCTCACAAATCATTCCGCATTAACATGTCACATGCTTTTTGTATGAATAATGACAACGCATTGAACTATTTTAATAGCTAAAGATGCATGAGCTGCCATTAGAGATGTATTGTGTACTGTATTATTTATATGAAAAGACATTATTGATATATATAATAGGCAAACTAAACAGAGCTTGCATCAAATAACTAGCAATGAGCATTTAGCTTCATTCATTCATTCAGCGTTATTTCTATTCTGACCCGAAAGAGAATAATGAAAGTCTGATTATTTTTTTTCCACTGGATACTATGTTCAAACACTAAATGTCTATATAGTTTGATTTATGACCTTGGTCGTGTTGTTATAATCGACATGTCACACTAGCCTGTTAGCTGAAAAGAACAGACAGGCGAACTAATCAAAATAAGTGATCGTAACAAGCAAAAATAGGCATCTACACTTACCATTGTGCTCGGTATTTATCGTTCACGGTGGTCTGAGTTATTTCAATCAATGTTTAATTGATTTAATTACGAAATATAGCAGCCTCAGACTGGGTTTGCTTCTGTAGCCTTGCGCTATCGTCACCGGACAGGATGCGAGTAGAAGCCGTTGGTGCTAGGAATGATGGGTAATGTAGTTTTGTAAGCTAGCTGTTAACATACTAGGAATCAAGACAATGTTCCGTTTCGTACTACAATTACAATCTTGCACCGGGGTTGAACTGTCAAGGATAGCGCAAGGCTTAAAGGTGATATGACTTTTGCTTTTTCTGCTTTTTCTTGATTTTTATAAAGCTTTTGACTCCATTGAATTTCCTTTTATTCTTAAGTCCTTGAGTATTTTTGGTTTTGGCCCTAATTTTATTAATGCAATTCAAACTTTGTATAATAATGCCAATGCTTCAATTAAATTACAACATGGTACTACTCATAGGTTTAATATAGAGAGAGGCATTCGTCAAGGCTGCCCTATCTCGCCTTATCTTTTTCTGCTTCCTATGCAACTTTTAGCCATCCAGTTGTTCTTCTATTGCATAATAAAAAAAATAATAATAATAAAAAAAAAATTTAAAAAAAAAGATATGACTTTTGCTTGGGTTAGTCACTGAATTAACATATATTTATCGTAATAAAGTTAATAGTTAATAGAAGACCTTAAAATAGACCCCAGGAAGCATTTGAAAAGAATAGAAGAGCTGAATTAATATGAATGGTTTTATGAACGTTGATCCAGGGGGTTTCAACCTTTACAGAACCAGGGATACCCAACGTAACTAGCTTACAATAAATGTATATATAATTCTTGTACCACATTTTGACATTTGACAATTTGAAATATGTCATATGTCAAAAAATTTTTTTTTTTAAATATCGTTGTTTGTTTGTTTTAATGCTGTAGACTGTTTTATACATTTATTTATTTATAAATTACTTTCTATCTATCTATCTATCTATCTATATATACATTTTATTAACATGGTCTGATCTATATTTAATTTTAATTAATTAATTTATTTTTGTATAATTGTGAAAGAGCAAATTTTCGGTTCCGTCCAAATGTATTAACAATAATGTTATTTATTATTATTATTATTATGTTAGCTATTATTATTTTGGTTTCAACTTTTATATAAGAGGGAGAATGCTTGAGTGCATCTTTGCTCATTTGAATTTATGCCTTTTTGTGAGACTTATTCCAACTATACACATCAAAAACAATAGCATTTAATGGCCCCTGCAGAGTGAGTTCAGTCTGAATGCATGCATCATAGCCTTTTGCGCATTTCTTGCCATATTTCTGGACACCTCATATAAAATGGAGAACCAGATCTGTGTTACATCACCACACCTCTGTTCTGTACTTCAGCTTTTTTAAGGGTAGTAAGTTTGTCTTCTGCAGAACATTGTCCAGATAACTTGGACAGGGTCTCTGCACATATTCAGAAGGGGGTTGGGGCTCTGATTGTTAAGAGATTGCACAACTGTGAGAGCGAAGAATGTGGTGGCCCTGGGGACTTAGAAATATTTCAGCTGCAGTCTAGAGGTGGGAGCTGAGACCTTCGCAGTTTCTTTACTTCACCAAAAGCAGTTTGTTGTGAAAGGCTGCTGGGTTTTTTTTTTTTTTCATTTTTGAACTGTGTCATGATAAATACTGCTATGATTAACTGCAAATAACTGGATTTAGCGTCTGTTTCTGTAATATCAAAACCACACTATAGATTTGTAGGCCTATTTATAGATAAAAACAGAACTTTTTATTAAACTTTTACCCCAAGTGACTCTCTCTGATTGGACTCACAATATGATGGCGAGACAGAAACAGAAACTTTTTAAGAGCCAAAGCTGAAGGCAATTACGAGTACAAATCTATAGTTTATCACCTTGACAATAGAGTTTGAAACTGTTTTATTTAAAAAGGGAACAATTATGAGGCTGCACAACATTTGAAGAATTCAGAAAAACTTTGTGCAGAGTCGTGGGAAATGATATTATATTGTATTATGGGGTCAATCATTAATCAAAAATGTCATAGAAAAGTGCTTGTCATTTGTCACATTTTTAATATTCCAATAACCAGTGTTGGGGAAAGTTACTTTTAAAGCATTACAATATTGCGTTACTCCATAAAAAAAGTAACTAATTACGTTACTTAGTTACTTTTTATGGAAAGTAATGCGTTACGTTACTTTTGCGTTACTTTTTAAATCTGGACAGGGCTTGCACAGTAAATTTGAAATCCGGAAAACAACACCATCAGAGTTCATTCCAACACTTTGAAAGTGTATATATGAGAACCACCCACAAAGTGTTAATTTAACACTTTCAAAAGTGTTGCATCGTGCAACACCAACACAGTGTTAAAATATGAACACTAAGAGAGTGAAATATTAACACCGATGCAGATAAAAGCAACACTGTTACAGAGCTGGGTGCAGCTTTGTAGGAAACACTGGCAGAGTTCAAATTCTACACTATTCCGGTGTTGACTTGACACTTTGAAAATCACAATATACTCAACTTTATAAAAGAGTCAAAAGTTACACCATCCTGGTGTTGATAGAACACTTTTTTGGGAGTTACTTTCTTATTATGGTTCTGCATAACCTACTAAAAAACTAACAAACTGTAAAATAAACTAGAAATTCACTATGAAGAAAACGTCACTCTGTTACGGTTTCAAAACTTTATTTCAGCACAGAGCAAGAAACCATAATGCCATGACATTATTACAGATAACAGTCCACAACAATGTAAAAAAGACTGTCATTGCCATAGGACATTTGTAAATCAAATGGCTTGTAGTACATCAATTCCTCAGGTTTTTTTAGTACAAGACTGTGCTCTTGTTCAACAACACTGAAAGCATGAAGGTGTTCAACAAACTCTGATTCCATACACGATGCCAAAAAATAAATTCCATCCTTAATAAAAATTCTAACAATCTTTCCAAAAACAGGTGCATCATCAACAAAATCTAAGCAAACAACAAGACCACTGCGATACTCAGTACCATGACACTTTACCCTCGGTGTGACCATTACCTCGCTAGAGATATCAATCTGGAGCTGCTCTGAAATAAAATCACAGTTTATAAGGTCAGACAACAGTTCATTTGAAACGGGGCCAGACTCAATACCCTTGATAGTACAGGACTCCCAGTGATACGCAATGGCTAGCTGGTGTTTTTTTGCAAGTGATTTGGTCAGGTTTTTGAAATTTTTTAGATTTCTCTTAAAAAGCCTGTGTTTTGCCTCATACCTCATTGTCCACACATGAATCAATGGGCCAATTTGTCTGATGCATTCAGGGTAGTGAATCATAAGGTGGTGTTTTGGAATTAGATTCCTAGGATACAAATCCTTGAACAACTGATGATGCTCTTTTATCAGATGCTTCAAAAATATTATCATTCCTTCAGAGATGCAAGGAGAAAAGATAATATTAACAATATGTAAGAGCAGCAACATCAAATGCCAGTGTTTATCTCCCTCTGGGACTACATCTCCAAATATGAGAGGGATGTTCTTAACGAGACACAATGTCTGACTTGCATTGAGACCAATGTTGTTTCCTGCTTGTTGAAGGTTGACCTTGGTTGGGCGGTTATTTCTTTCCAAAAAGCCATAGTTGAAGGCATACAATCTTTGAGGAATGGAATCGCCAGAAATTAGATTGCAACTCATATATTCAAAAAGCAGTTTCACTTCATACTGCGCAACTCCCTCCAGGATATCATGCATAATATCCAGCACAAAGTTCTCAGATACATTAAAGTAAATCAAGGTATTGAGTATAGAATTTCTTTTAACACCATAACAGGAGTTTTCATTGGGGTTGATACTTGTAATGCTCCTCATTTAGATTTCTATTACGCAATATCACCCGTGGATCATCCTCACTAAATACTTCCTGTGCTAACACCTTGTCAGTGAGACAGAGTCTGCAGTAATGTTTTGCAGAAAAAGATTCAACATAACCAAGAATACTATTTAGACCTAGGTTATCACCCGTAATTTGCGCAATAGTACCAAAGATGGGCTCCTTAGAAAATGACACCGTCATTCCCTTCTGCTCAAGTACTTTCACGTCATCAACCAATGGGGCGAGTACTTTGTCCATGCCATACTTTTTTCCATCTTCAGAATGGAACAAAGAAATTAGATGTATGTTCATTAAGGAAGAGTTAATGTGTGCTGGCAGGTTACGAAGTACAAAATATAAACAGCCAAGTTTATGAATCCCTGCTTTAGATCCTAAAGGGTTTGCGGTTTCAAAATCATCATAGTAAATTTGGATCTGAAGTGCATTGCTGTGGATGGAGTACAAAGGATGCCATTATCTCGCTAGAAATATCAATCTGGAGCTGCTCTGAAATAAAATCACAGTTTATAAGGTCAGACAACAGTTCATTTGAAACGGGGCCAGACTCAATACCCTTGATAGTACAGGACTCCCAGTGATACGCAATGGCTAGCTGGTGTTTTTTTGCAAGTGATTTGGTCAGGTTTTTGAAATTTTTTAGATTTCTCTTAAAAAACCTGTGTTTTGCCTCATACCTCATTGTCCACACATGAATCAATGAGCCAATTTGTCTGATGCATTCAGGGTAGTGAATCATAAGGTGGTGTTTTGGAATTAGATTCCTAGGATACAAATCCTTGAACAACTGATGATGCTCTTTTATCAGATGCTTCAAAAATATTATCATTCCTTCAGAGATGCAAGGAGAAAAGATAATATTAACAATATGTAAGAGCAGCAACATCAAATGCCAGTGTTTATCTCCCTCTGGGACTACATCTCCAAATATGAGAGGGATGTTCTTAATGAGACACAATGTCTGACTTGCATTGAGACCAATGTTGTTTCCTGCTTGTTGAAGGTTGACCTTGGTTGGGCGGTTATTTCTTTCCAAAAAGCCATAGTTGAAGGCATACAATCTTTGAGGAATGGAATCGCCAGAAATTAGATTGCAACTCATATATTCAAAAAGCAGTTTCACTTCATACTGCGCAACTCCCTCCAGGATATCATGCATAATATCCAGCACAAAGTTCTCAGATACATTAAAGTAAATCAAGGTATTGAGTATAGAATTTCTTTTAACACCATAACAGGAGTTTTCATTGGGGTTGTCAGCAAGATACTTGTAATGCTCCTCATTTAGATTTCTATTACGCAATATCACCCGTGGATCATCCTCACTAAATACTTCCTGTGCTAACACCTTGTCAGTGAGACAGAGTCTGCAGTAATGTTTTGCAGAAAAAGATTCAACATAACCAAGAATACTATTTAGACCTAGGTTATCACCCGTAATTTGCGCAATAGTACCAAAGATGGGCTCCTCAGAAAATGACACCGTCATTCCCTTCTGCTCAAGTACTTTCACATCATCAACCAATGGGGCAAGTATTTTGTCCATGCCATACTTTTTTCCATCTTCAGAATGGAACAAAGAAATTAGATGTATGTTCATTAAGGAAGAGTTAATGTGTGCTGGCAGGTTACGAAGTACAAAATATAAACAGCCAAGTTTATGAATCCCTGCTTTAGATCCTAAAGGGTTTGCGGTTTCAAAATCATCATAGTAAATTTGGATCTGAAGTGCATTGCTGTGGATGGAGTACAAAGGATGCTTTTTGTAATACTGTCCATCACAAAAATCTCGATACATGTCACTTTGCCGTTTCTCTTGGATAAGATTACACACATTATCATTCCTAAAAATGAACTCAAGAGTCTTCAGAAGAGGGATATATATGAAAGTGTCATTAACTGTTGTCTGTTCATACATTCCAGAGATTTGATTTCTTCTTGAATCGTATCTGACGCCTAAGTGTATTTCAATAGGTTCAACAACCCCCCATTTCTCACTGAAATATTTTCTCCATTTTGTATCGGTATTAAAATCAGAGAATGGATTATTAAAACTATTAAACACTTCTTCAACTGAACTTCTACTTGTGCTGTCAACAGGCACAACATTTAAAGTGTTTTCTCTTAAACTTGTATGGAAATCATTAACAAAATCCTCCATGCTTTCAACAACTGACATAATTACACTGTTTGCAACACCGTTACCCTGTAATTTGGCTATTATTGATGCACACCTTTCCCTCGAGCTATCCCTTGAAACAGGAGAACATTCATGCAAACTCGCATCATTATCTGATCTTTGCTCTGTGTCAGACACAACAAGTGACACGGTTTCATTGAGATCTGGAGCTTGTTGATTTTGTAGAGATACAATTCCACTGCTTGATGCTACACCCCTAAAATGAAATCTAGTTAAATGTTTTCTAAACCCTTCATAACTTTTAAATTGCAAGGAACAACCATCCTGATCACAAACCAGATCAAATTTCTTACCAGGATATAAACCATGTACAAGTTTTAGGTGCCGAATTAATTTAGCTATTGTAGCAAACAGTGATTTACAGATGTAGCATCTAAACATCATTCAAAAACTTAGCTCTGAGCTCCTTTACTCTTGGGCTCTCACTCGTGGTGCCAACATCAATTCTGTACACTGTAGTCTGGAGAAAATTGTACAAATTTTTGAGTGGAGGATCATAACTGAGGCTGAAAACAAAATGAACCTTGAAGAGTTCATCAATGGCTGCCAGTGAAGAGGATTCTTGACAGGGGATGAGCTTTTTATCCACCACAATGAAGTAGTGACTGATGGCTTCCTTGCTGCTCCCTGAGGCAAGAATGTATGGCTGACGATTCTCTTCCAGCTCAAGGTGTTCCTGGATACTCCGACATGCCTAAATGGGGGGAAAAAATTAAGTCTATCAATAATAATGATAAATTAATAAATACAGCTTTATCAGTTAACATTTATTTTAGACTTTTTAGTTTATTTGCACATTGTAAAGACCGGGAAACACTCCAAAACAAAACAGGCCATCCACCGAACAACTGTTAATTTCAGTTTAGATTTAGATCAGATTTAGATTAATTTGATCAACTTTCTATATTAACATTTTACAGTTTATCTAATAGTGCAATATAAGATGAAGAAATGACTGAATCGATTCAAAGTGTAACGCTTATAGCCCTTGTATTTTGGCACCAGTGTACCAGTTACCTACTTTGTGAAACACCACCAGATGGTCAATAGCCTGTGAAATACTGATCCTTTGGATTTTCTTTCTTCCTGAAGCCTGGGGTGATAGGAGATGCAAAAGTAGAAGGAAGGATGATATGTTTAACATTTAATTATTGCAGGTTTGCGTCATATTCTGAGTTGCATTATTTTTATTCATTTTGAGGAATACTGAATCAGTTTTTTTTTTTGTGAGTGAGATGAATTCATGCATATTCATATTTATTTTAGAACTACAGTAGCTGATTTCTCTCAGCATGGGGACAGGAGAGCTTTCAATCAATAAATTGGAGAAAAAAAAGTAACTTGCGTTACTTATTTGAAAAAGTAACTCAAGATATTCTCTTGTAAATTAAAAAGTAATGCGTTACTTTACTAGTTACTTGAAAAAAGTAATCTGATTACGTAACTCGCGTGACTTGTAATGCGTTACCCCCAACACCGCCAATAAATACCACCACTGGGGTAAGTTATATTTCACTTCCACTTATATTTAATATTCCACTTACCACTGTTGGGGTAAGTTGTCACAGTGGAACCTGCCATTAAATAGCATATCATAGGCTTTTCATCCAATTCTTTTTTTAAATTTTAGTATTGTTTATATGGTGCTACTATGGCATAGTTTTATAGTTTAGAATTATTTCTGTAATACTTATAGAATTTTAAGCATTATTTCTATAACACATATACACAATTAGTTTTGATCAAAATCCTTAATGAGCTTGTATTTTTACAATTTTATTTATTTTTTGTGTAATTTTGGTATGTGCTTTTGTCATTTTATTAGTTTGTTTTTTATTGTTTTTAAATTTCGCTAGTTTTTGTTTAATAAATAATATATTTTATTTCCAGTTTAGTAATAAAAAAAAAAAAAAGACTTTCATTTAATATCCATATTTGATTTTTATTTTACTTCAGCTTTATTTCAATTAACATTTCTTAGTTTAGTTTTAGTTTAGGCGACAACTCGATCGGTGACAACGATGAAAAGTACCCTTGTTCTGGGAACAGGACAAAAAAAATCCCTTAATATCTTTATTATAATATAATATTGCTATTATTTAATTTCATGTTTTGGATTTGATTTATTATTGAATTTTACAAACCAACATATAATCAAATACATTTTTTTGTAGGCTAACTGGACTTTTGACTCAAAAAAAGTTGCTGAGATTGTCCCATCCTCTCCTCTGTATATGGACAATGTTTGTTACTGACAAGCATCTTATTTGTTTTGTAAGAAAACAACAACAATAACACCAATCCTGATTCCACCGGACTAACAGCAGCACCTTTAGATACCACATATGCTGGCGTTATAATAAATACTGTGTGTGTGTGAGAGAGAGAGAGAGAGAGAGAGAGAGAGAGAGAGAGTGTGAGTGTGTGTGTGTG
>NW_015505335.1:87839-103078 GCF_001515645.1 Sinocyclocheilus grahami
GTGTGTGTGTGAGTGAGAGAGAGAGAGAGAGAGAGTGTGAGTGTGTGAGTGTGTGTGAGGTAATTGTGTCCATGCGCGAGACTACAGAGGAGGGAGGAGAGACCGAGAACGGGAGAAGGGCCGCCATTATTGGGAAGCTGAAAAAACACATTAACACACACATTCACACGCGCTCCGTCACTGAATTTCGCCTTAATGCTGGGAGAAGTCCTTTATTCCGCTGGAGACTTGCGCTGTTCCGCACAGACCGCGTGCTGACGGCTGGAATGTCTGATAAACATGGACAACTCGGGATGTTTTGGACACAACAAAGGAAATTATAAGTGCTCCGGAACAACGTGGTGAACCCACGGGAAGACACAACGATACAAAGCTGTTTTTCCCTCTCTCTCTCTCTCTCTCTCTCTCTCTCTCTCTCTCTCTCTCTCTCTCTCTCTCTCTCTCTCTCTCTCTCTCTCTCTCTCTCTCTCTCTCTCTCTCTCTCTCTCTCTCTCTCTCTCTCTCTCTCTCTCTCTCTCTCTCTCTCTCTCTCTCTCTCTCTCTCTCTCTCTCTCTCTCTCTCTCTCTCTCTCTCTCTCTCTCTCTCTCTCTCTCTCTCTCTCTCTCTCTCTCTCTCTCTCTCTCTCTCTCTCTCTCTCTCTCTCTCTCTCTCTCTCTCTCTCTCTCTCTCTCTCTCTCTCTCTCTCTCTCTCTCTCTCTCTCTCTCTCTCTCTCTCTCTCTCTCTCTCTCTCTCTCTCTCTCTCTCTCTCTCTCTCTCTCTCTCTCTCTCTCTCTCTCTCTCTCTCTCTCTCTCTCTCTCTCTCTCTCTCTCTCTCTCTCTCTCTCTCTCTCTCTCTCTCTCTCTCTCTCTCTCTCTCTCTCTCTCTCTCTCTCTCTCTCTCTCTCTCTCTCTCTCTCTCTCTCTCTCTCTCTCTCTCTCTCTCTCTCTCTCTCTCTCTCTCTCTCTCTCTCTCTCTCTCTCTCTCTCTCTCTCTCTCTCTCTCTCTCTCTCTCTCTCTCTCTCTCTCTCTCTCTCTCTCTCTCTCTCTCTCTCTCTCTCTCTCTCTCTCTCTCTCTCTCTCTCTCTCTCTCTCTCTCTCTCTCTCTCTCTCTCTCTCTCTCTCTCTCTCTCTCTCTCTCTCTCTCTCTCTCTCTCTCTCTCTCTCTCTCTCTCTCTCTCTCTCTCTCTCTCTCTCTCTCTCTCTCTCTCTCTCTCTCTCTCTCTCTCTCTCTCTCTCTCTCTCTCTCTCTCTCTCTCTCTCTCTCTCTCTCTCTCTCTCTCTCTCTCTCTCTCTCTCTCTCTCTCTCTCTCTCTCTCTCTCTCTCTCTCTCTCTCTCTCTCTCTCTCTCTCTCTCTCTCTCTCTCTCTCTCTCTCTCTCTCTCTCTCTCTCTCTCTCTCTCTCTCTCTCTCTCTCTCTCTCTCTCTCTCTCTCTCTCTCTCTCTCTCTCTCTCTCTCTCTCTCTCTCTCTCTCTCTCTCTCTCTCTCTCTCTCTCTCTCTCTCTCTCTCTCTCTCTCTCTCTCTCTCTCTCTCTCTCTCTCTCTCTCTCTCTCTCTCTCTCTCTCTCTCTCTCTCTCTCTCTCTCTCTCTCTCTCTCTCTCTCTCTCTCTCTCTCTCTCTCTCTCTCTCTCTCTCTCTCTCTCTCTCTCTCTCTCTCTCTCTCTCTCTCTCTCTCTCTCTCTCTCTCTCTCTCTCTCTCTCTCTCTCTCTCTCTGTGCTTCAACGCCTCCTCCTTTCCAACAAGAAACAGTGATCTGATATTCCAGTCTGGGTTTTCCTTCGATGTTTTTGTGTCTTTTGTGCTGCGTTTGGGAAGAGAGCCACAGATCAGATTGTTGGAAACTTTCAGAATACAATCAGTCATTGAAAGAAGAGCTTGTGTTGCGGTCGGACAGCTGCAGAAGGTGAACTGTTTATGGGACTACTGCTGGACTATTATTATTGTTCTTCTTCCTCATCTTGATGAATCTCTGAGCCGGTTATACTGCTGCTGCAGGATAAAGAGTGAAAGAGAGAGGGAGGCATGCTGTGGTATGCACCAGTCTTTTTCTTTTCTTTCATCTACATTTCCTAAATCCGTGGGCTTCTTGTAAGCAAACTTGTGCTATTTACTTTGTCTAGAGGAAACTAGAGGGGCGTATGTAGATTTGTTCTTCCATTGAACTACATCTGGTTTCCATGTGATATTTTGTGATTGGTTTAATATTCCATCTCCCAGATCTGGAGTTTGTTACATCTTTGCCTCTTAACATGTTCTCATATCTATGCTCAGAGACCCAGCCTTACAGCTGTCAGGCAATATATGTGTTCAGAGCAGTCTTCATGCTTTACATCTTTCAAAATGATTTCTGGTAAATTGGTTTCTGATAATCAAAGCCAAAAACATAATGATTGCTAGGTTTCGAATGTCTGGCATCACCCAGATAAAGCACTGACGCTTTGACTCAGATCTGATACATGGACTGTGTTTACATGCACAACAATATTCAGGGTTTGAGCATATTCTGTTTATGTAAGCCTCATATAAACTTTAGCATGAATGCCGTAACTGGATTACGCCAAAATTCCTGGTTTATTAAACACAGTTTTGGCTCACTTATTCGGAAATGTAGACCGTAATCTGAAAATGTTGTGCATGAAAAAGTGGTTATTATTATTATTAATCTTGAGCTTTTTTGGAACGTTGCTTTTGACGTAAGGCAGTATGTAGTCCAGTTGTTCTTTGATTTGAACATTTTGCTTTGGCCCTAAATGGCATTTTGTGTTACAGATTGAAAAAAATACAGTTTAGGAAGTTTTGAGTTTGGTTGAAAAATCCTCTAGCTGGTGACGTTCCGAAAACAGCTGGTAGCGACCTACTCCCTGTGCATTCAGAACAGGCTGGAGAACTGGTTTGAGGTCCAGTCCTGTTCTATTATTGCACGGTAGTTTAATATGGCCGTAGTAGCTGTTCACATATACTGAACTTTTCATAAAAAACTGTGTGAATCTGTTATGTTCATTTATGTTGTATATATACTGTCATGGTCTGAAGTTATTGCAACAACCAACTCAGACCCCATGGTTTTCAGACCCCAGATGTTACAGTGTTTTGTAATGGGAACTAGCAAATTCCATATTTTCAGGCCATTAATTGGCCATTATTCAATGATTGGCGATTATTTGCATGGCTGATAATAGAAGTAGTCATTTTTGATATTTCATTTATTTCTTATAGTGAATTTGATTTAGTATTGTCTTAGTATTTAGTATGTATTGTCATACATCTTTTAATCTGTTAAGTGGGCGCAGTTATTGGTCTGAATGACTAAATATCCTATTAATAAATATTCTTTTAATCGACTTGGCTCGTTGGCTGATATATTGAACTGTCAGTACTCATGACGATGCGCTTGCAAATCATTTTCAGATTATTCTTGATCTAACTGTTGTGAATTTCTGCCTGGACTTTATCTGGCACGGTCTACATTGATTTTTAATATTCCAAATTGGTGTTTGTGTGCTTGATGAGTGGTGTATATTTGTTCTATTACCCAACTGTCACATGTGTAATAGATTAGACTGTGGTCCTTAGCTGAAACCTTTTAGTGATGTGTTGACTTCTTGCGTTCAGGGGCATCGTTTTTAAACCCGCTTGACAACATAATATCAATTGAATCGGACTGGTATTGCTTCAGTGAACACTTGATGTAGTTTGGAAGATACACAAGAATCTCAGTGAGTGCGCAAGTCAGACGGTGTGGAATTTGTTGACGATGCTTGTCTTGATTGAGTAAAAATGAGTTGTATTCCTCCGATAAAGTCATGCAGATGAAAGTTCATCAAATCAGGAATGAACGATAAGGGTTGGAATGTCTGTTCAGCCAAACTCTGGGGCCATTTCCCATCGGAGTATTGGCAGAAAGACTCATTTCACTTCTTATTTGGCACGTTTACAGGACATTTAAAGAGATGCGTCACCCTAAAATTTAAATGCTGACATTGTTTACTCACCCTCATGTCATTCCAAGCCTTCCTTACTTCCTTCTGTGAAACACAAAAGACGATATTTCAACACAATCCAAATGCCATTCATAAATATTTAACATTTTGCCGATTTAGTGGCTAATTTGTGTGAATTCGTGCGAACGAACTAAGTTTTTATTCTTTTTGCATCCCACTGACACAGAGGTGGGCCTTTGTGCTTTTTTCTAAAAATCATACATACGATACAAATTATATTGTTCAAATTCATACGAAATCACCAAATGGTTATGTTTTCTTATGAGTTTGGGTTGGATAGTTTGAAATGAAAGCCAATTGGGTCCAGTGTTGTCCATTATATGTCGTGTTTTTGTGTTCTGCAGAAAAAAAGTCAGTCATACAGGTTTGGATCGACATGAAAGTGAGTAAATGACAGAATGTTTGGGTGAACTATCGCTTTAACAGGTTTGCACCAGATGAATTGCACAAATAGTCAGTAAATGAGACATTCTGTTCATTTACTAGTTTTTTGTCTGTGAATAAATATCACCCGTGACTCGTGAGGGCCCTCTGCCTCAAAAAGATTATTCAGAAGTGGAAATTGATTCTCTTTCGGTGCCTTGCTGAAAGTACATTCCTCTAAAACATAGCAACTGTGTACTTGGATGGCATGTGCTTGTATTCCTGTACATGCTTAATAAAGCTCATACTTGTTATACTGTCTTCCTATTACAAAGCCAGAACTATAGAGACTCTAAATTGTTCAAGTGAAGCGTGTGTTCTTTCCTGTGATCATTCATTTCTAAACGCTGACCCCTCCAAGCCCCTTAGCTGAAATGTGAAGAATGCAGGAGGATTCCGCGCAATCAAACTCTTTAGGCTTCAAGCACTACTGCCATGTTTCTCCTCCTGTTGCATGTGCTCTGAGTAAAGGTTAATAGTTGAGGTTGTTGATGGTTTCACAGTGAGCGTTTTTAAGGAGATATATGTCCAAAAAATGATAATTCTGTCATTTACTCACCCTCATGTTGTTCCAAACCTGTATGGCTACGTACTTTCATTGTATGGAATAGAGCAGCCTGGACATTCTGCTATATAGCTGCTTTTGTGCTCCACACAAGAACGTTTGTAACAACATGAGTGTGTAAATGATGACCGAATTGTCATTTTTGGGTGAGTTTCCCTTATGACTGCTTTGGAATTCATTGCAGAAACCCAAGTGATTTGTTGTTGTGTCTGGTCTCCGTAACTTTGAACAGGTAGCCATAACTCAGAGAGACATGATTGCAATCTGTTGTAGGAGCGGCTTTGCAGTCCCAGAAATTCACAACATTTTGAGCCGGCCGATGGAAACTCTTGATAAACGTCATGGGCTTATAAGAGTTTAATCTCTCATTCCTCAGCCCCGTTCACCTTATCTCACATATATATATTTCAGCTGATGTGAGCCAGTCACCATCTATGCAGTCCAGTCTAGGCACTGTATGCGCTATTTTGGAGCCGCAGCGGTAGATAATAACCGTGATATTTAGTCATTTGTACTTGACATTAGAATTAATAGGGACATTTTCTGGACAAGTACACCCTCTAAATGCTTTCCACCTTTGCTAATATATGTGTGATTTGCACGAACAGAAGCGTCTGTGATCTATCTAAGCCCTTTTGCTGTGTCTTCAGCGTTAGCCAATGTTCATCTGCCAAATGTCTGGCCCATAAGACCTGTCCACTTGCCAAACATTGCAGAAAAGGTGATTGGTAATTTAATCCTTCTCATTTATTTTCCCAGTTCCATTTTCTCCTTGAATTCAGCATGTCATGACTGAATAATTAGTTGTGCTTGCTAAGGCAAGCATCACTATCACTATTACTCATACTCATAGGGTTGGGATTTAAACAAACCTTTAGCCTTAGCAACCATCCTGAAACAGTGTTGGGTGTAGCGTTTGCTGCAAATAGCAAAGCTATGTTTCTCTGTTGTAGCATTGCTAGTTTTAAAATAATGCAGATTTTTAGTAGCAAACCTAATTTAGTAATTAAGTATGAATTTAGTGTGATAGTTTTAATTTTATCAAGCAATATTTACAAAATCAAATTGTGCGTTGGGTATTTTCTGTCATCTGTTTATAATTGGATCTAGCGATGTCCGATTTGAGAATGAATCATTCTTTTGGTTCTTTCAGTCAGTTCTGTTCTATCTGTTAATTTATTTTACATTTATTTAACAATGTAAAGTAGTTTAAATGTAGAAAGTTGTGACATTTTTTGTAACTAGCTTTCTTTAAGTTAAGCTTTCTTTTAGCTTAGCGTATAGCTAACGTTTCTTGTCGAACACTTCCCAAAACATCCCACTTGTAAACAACCAACCTGAACACCTTAGTAACTGCATAACAAACCTGTGGCAATATTTTTGCACCAAAATGAAATTGAACAAAATGAAAGTTTTTATTCAGCCTAAAATTTTAACGGAAAATAACGTTTTGGTGAAAGTTAGGTCATTGAGTAATTGAGCTCAGTATGCTGTTCATAGTATAGTTTTTTTGGCAGTGCGCCAACTCTCGATATTTCAGCTGAACAAATGTAATTTTTATTTTATTTTTTACATATTTTACGTATTGCTACTCAATCATTTTTGTTCACTGTGAAGTATTTTAAAATATGTTCTGTGAAATATGATTTTAAGTCCTTCCGGATAGTTTGTATTTACAAGTTGGAAAGTCGTAATTACGACATCAGATGCATTTAAGTCACTTTGGTTGCAGCAAGATGGCGATGTACCTTTTCTACAAAATATTCGACAAGATTTTTTAAAGGGGTCATATGATGCGATTTCAAGTTTTCCTTTCTCTTTGGAGTGTTACAAGCTGATTGTGCATAGATAAGATCCCTGAAGTTGCAAAGACTAAAGTCTCAAAACCAAAGAGATATTCTTTATCAAAGTTAAGACTCTGCCATGCCCCCCTAAAATGGCTCGTTCTAACACGCCCCCACATATCTACCTCACTATGTGGAGATATTAGCATAATGCCGCCCAAATGTGCACGCAAAGCAAGAAGGCATGGTTTCAGTAACCGCAGTTAGTGTTGAAGCAGCATGTCAGGGAGACGCGGTGTGTTTCTAGGCGAAAGCCAAAGCACTTTATTTGGCCTTCCGAAAGTAGATGCATTTAGGAATCTTTAAGATCACTTACAACAGAACAGCAATGCATTTTATGGACGACCGTTTCGTGAACCTAGGAGAGGAGGTAATTCTGACTTTGCTATGACAATCTGGCACTTCTGAATCAGCTACTGTTTTGTTATTAGTTTAAGTATTTGCTATTGACTGTTCAAATGCGGAGTTTTGCGCATCTTGTGTGTGTGTGTGCGTGCTTATGTGCGTGTGTGAGAGAGAGAGAGAGAGTCTAAGAGTTCTAAGACAGGGAGTCAGTGTTTTTTGAACATTAAAGCATGTCAACATATTCTGTTACACCAAATACACAAAATAATGATCTTTAAAAAAGCATCATATGACCCCTTTAAAACTATTTCTACAAAATGATGAATAAAGAATGCACGTAGTTTTTTTATGCTTTTATTCAATTTATGAAAGTGCTGTAAATCCAGTTGTACATGCAACTTTGAATTTGTTTTTGAAAACAAGTTTTATTGTAAATTTAAACAAATTTCGAGAAATTTACCATCAATACAAAAATGACCTTTATTGCGTCAATCACATTTCCTAAACCCCAATTCTAAAACTTAAAAATAATTCGGAGTTTCCCACTCATAATTATGAGTTTGTGGTGGCATGTGGTGTTCAGCTCATAAATCTAATAAGATTTTCCATATACAAATATAATAAATATTTCCAACACAACTAGGGATGCACCGTTATGAAAATTTTGGCTGATACCGATAATTCTTTATTTTTGAAAGCCGATAACCGATATGTTGGCCGATAAATCTATATCCAAATTTTTATATACTTTTTGAGAGCCTGATTACAAAAAAGGTCTTATCATTAAAAGCCACATCCCAAACACTTCAACATAAGCAGCCTAGTTTGAACGGTGTACGTTTCTTGAATATACCTATGAATGTAATCTGGACGTGTTACATTCGTCATGTTGTCTGTCATGTGACTTGCCAGCATCAGTTACAACACTGCCGTTCACAAGAACTCCTCTACTGTGGCCTCATGGGATAGTAAAGTGTCCATTGGATGAGCACTTCAGAATCTCACCAGAAATAGCAGGTCATTCAGGAACTTTTCGTCTGCTGTTTTATGAATACTGTGAATTCAGATATACTACTCTTTTCTCATACTGTTTTTTTGTCTACTATCTTGTAGGGAAGTATGCAATTTTGGATGCAGCCCAAGTGTAGGCATCAGTGTACAAAAGCTCTTATGAAATGGTTTGGTAGCGTTATATATTCATAAAGCAGCCTCCCAGCCCTTTCCCTGGTGACAGTTCCCAGAAGCTGCATTGGCTTGTGCGGATCAGCAATGTACATTCTGTCAATAATCAGTCTCTCTGTGGTCTCCAGCCACTCCTGTGGCCATGAGTGCAGCTCTCGGTGACTCAGCATTTTACCTACAGATGAGAGCATCTGGGAAACGAGAGAGAGACAGAGCAGAGATGGCCCACAGGAAGAACTTTCTGTAACATTCAGGAATTTCACCTCCCACAGACGTGGCGGACTCCCGCCAAACTCAAGCTAGTTCTCCTTGCGTCTGTATTTCTGGGCTTTGGGTATGAGTGTTTGGTTCACACCAAGGCAGAGAAATACGAGTGGATCGTCGCCACGGCCTCCTCCCACTCACCACAGTTTTTTTGCTTTATGACATGTTTTTGTTGTCTCCAGTGTTTGCTGTTGGTATTATAGGGAAGAAAACACTTGGCATGTGATTTCCAAAAAAGTCTTTTTTTTGGGTCTGCCTTCTTTGTTTGACTTTTCAGCCTCCATTTCCTCTGAAGTTGCCCTAGCCGTTTTTGTTGCGATTGTTGGGATTCCCCTCTTTCCTTCAACCATGCTCCGTTTCCTGCAGGATGTCCACCAGAGATGCCCCTGGTAGGGGGGTAAGTGAAAAAACAAGCAGAGGAGGGCTAGTAGACTGCTGTATGAAAGGGCTTAGCTGGATGTTAGGCCTCTCTGTGGGGGATGAACATTATTACATACCTCCGTTCCTTCGGCTATAATTTGCTAACGGTCAACGGATCATCAAAATTAAAAATGTGTGCTTCGTTTGGCATCCATTTTATGGGTCAATGACTTGCTCTTCTTTGTCAGATCTGTTTATTTATTTAAAAATATAGTAAAAATGCAATTCACACTATGGTTCAAATACACTTCTTCTATAATGCGCATGTCTTTAGTTTCTGTATTATATAATCGCGTATGTCAGGGTGATGAAACCGATATACTGAAAAAAAAAAGTTATTAAAAGAATGTCATTCTTAAAGAAAACCTGAGGTGGTTTAATTAGGCTTAATATTTTATTATTTATTTGAAAAGCCTTTACCTAACCTGGGAAATCAGTCATTTGGTGTGACCAACAAAGTCATGTGGTCCAACCAACATCCAGAAAAATGCAGAATATAAAAGACCCACATGACTGTGTTAAGGTCAGTAATGCTCTTGAAATATATAATTTGACCTTGTTATGACAAGACAATATATATCATGTTGTGAAATGCCATATGGTGTGGCTTCCCTAAAACTTAATGACATTTATAAATTAATAATTCATGGTGTTTGTAAGAATAAAAAAAAAACAACAACTGATTTTCAAACGTTTGGGGTCAGATTGATTGATTTATTTGTTTGTTTGGTTAAATGATTTTTTTATTCAGCAAGGACACATTAAATTGATCAAATGTGACAAAGACATTTTATAATGTTTCAAAAAATATATATTTCAAAGAAATAATTTTTATTCATCAAAGAATCCTGAAAAAAAGTATCACAGTTTCCACAAAAATATTAAGAAGCACAAATGTTTTCAACATTGATAAGAAATGTTTCTTGATATTAGGCATATTGGAATATGTTATTACTTTTTATTGGTGGTTTTATAAATGGTTTCACCACATAACATTAAATTGAAACCTTTCTTGAAAATGGAATTGCGTTTTTTGAAACTTCAAAACTTTTCAGAGTGCATTTCTAAGAACTAGAAACTTACGATTTTTCCTTTTTCCTTTATCGTGTTCTAGTACGTCATTGATGTGTGCAAGTAGAGCTCCAAAGAGCACAAGCAGGAGCTTGTAAGTGAACCTTCCTGATTATGACTTCATCAGATAAAAAGAAATTACATTTACCATTTAGAAACTCTTTTTATAGCCTCAACTGTGACTTGTGTTTCTACCTGCCAGGCAGAAATGAAGGGAGAGAATCGTTGCAGTGTAACGTATAATTAGATATGGCAGATTTAATCACGAGAAGATGAACAGTCATGAGAGAAGGGGCTCTGAAAATGCCCAAATGTGTGAAAGAGTGAAGGCATGATGCTATCATGAGTTCTTGCGCTGGCTCTCTAATCTCTCTTCCCTCTTCCCATCTCTTTACGTCTGTGCTTAAACTGCGGCAGGCGCCCAGGGTGCCGGAAGGCTAGCACCTTGTCAGAAACTGTTAGATGAGGCTGTCTGCTTGCAGAAACTTCGTTACCATTGCAGTGGCCTTTAACACTGCCCGGTGCTTACTGAGCGAATTCAGTCACAAGGGTGGAGTGAAGCAATTGGCCGTCTTGAAATGACCTCGGAGGCAGACAGTGTTTGAGTAAAATTAGGGCTGGACAGAGAAGAGGCAGTCTGAGTAATACGCACAACTGTTGCACAGGTCTGTCTCTAAGCCGCCTTGAGTTTCGGTCAGATTGACTGTTGTTTGGCAAATTTTTGTGGTTGAAATCCAGTCATTTTTGTTCGCAAAATTTTGCTAATGCGACCACACGTTTAGTAGAATTGTAATAGAATTACATAAACTACATTTCAAAATCAACTCAGTGGTGTACAAACTAGTCTTAAGGTCTTAAGGAGGCCCTGTTAATTTTGGTTAGGGATGGGTCACAATAGTGGACTAGACAGCTGAATAGTTGACAAGTGTATCCAGTTTATTATAATTTATTTTTAAATTTTAGTTTTGATATTTTTAGCGGCAATATTTTAATTAGCAGGCTAACAACCTGATGCGCTTTAGCTGTTAGATTGCACCATAAAGTCACAATTAAAATTTGTATAAACCACTGGACAACTTTGTCATTTAAGCGTAGTATTTTTTTGTATACTATTATAGTAGCCTATTTAAAAAAAAAAAAAATAATAATAATATATTTTTATATATTCAGTTTTCATTTTATTGTTACATTTTGTTTTGTGCTCTTGTTACTAGTTTTGTTTATTTGTTTTTCAAATGTTCTGTTTAGCTTTAATTTATTTTATTTCAGTTTTAGTCATTTTATTACTATGACTTAAATCTTAATTTATTTCGGTTAGTTGCCAAGGCAACATTTGTAATTTTTTAAATCGTTATATATATATATTTCAGGTTTATTTCAATGATGGAAAATTATTTTTGTTTTAATTAGCAGTAGGTTTTTATAAGTTTAATTTAATCTAATATTTTTATTTTATCTTCATTTCAATGAACATAAATTATTTTTATTAGTTTTAGTTAACAATAACGGCACTGGTGTCAAGTTATAAGTATACGTAGCCTTTCAGAAACTGACGTAGAAAAGTAAATATCTAATAACTTTTCTTGCAATAAACTATCATGGTCCTTACAATTACAAACAAGCAAAGACATATGCAATTTTAAACTAACCAGTTAATTTATTGCAAAAGTGGCTCTAGGAACAGTGCAGTAAAGAAACGGTTCACCCCAAAATAATATTTCTGTCACCAAATTCTGTCAAACATATTTCTGTTATGTTCTTCACCAAATTCAAAATGCTATAACTCAAAAACTACTTGTATACTAATCTGGCCAGCTCTTCCTTATCTGGTGACTGTGCCAGCTGTTCGCTCTTGAGTAAGTGCTGTGTTGCTTAAAGGTGCTGGGCCTGGTGTTATCGAGCGCCCCTGCAACGGCTTGTCATCTTGGTCACACTTAGCTAATGATGCCTGTGCTATCGCCGGCAAGCGGGAAAGGAGCTATAAAACGGCACTGGTGTCAAGTTATAAGTATACGTAGCCTTTCAGAAACTGACGTAGAAAAGTAAATATCTAATACCTTTTCTTGCAATAAACTATCATAGTCCTTACAATTACAAACAAGCAAAGACATATGCAATTTTAAACTAACCAGTTAATTTATTGCAAAAGTGGCTCTAGGAACAGTGCAGTAAAGAAACGGTTCACCCCAAAATAATATTTCTGTCATTATGTTCTTCACCAAATTCAAAATGCTATAACTCAAAAACTACTTGTATACTAATCTGGCCAGCTCTTCCTTATCTGGTGACTGTGCCAGCTGTTCGCTCTTGAGTAAGTGCTGTGTTGCTTAAAGGTGCTGGGCCTGGTGTTATCGAGCGCCCCTGCAACGGCTTGTCATCTTGGTCACACTTAGCTAATGATGCCTGTGCTATCGCCGGCAAGCGGGAAAGGAGCTATAAAACGAGCAGCGTCATGACTGAGAAGATAGATGAGAGTCATATGAGACAGCAAGTCTAGTGCTTCTCATGCTGGTGGAATTTCACTTTATTTCAGCACTTCCGTATGGCTTCTCACAAGAGGAAATAGATTCGTGTTTATTTAGCTCTACTTCCAGTTGCTAAACGGTTAGCCTATCTGTGCAATCTGGCTAGAAATGGAAACCTCCAGAGCTGTCGTATCACACGTGTTTTAAAATGTTAGTTGCTTTTGTACAGCGGAAGGTTGATTTGTTGCCTCTTTGGGGTCTGTCTCTGATATTTTGATCTCTTGCTCCAAGTGTAGCATTTAAAAGCGTTTGTAGTCGACCTCGGTGTCAAGCAGATGGCTTGTCAGGATCCAAGGCGTGCAGTTGGTTTGGTACGGCCCAGCTCTTGTTGTTTTTCTATGCTGCATATATGATACAAGAACTAAAATAAGAGGGGTGTGCAGAAGAGGGACGGGTCTCTGTGCTGCCCGCTTTGTCTGTTGACATAACCGATCCAGATTGGATGAGTCACCATGCGAAGGCTCGGAGACGTGTTGTCAACATGCATTTCTCCTCATTACGTTTGTGACTAGCCTCCGTGTAAGCCAGACAAACAAGAATGTTTGAGAGTGCAAAAACACACTGTAATCTCACATTTCCTGCTGTGTCCCATGGAGCAGGCTTTGTGCAAATTTACCCAAGCAAATACAAAACCCCCTTCTCTCTCTCTCTCCATAGGGTCAGGGGTGAGAGGAACCCTGATCTGGCCCTTGGTGAGGGAGAGGTCGACGGAAGAAACAAGTCTGCGTTGGGTTTAGTGCAGTCCAGGAGGAAACCGGCCCTGGTGTGCTGTTTTTGTTTGTTTTAAAAGACAGGCACAGGATCTGTGCGGTTTTGCTTTTGGATCCTGTCTGGGCCTTTTGTTTGTTAACCATTCCCTATGCTGTCGGCAAAGCTTACAAAAATGTACCTTTGGCTTTACTGCGATGCCTTGACCTTTGGATTGTCGACTGGATTGGATTGTTTTCTCTGGAAATCACCGCCCTCTGATGTCATGCCGCTGTTCCTCTGGCTGTGCACCCGCTTTCCACCCCACTTTGTCAATTATTAGTGGTGTTTGCTAAGGCAGGCATCACCGGTTCTATTGCCCATTTGTTTTCATAACGTTAAGTGTTAGACTTTTCAGAGTATACCTTGTCCCTCACCGTTTGAGCTACAGACATGAATAATACCTTAAATCATCAATTTATGCCTGTCCATTACTATATCCATATCTGGGCACCAGAATATCATAGAGACTTGGGTCTGGCTCTTTTGACTACTATTTATATGCTATTATTATTAATAATTATACAAATTAAGTACTAAATATTAACAACATGTACTTACTGTTGGTTTGTAGTTTGTTGCTTGTAATTATACATAATTTACAGTTATTATATTTATAGCTATTATTGTTCAATTTAACCTGTAACAAGGACACTGTAAAACATTTTACCATTTGTTTGTTTCTGTTGTCCATTTTGTTTCTCCATTTTTTTTGTTGACGTTTTTTTATCCAGCAGTTTTACTACTAGCTAGCTACTTACTGACATAACTAGCTAAGCTTGTAAGTACTCTACAGAAATAGTTAAACTAAAAGCTAACCTTCAGAGAAAGTAGGTTGTTGCGCTGCAAGCTACATACGTTTGTGACATTCAAGATAATTTGTTTTAGGCCTGGGCGATAAAACGGTATCGATATTTATCGACGGTACACCTTCTTCGATATCGATAGAAAAATTGTTCGATATAGCGCACGATATAGGCACATGTTATGAGTGATGCAGACAGCACACACAAACATGAACACATGCTGAAATGAGTGCTGTGCCTGCCTCAGATGAGGAGATTGTGAATAAAGAATGAATTAGTCGAATTTAAAATAAACATTTGCATTTGAATGTTAGGTGTGCATCAGGGCGATCGAGATGCGGTGATGATGTAAGTGACGTTGTTGCATTTTAATGTTTTGTTAGTCTAGCCCACAAGACGCGCCATGCGTAGAGAAGATCTTGATAAAGGTTAAAACCGAAACCAAGCCATTCACAGAATGCACATTCAGTGCATTTTTAGACAGACAAATATGACTGCTGCACTCGTGTCTCACAGAAGAGATGTATAGAAAGCCATACAAAGTTAAAAGTTTAAACTTTTAGAAAATAAGTCACGAATTTGTGGAGGTTTATTCCTTGTCACTGCGTCTCATATGTTTTTAAATGCAATCTGTGTGAATGGCGCTTCGGCTTTTTAGATTAAGCAATGCATTAAATACATGATGCTGTTTTGTTCATAATTGTTTATGCAATTTACGAAATTATATTTGATTTTGAGTTAATTTAGACGTTATGCACGTTTTTATAGAGTTACTTCATTGCGTTAACAATTTAAAGGGGTCCTATTATGCTTTTTCACTTTTTCAACTTTAGTTAGTCTGTAATGTTGCTGTTTGAGCATAAAAAAGATCTACGAAGTTACAAAGCTCAAAGTCCAATTCAAAGTGGGATATTTTATTTAAAGGGGTCATATGATGCTTTTTTAAAGATCTGTATTTGGTGTAACAGAATATGTTGACATGCTTTAATGTTCAAAAAACACATTATTTTTTAAATACTGTACATTATTGTAGGTCCTCTATGCCCCGCCTCTCTCAAACGCTT
>NW_015505335.1:103355-103854 GCF_001515645.1 Sinocyclocheilus grahami
ACACTCCAACGAGAAAGGAAAACTTGAAATCGCATCATATGACCCCTTTAACAGAAATCACTTTTCAAAAACTACAACGAACGACTCGTTTGGACCACAACGCAAATTTTCTGGGATTTGTGATATCACAAATACCGACGAATGGGATGAGACCTGTTTGAGCTGCACTAGAGAAGGCAACGACTGTAATCACTATGTCGGAGACACGCTAGCTTTCCCAAGGCAGACGAACTTAGAGTGGTTACAATCATCCGGGTTTAAATCGCGTTCAAATTGATTTGATTTTGACGGAATATTTACACTGAAGGGGCGTGGCATTAGCGACAGAACGATAGAGATGGCAGAGGAAAAGAGATGGGAGAGGAAAACATCTGCGGAACAAAAGAAGTTGGACTTGTGTAAATATCGGATCAGCTTTCCAGTGCTGGAGAGAACTCAAGGAGCGGAAGGCCTGCGATCAGACGCCGAGGTCGCTTTGTTTCTTCTCGATAGTTGAGTA
>NW_015505335.1:104217-105092 GCF_001515645.1 Sinocyclocheilus grahami
GGTCGTCCATAAAATGCATTGCTGTTCTGTTGTAAGTGATCTTAAAGATTGCTAAATGCATCTACTTTCGGAAGGCCAAATAAAGTGCTTTTGCTTTCGCCTAGAAACACACAGTGTCTCCCTGACATGCTGCTTCAACACTAACTGCGGTTACTGAAACCATGCCTTCTTTCTTTACGTGCACATTTGGGCGCATTATGCAAATACTCCCACATAGTGACCTAGATATGGGGGGGGCGTGTTAGAACGAACTGTTTTAGGGGGGCGTGGCAGAGTCTTAACTTTGATAAAGAATATCTCTTTGGTTTTGAGACTTTAGTCTTTGCAACTTCAGGGATCTTATCTATGCACAATCAGCTTCCCACACTCCAACGAGAAAGGAAAACTTGAAATCGCATCATATGACCCCTTTAACAGAAATCACTTTTCAAAAACTACAACGAACGACTCGTTTGGACCACAACGCAAATTTTCTGGGATTTGTGATATCACAAATACCGACGAATGGGATGAGACCTGTTTGAGCTGCACTAGAGAAGGCAACGACTGTAATCACTATGTCGGAGACACGCTAGCTTTCCCAAGGCAGACGAACTTAGAGTGGTTACAATCATCCGGGTTTAAATCGCGTTCGATTTGATTTTGACGGATTTGATTTTGACGGAATATTTACACTGAAGGGGCGTGGCATTAGCGACAGAACGATAGAGATGGCAGAGGAAAAGAGATGGGAGAGGAAAACGTCTGCGGAACAAAAGAAGTTGGACTTGTGTAAATATCGGATCAGCTTTCCAGTGCTGGAGAGAACTCAAGGAGCGGAAGGCCTGCGATCAGACGCCGAGGTCGCTTTTTCTTCCACACTTTTTCCTTCCACT
>NW_015505335.1:105102-128207 GCF_001515645.1 Sinocyclocheilus grahami
CACCGTGTCTGCGCCGCAACAGCTAAAGTCTGTCTAGTACACTGGACGCGACAAAGCAACCGTTGAAAATCATTAGAAGTTTGTGTCAATACGTCATGAATAGAACGCAGCAGCAATTTTTTGTCGGGGATTTGTCGTGTCGCATCCAGTGTAGACCATAGATATGTATTTATATCTATGGTGTAGATGGCATCACTGATTATAATGAGTTCCATAGTATTTTGTCGCGTCCGTTGTAGACACGGTGTAACATTGGTTTAGCTTTGTTTCACAGAACTAATCGATGCCTGGGTTTCGTACGTATGTGTGGGGTGGAGCTATCAAAATAGGGGCAAGACCCTTTTGGGGTAGGGGTGTGTTTGTTTTGGTGATTCCAAATGTCAACATTGGCCACCAGAAATCGTCTACCCCACCTTTAAATGTGCTGCATTATTTTGCTCATTGCGCCCTCCTGTGGCCTCGGGAGACCAGACAAAAGTTTCTTTAAGACCTATTTAATCTGCATATAAAACATTAGAAATTAGATATTTGTTGAATTTTTATTTTGTGTTTGATTGTTAAAACAAAAAATGTGGTGTTTGTCTCAATAAATAGTTAATTAAAAAATACAGTGGTTAAATGTAAAAAAAAAAATTCTATTGCTTTTTGTTTTAAAAAATGTCAATAATTATCGATACCGAACGATATGAAACATTATATCATTGATATATTCTTTAGCTATATCGCCCAGCCCTAATTTGTTTATAAATAATAAATAAATATATAAATAATAAATGGTTATTTGGAAACAGAAATCGAATACAAAGTGTAACCGAAACTGCCGATTATGATACTATGATACTGTGAGTGAGTTGTTTGATTGATTCACTATCAACTAATCAGAGTCACCTTAATTGTATAGCACTTTATACAATACAGCTTGTGTCAAAGCAGCTTTACAGTGTCAAACAGGAAAATAGTTTGTCAATAATACAAGAAGTTCATTGATGATTCAGTGATGTCATCATCCAGTTCAGCTCTCTTCCAATATTGTCTGTGCAATCAGTCAAGCGTCCCCAACTAAGCAAGCAAACTATCACCCCAACTATCACAGCAGTTTGCTAACCCATTAAATCGATTAATGAAATGAAAATTCACCCTGTCTGTTAATCTTATGGTGAACAATTCATCCGTGCCTATGTTTCTTTTTTTTAACCTTGTGATTTTTAATCAAAATGTAATAACTCGATCTTCCAGTAAAATGACTGACTTTGACACATCTCTGATTCTGACATATCTCTGCTTCTCACCACAACTGTAATCACTTTCAGAACTATTTTTTACGGCTAATGAATGCTAAAAAATTGAGAGCCAATCAGGATCGCCCATTTAGTTTAAGTAGTTTAGAAGTCCACCCGAATTTAAAGCACCAAACGACATTACTGCACCGTGCACTTTTAATAAACAGACCGTTATTGTCTGTTGATTTAGAAACTGAAAAGTTATTACTGTAGTTTTCTTTGTTGTTGTAAGGCCTTTAAACTCCACCCCTTTTTACATTCCGCCCCAATAATGTTTTCTCTTCCGATAATCTGTTTCTCTCAGCTATACATGAATATATGAAAGATCTGTCGCTATTTCTGGTACGTTGTGACTTTAAAGGGATAGTTCATTCAAAAATGAAAATTAGCCCATGATTTACTCACCCTCAAGCCATCCTAGGTGTATATGACAGTCTTATTTCAGATGAATCCAATCGGAGTTATATTAATTACTTATAATTATTCACCCCCCGGAGCCGTGTGAGGCACTTTTTATTATGGATGGATGCGCTTCATTGGACTTCTTTTGGACTGTTGAACAGAAACACCCACCCACTGCCATTAAACAGCTTGGAAGAGCCAGGACAATTTTTAATATAACTCTGATTGGATTCTTCTGAAAGAAGAAAGTCATATACATCTAGGATGGCTTGAGGGTGAGTAAATCATGGACTAATTTTCATTTTTGGGTGAACTATCTTTATCTCTAACTTGTATACTGAAAAGCTACATAATTTAAAAACAAGCAGAGCTAACATCTTACTTTTTAAAAATGTAGTTCAACTACTAGCTTCACTGTTTGTAGTGACACTACTGCTTAACACTGTGAACAAGCAAGTAGCACTGTTGGTACCAACATTGCGACTTGCTAGCAATCACATAACACTAGCATCAGAAAATGCCAAAATTGAGTTTCTCTTATTGGAGAATATATCTAAGGGCCTGGTTTCTGGTCGTTTTTGTTTGAAACAACATGTCCAGATCTGTTTGTCAATGAGCGACTCTCTGCCTCAGGAAGAATTTGACATTGACTGGGGAAAAAAAAAAAGGAGGTAATCTCATGTATGCAGCGAGACCGAAATCCTGCACACAGAGGATTGCAGAGACTGTTTGGGTGGGCATTATGGGTACTTGACTACCTGCAGGGTGGAACAAGGAAACCAAACTAACCAACAAACGTAACCGGGATCAAAAGAGGAAGAGGTGCGAGCGCAAGCAATTACAGACAGATTTTCAGATCACACGTTTAACAGTCTGCCGCTTTCCTGGAGGGAAACGCGAGAATAATGGTGTTCGGTTTAATCACATAGTTTTTTTCTCTTTCTCCCTTGAGTTTGATTAGAAGAGGTAGCCTAGAGTCAGCAAAGAAAGACGGCCTGCGATTGGCCGTGTTAAAGCTGGGCTCTGGCTGAGTCATCTAATCTCACACAGATCTGGATTGATGGGCTTCGGGAGAATCGGTTTGGTAAATTACTGTCGCAGGGTAGGACAAATCCCCTCTTATCTGATGTTCTCTCTCTCCTTCTGTTTGGTTCTCTTGTGTCATCAGCGCTGTGCTTTGCAGATGTGCTGGTTTGTGAACAGGTTGACTGTAGGCCCAGCGGAGTGTGCAAGTCTGTGGTGGTCTCGCTCGGTGCTGCGAGCTGTGTCTTCATTGGAATGGAGCAGGTTGATGAACTGTGCTCAGCGTCTGTCCACTGATCTGACAAATTGACATAAGCCCTGATGCATGAATGTGCAAATTATTACAGATCCTGTTCGCTTTCTCTCCCTCCCTCCCTTCCTCAGTCTCTTCCTGCTCGTCCATCATCTCAAACACTTGTTCGCTCGGCGTCCTGGTGTCTTGTAATTTGTTGAGGGGAGTCAATGTAATTTAAGCTCCTGTCTAACTCATTTATTCAAAAATACATTAAAATATGTTATTACTTGCAGTTCAGAGTGGTTCTCAGACCACGCCGAACAATTCACTCCACGAGTGAGCTGTTTGAATGATTCAGACTGAATCATTGACTGAGTCAGTGTTTTGCTAACCTGGTTAATTGATTCGTTCATGTTTTTAATTTCTGAATTAAAGGGGTCATTTGCGATTTCAAGTTTTCCTTTCTCTTTGGAGCTGTTTGTGAATAGATAAGATCCCTAAAGTTGCAAAGACTAAAGTCTCAAACCCAAAGAGATATTCTTTATAAAAGTTAAGACTCGTCCATGCCCTCCTAAAGGGCCTCGTTTAAACACGCCCCCACATGTCTACGTCACTGTGTGAGAAGATTTGCATAACGCTGCCCAAATGTTCACGCAAAGAAAGAAGGTGTAACTTTATTGTTGCTGCCACCGCCATGTCGTGAAGGTGCTGTGTGTTTCGTTGCGAAAGCGAAAATAGTTTGTTTGGCCTTCCAAAAGAGGACACGACTAGAAATCAGTGGTTAAGTTGTATTTACAACACTGTTCCAGAACTGTTCAACCCAAATATTCAGATGTGTGCAGCACATTTTATGGAGGACTGATCCTGGAGAGTAGCCTACAATGCCGGTGTTCTGACAAATAATGCTGACTCATTACATATGGCGTAACATTTCCGTCACACGCTTGAGGTATTCGGCCAATCACAACACACTGGATAACTGGCCAATCAGAGCACACCTAGTTTTTCAGACCGATGAGCTTTGTATAAATCGACGTGTTTCAGAAAGGCGGGGCATAGAGGAGAAACAATAATGTACAGTATGTGGAAAATAATGTGTTTTTTTAACCTTAAACTCCACAAACACATTTCATTACACCAAATAATGTTCTTTTTAGCAACATCATATGACCCCTTTAAAGAAATCAAAAGTGGAGATGTCAGGGGGATATGACTATCCTGATAGCTGAAGGAAAAAAAAAAACTTAATCTGGCAGAATCTTTTATTATCGTTTCTTATAAGAATAATTAAACATGAATAATTTTTAATATTGGAAAATATTAAAAGTTTCTCTTAAAGTCATAGAGAGGAGCCCTGAAGACTGTGCTGTCAATCTATTTATCTATCTATTGTCAATGATATTTATGAAATAATAATTAATGAAATTCATAAAAAGTACTTTTTACTTTAAATTTATTCAAATATGTTTTTGAAAATAATTAAGATGAACTATAAAAACAATATTATGGCAAATCTTTACTGTAATTTTTACTGTGAAAAAGTATGTTGATAATGTTTCAGGTATTACAGGATGGCATATTTATTTACGATTTTTGACTGTATATTTCATTAAGTGGTATAATATTAAATACTTAAACTACCAAAATCTGATTAAAAAAAAATTTTTTTACCTTAAAATGCAGAGATAACCACCATAATAATGCAGTTGGAACAATAGAAAGCCACGTGATTATGAATCATATATAGATTTGTAACACACAACACTAAAATAATGCAATATACATGAATTAAATAACAGAATGCGTAATACAAAAGCCCTAATATACTATATTGATAACACAAAATTAAAAGAAACAAAATTATCTAATGTACTTCTTTTAATGTACTTTACATTATATGGTAAATAGTAGTTTTTCTTACTAAAAACATTACATTTGACAGTATTTTATGGTAGAGTATAAGTATTAAGTAATGCTTTTTACTCTGTTAGTATGCTGTGCTCAAGGTGTACAGAAAATGTTAATGGTTACACCATTATTAAATGTAAACTCTTCCTGAAAATTGCATGAAAATCTTTAAAACCCTATGAAACCAACTTGAACACAACAACATTTTTCAAACTTGGCACATGTTTTGAAGTATATTTATCCTTTTCTTTATTGTGGGCAATCCTGCATGTCACTGACCCGAGGATGTAGTTTCATTTTAGCTCACACTGTAGCTCCCTATCTGATTAAATGGCTTACAGTGATCGGTATAATAGGGAAAAACAGAGCGTATACTGATAGTGAAGGAAGTGTTATTCTCATTTTTGTGGATGAACCGGACAGACCGGTTCACAGGAAGCAGCTACTCCTGGTTTCAGCAGGGCTGGGTGATGTCAACCGGTATAGTCCTACTTGAAACACTATGACTTTTGCATTTGGGGGGGGTCTCTGCGTGCCTCACCTCGCCTTGCTCCGCCTCAGAGTGAGGAATCTCTCGTAGCACTGCAAACAGACTCCAAACCGATGACAGAGCGCTGTCAAAGTGAAGGCATAAAACCGCCATTATTATGCGTCTGGGTTAATCTACTACAACTGGCGCAAGAGACACTCCGCGCTTTCCCGCCTCTGTCATCGCAAGGTGCACCTTTTACTGCCTCCCATTTAATTGATCTAATTACAGACTAGCTCTGCCTCAGGGTCTGTTGAATTCACCTGTTGTTGTGTGTAAATACCACCTTAGTCTAGTGTTAGCATTAGAGCTTGGTTATGTCTTTGGTATGTTAAAGGGGTCATATGATGAGATTTCAAGTTTTCCTTTCGCTTTGGAGTGTTATAAGCTGATTGTGCATAGATAAGATCCCTGAAGTTGCAAAGACTAAAGTCTCAAAACCAAAGAGATATTCTTTATCAAAGTTAAGAATCTGCCACGCCCCCCTAAAACGGCTCGTTCTAACGCGCCCCCACATATCTACCTCACTATGTGGAAATAATTTATTTTGAAAGATGAAGCTCGCGATTATGGTAAGGGGCGTTACATTTCCGACGAGTGCTTGCGGTGTTCGGCCAATCACAGTGCACTGGGTCAGCTGGCCAATCAGAGCAGACTGCGCTTGTCGGAAGGAGGGACTTTGTAGAAAACGAAGCGTTTGATAGAGGCGGGGCATAGAGGACCTACAATAATGTACAGTATTTGAAAAATAATGTGTTTTTTGAACATTAAAGCATGTCAACATATTCTGTTACACCAAATACACAAAATAATGATCTTTAAAAAAGCATCATATGACCCCTTTAACTTCATTCAGTATTGAACTCAGATGGCTGTGCATCTCGCATACTATAGACTTTGGTCCTGTGATTTCCATGATTCAGAAAACACAAATGGAATTGCGGAATCTAGTCATAAAAATGGAATTTATACAATTTTTCGTCAATGTTTTAATTTGAACAGAAAACCTCTCTTTGAATAGCGCTTTGTTTGGCAAAAATTTAAAGGAATTGTTTAAATTGAATTGGATTACACTTTAAAAGATTAACTAAATTGTTTATTCAGTATTGAACTCAGATGGCTGTGCATCTCGCATACTATAGACTTTGGTCCTGTGATTTCCATGATTCAGAAAACACAAATGGAATTGCGGAATCTAGTCATAAAAATGGGATTTATACAATTTTTCGTCAATGTTTTAATTTGAACAGAAAACCTCTCTTTGAATAGCGCTTTGTTTGGCAAAAATTTAAAGGAATTGTTTAAATTGAATTGGATTACACTTTAAAAGATTAACTAAATTGTTTTATGCTTTAATTTACTGTATATATATATTTTTTTTACAAAATTTTTATTAAATCATATAACACAGAATCCAGAAACATGCAGAATTTCTGAAAATAAAACACATTCCATAGGGCACTGTTATTGTTATTATTTTAATAAGTTAAATTAAATGTATGAATTATGTTATTAAAATAAGTTTATGAATATTATATTGATTCAACACATTTGTATTATTATTATAATGTAATTAAACCATTAAAAGGGAAACCCAGAATCATTCAAATGAATGAATTAAATGAATGAATGAAACAAATTAAAAAAACAAACAAAGATAAATTCATTTTATTTGTTATTTTTTTATGAATTCAATAGCTTAGACATCCTTTTTGATAATTACATTTTAATTAACCGATTAAAATGGAATCCAAATAAATAAATAAATAAAATGGGAAAACAAAAGTACATTTATGTTAAAAGATTTATAAATTCAATTGATTAGACATCTTTTTGATAATTACAGTTTGATTCAACCATAAAAACAGAATCCAAATAATTGAATGGAAAAAAACATGGAATTTGGGGAAAAATAAGATTTGGGGGGTGAAACAAAACAAAAAATGGATTTCATAGGTCCCTTTAGTTTCTCAGCCAAGCGGCTTGATTCCTTGTTCTCTTTCTTTCTTAACAGACCATATCATAGCATACAAGAGAACCTATACAATACTACAATACAGCTCACATCTCCGCCTCGGAGGCACAAGCGTTCAGCCAAGTTACAGCGTCCATTCCAGCTGGTTGTGTTGCAGCCGCTTGCGTGTGTCAAGCTAATCTTTGGGCAACAAAGGATGCGGAGAGGAGGAATTTGTTTCATGCGTGTTACGGAAAGAAAAGATGACGGGAGTGAAATCTTTTTAGCGTGTTGACAGATAAGGCTCTTCATTTCTGTGTAGTGGTGTTTAAGCCATGTTAAGCTGATTAATTAGTCATAATCTGTGGACCCCAGACTGAGGCGTAGCTAATAAAGTTAAGCACCCAAATCCCATCCCACTATTTCGCTGCGTGGAATCGGATGATGATGGAGAGACGATGGCCAGTCCTGAGTATGTCTGTCTGATAGAGGATGGATAGGATGTGCAGAATGAATGGAGGATGTGGGTGAAGTGCAGAAAATTAGGAGGTTTTCTAGCTTTGTGTTTTAGAGAGGAGTGTAGGAGGTCTGTGATTTTTCCTTGTTTTACAATGCATTAGCGGATCGCTAGTTTTGGCAGTGCGGGACTGGATGGCAGTGGCAGGGCAGAGGGCCATGTTTTCCCAGACACTTCTCCAGCACTGTGCAGGGCAATGGTTTTGCATGCATATTAAACATTATTGTGTGAAAAGACCGATTTTAACCCTTGCAATGCACTTCATTGCTGTTTACTGGCCATGACATTGCTTTTACATTGCTATTTGGAAAATCAGCTAATGTCATCTACTGAGAGAGTTGGACTTGATTACTTGACTGTGCTTGAGCGTGATTGAAACGTCAAGGATTGAGGTAGTGTTTGTTCTGTGTCGCACACTGGTGAGGCAGTTCAGATCACCAGATTTCGGTTGCATGCCAAAAAAAGAATAAATACAATTTAAATAACAAAATAGATATAAAGATTTTTTTTTTAATTCTCCACTTAGGTATCTTAATGAAACAAAGATGTAAATTAATTTGTGAATTAAAAAACTAAATAAAATGAAACATTAAATGATAATAACATCATCATCATCATCATCATCATTATTATTATTATAGTTATTATTATTATTAATAATAATAATAATAGGTTTTGCTCAGAAAGTTCTTTTAATGGATATATAAAACTATTAATTTTAGAATTACTAACATTTAACTTGCATATTGTTTTTAGTTTTACATTTATTATTATCAAAAATATGTATATACAAGTCAAGTCATCTTTATTTGTATAGCACTTTATACAATACTGTTTGTGTCTAAGCAGCTTTACAGAGTCAAACAGGAAAATACTTTTAATGTCAATAATGCAAGAATTCTTCAGTGTCACATGATCCTTCAGAAATCATTCTAATATGCCGATTGGTGCTCAAGAAACATTTCTTATTATTATCAATTAGGGCTGCACAATTAATCGAATTTCTAATCGCGATTACAATAATTATTCTGCGTGCTTAAGATGCGTTTTTTTTCTTTCTACATGTTATCTTAAGGATTTTTCCATTGTTTTAGTATAACATTATAATACCATTCATATTTAAATTTTTTTATAATTTAAAGAAGAAACAAATCCGATGTATAGTTGACATTTGAGACTTAATACTATAGAAAAGCACTAAAGGTTTTTCAGTTCGAGTGTTTTCAGCTTGTTTATTTTCATATAAAAATACGGCATGCAGTTGCATCAAACAGTGGTATAAACATCATTCAATGTAAATTGTGATAATCGTAATTAATAATCGCAATTACAATTTCAAGGGAATAATCGACAATTATGATTTTTGTCATAATCGTGCAGCCCTATTATTAATGTTGAAAACGGTTGTGCTGCAGAATAGTTTTGTGGAAAGTCATATTCTTTGATGAATAGAAAGCTCAAAAGAACAGCATTTATTTTCAACAAATCTTTTGTAGCATAAATATCTTTACTTTCACTTGAATAATTTAATGCATCCTTTGTTTCATGTATTGTTCTTTGGACACATCAGTGTCGTCGGCATCTGTCATGAATAAAGCAATATTGGTCAAATTCTAGGCATAACTAGGCATTCTAGGCATTTTCCCAGCCTGAAAGTTTTTCTCTGGAACAAATGTTCTGTAGGCTCTTCAAAAGCTTAATCTTTTTCTGAATAACAATTGCTGAATTACTGTTTGTATCTGTTAATCAGCTGAACCTTTCAAACCACTTTTAAAGGGGTCATATGATGCGATTTCAAGTTGTCCTTTCTCTTTGGAGTGTTACAAGGTGTTCGTGAATAGATAAGATCCCTAAAGTTGCAAAGACTAAAATCTCAAACCCAAAGAGATATTCTTAATAAATGTTAAGACTCGCCCACGCCCTCCTAAAACGCCTCGTTCAAACACGCCCCCACATGTCTATGTCACGATGTGCGAAGATTTGCATAACGCCGCCCAAATGTTCATGCAAAGAAAAAAGGCATAACTTTTATTCTCGCTGTAGTATTGTTGCCGCCGCCGCCATGTCGTGGAGACACTGTGTGTTTTGTTGTGAAAGCGAAACTACTTTGTTTGGTCTTCCAAAAGAGGACACAACTAGAAATCAGTGGTTAAGTTGTATTTACAACACTGTTCCAGAACAGTTCAACCCAAATATTCAGATGTGTGCAGCGCATTTTACGGAGGACGAGGACTGTTTCCTTGGAGAGTAGCCTAAAATGCTGGTGTTCTGACAAATAATGCTAACTCACAGCCTGTAAGTATGTTTTCATATTTAAAGGATTTGCCACTGATGATTCAAACGCAAGTTTTGAGCAGTGTAGAGTAGCGCTTGTTGTTTGTCGTTTCTCCGATCACAAATGCAGACATGGTTTTATGTTTACGCAACGCAGAAAAAGACAGTATAAGTCATTATAATCAGTAATTATGTCCCCACTGGATGCAACAAATGCCTAGTTTATAATGGGTTTTAATGTTTTTGTCTCATCGCTCCGGCCGGACAGGGCATCAAAGTATGGTAAGGGACGTAACATTTCCGTCACACGCTTGAGGTATTCGGCCAATCACAACGCACTGGATAGCTGGCCAATCACAGCACTCCTCGCTTTTCAGACCGATGAGCTTTGTAAAAATCTACGCGTTTCAGAAAGGTGGGGCATAGAGGAGAAACAATAATGCACAGTATGTGGAAAATAATGTGTTTTTTTAACCTTAAACCACATAAACACATTTCATTACACCAAATACACAATGTTCTTTTTTAGCAGCGTCATTTGACCCCTTTAAGTTGCTGATGACAGTGAATAGATGTTTTTCTCTCGACCCCTGCGTGAACCCGCAGCATGTATCTGTTTCACCAGATTCCCTTCTTGGTTTCCTATTGCGCTTTACTTTCCTAGTTTGCCTGTTCGTACTCTCCCTCTCTCGTCGCTCTCTCTATTTTTCTCTTTCACTGACACACTATAGCTCCAGTTAGCTGCAGTTGACCCATCCCCCCTGAATTTTACCCACATTCCTCAGTTCCTGTAGCCTGGAGCATCCCAGTGCCCTTGTATGTGCATAACCTAGGCTATGTGCTCACTCATGGAGCACTGGGGTGTGTGGATATGTGTAGATGTTCCACCCTTGAGACCCCGTGCTGATTTTTGTGCTTCTGGAATGCTCACTCTTATGGTAATGACATTCAGCAGGCCTATCAAATACAGATTCTTCATTGACTTGCACCGTTCCAAACACCCGTATTTAGATGTCTTGCTATAAGGCACGTGTTACTGCTATTGCTCACACTTGGGGATTTTGATATGACAACCGTGCTTTTGATTTCTTAAAAAAATAATTCTAAATGAATAAAATTCATTTTTTATTCAATTTCGATTAATCGAATTAAATTATCTCGCAACTCCACTATTATCAAGTTCATCTCGCTCAAGTTTCACAGGCTAAATTAGTAGAAGCCACAGACAAAGAAATGGTCTACACAAGCAGCGATGCGCAAAGTTCTTGTGTTATTGCAACCTTGGGTGGTTCAATGAGGCAGGCATTGTACTGATGTTTAATCGATAGCCTGCTGTAGGTTAGATGATACCTTAATTCAGAACATAAGTGGCCTTGGTTAATTGCAGTCGCCTGTTGGCTTGTTACATCAGGGTCTCGCTTGGGCAAAGTGTTTGCTAAAGGTAAAATTAGTTCTTAATGTTAATGGCTCCTCTCTCTCCCGCAACTTCCATCCTTTTCCCGAAACCTCAAATCACCAGCTTCGTTCTTTTTAACTGTCTGTCTGCTTTCCGTCCTGCTCTTTCTCACCTGAAGCTTTTGTTTGCAAGCCTGCCTGTCTCTCCAACCTGTTTCCTCTCTTTCCTACGCAAAGTTTCTTTATGCCTGTCCAACTGCAGGGAGTCTGGAAGTGTGATGGCTGGGTGGAAGTTGTTGATTAGACTCCAGAGTGATCAGGGCTGTTTAGTTTGGCCGCTGAATGGACCGCGAGCTTGGGAAGAGTCGCGGTTCAAAGAGAGCTTGGAGAAAGTGACCTCTTGTCTCACAGAGTCAGAGGAATGAGCCGAATTTCCAAACTCAGGAACCGTATCTAGAAACGGAGCATTGGTGGTTTAGGATAAAAAGAAAGTGTGTCGGCAAGTATGTTTCTAGAAACTACAATTTCTAGTGTTTAATCGATAAACAGATGTGTGTGTCTCATGAAGAATTCCTCAAACAGGCATAATACATGCTGGAGGAGTCGTACTGTATGTGCATTTTTTGAAGTATTGATATTAAACTCTGTTTTTCTATTGCGATTAGAGTCCAGTCGTCTCTTAGCTCTGCTCATGACCCTGACCGTCCTGTTTAATCAGAATTACAGCATGTTTGCTTGCCGCTCTGACCGTCTGCTCAGGTTAATATGTATTAGCTGGATCTACCCGCATGTGTGTGTGGCCTTGACCAATATGATCAAATTCTCAGAGCAAACTGCAACACTGGAGCTCCGATTGTAGTGCACTTTCATCTTATGCTAACACAGCTGGACCGTGACCGGGAATATAATGCACATTTTCACATAGGCCTAAATAGGGGTAGTTCATAAGGAAGAGAGTGAATTGAAAAAAACGGCAGGTCTAGAGACATGTCTTTTAAAAGTCAAACTTCTTTTAACTTCAGCTCTGCGGTTTTTTCCCCGTTTTTTTTTTTCTTTGAGGTTTACATTTTCAGAATGCTAGATCATCCCCAAAACACTACTAAAGACGTGAGGCATAAGCTCAATGGTCAAACACATTCATACACATCCTGCTTGCATAGAAAATCAATGTAAATACAGCAAAGTGGAATGCAACAATGCGAGAGATGCAGGGTTTTGAAATCGGGGAAAAAATGGAAGGTAACCACCTTATTTTTAACGTAAGAGTAAATGTGCATTGCTTCCATTGTCATTAACTACCAGTTATTTTTCCTGTACAAAAACAGTTTGTTATGCTGCTTTATATTGCAGACTTGAATTTACAATCATATTATTTTAAAGTGCCCCTATTATGGATTTTTGAAAATTACCTTTCATGCAGTGTGTAATGTAGCTGTATGTCAATGTAAACAGTGCATCATAAAGTTATTGTGCATCTCAAAAGAAAGAGCTGATTCTGAACCGCTGAAACAAGTCATTTTAAATTCGAATCACATTTCGTGAAATTCATACGTCACAAATTCGTACATTTGCATAATACCGTGAAAACAAACTTCAAATGCTGTAGCTTGTTCGTGTGGATAGCGTAATGTCGAGGAGATACTGTGCTCTGCTCTGTGAAAGTAAATTCAGTATATTTTCACTTCAAAAGGATGAGGCTGTGAAGAATCAATGGCTCAAATTCATATTTACTAAGATACAACAGCAGGAAAAATCACAACCTTTTGCTGTGTTCCCATCATTTCACTGATGACTGCTTCTCCAATCTCCGTGAGTTCCAGCAGAGTAGTGGTCGACCGATATTGTTTTTTTGACAGCTGATGCCGATATCTTGGAAAGCCGGATGGCAGATATAAAGCCGATATAATTTTATTTATTTTAGTTAATATTTGAAAATGGATTTAAAAATAAATGTGTATAATAAACATACTTATACTTTAGATGGCAATGTATTTTTCACAAATAAATAAATATTCAATAAAAAGTCAACATTGTAACCAACAGGGCACTAAGTAATCTGAAAAGTTTGTGTGCATTGGGAATCATATTTTTTTCAAATAAAGCCAAGGTAACAGTCATTTTACATACAGCACACAGTGAAAATGACATGAATATGACAGTGGGCAAATGGATAAAGTGCAGCATAATTTGAAATCACGAGTTTAAATTTTGTTGATGACGCATCTCGAGTGAGGCAGAACTCTCCTCCTGTCCGCATTCAATTCACACGGACCGACCGTCACGCAGAGCATACGCTATCATGCAGGATACAAATGCACACTTCACAAGATCTCAACTAGATTCGACTAAGTTTGCAAGGTTTGTGAAATTAAATGTTCATTAATAGACATTCAAAGATTTGTTAAAATTAATGATTTAAATGCGTATTTTCTGAATGCTGACGGCAAACGAGGCAGTATTATAATGTTTGCTTTTCTATTATTAATAATATAAAAGCAGTCATTATAATGCTTTTTTGTATACATTTTAATTCCTTTGTTTAAATGTTCTATCTGATTATTAGACAGAACTGTTTACGACGACAGCGAACAAGAGGGAGAGAGCACTGTGCTCACACGCTGCCGTTCTCAGCGCTGTCAAAATAAATGTCTGGCATGCCGTCAAAATAAAAGTCCCATCTCGAACGCATCGGCCAAACAGGAAAAACTGTTTGAAAAATTACAAATATCGGCCGATATATGGGCATTGGCGATATATCGGTCGACCACTAGAGCAGAGTATTCTCATGCAAAGGAGGGGTTTGAAAAGATGAATCTTCGAATGAATCATTTGAGAGTTGTTGAGAAATAACATAAAATTAAATGCATATAAGAAAATGAAAGTGTTTTTTGAACTTGCACACATGTAAACCTGTTGTTGGGGACTCCCAAAACCAAATTATAAAATAGCATAAATTTCAAATAGCATAATAGGGACTTTAATATATACCAAGTTCTGTCATGAAACTCTAGATTGTGCAGGCTGATGCAAACCGATGATAAGCTGGTTGGTTCATGCTGCATATGCAGCCAATAAGTGTGCTGCTTTAAATTTAAATGACTGGTTAGTATTCACTAGAGCAGTTTGTAGCGAGCTTTCAGAGTTCCTCTGAAACCCTCCATCTTCCCCAGCTCCACCTGTATAGATCTACTATGGGTTATTATATATGCTACTTGTGCAGCAGCAGTATGTCTTAAATACTCACAGCCCCGTATCCGCATATGTATTGGCAGTAGCAAGTTCCTGTACTTGCTTTTCTGTAGCAGCAGCAATAATCAGCACCAACAGCAGCGTCAATTAAGCAGCAGCAGCGTAGCAGATCTATTCCACCAAGACCAAATACTAGTGCTGTCAAAATTAGTGCGTTAATGCATGTGATTAATTTTTTCAGTTTAACGCATTGAAAATATTTAACGGAATTAACACAGGGGCGGAGCTAGGGTTGGCCAATTCAATTGCGCGCACAAATGCAGCGGCATACTCTGTATATGAGGTTATTGCAATATAGAAGTATATTTTAAAACTAGAATTTTAGGTGAGATTAATTATGATTAATTTCAGAAAAAATGTGCGATTAATTAGTTTTTTTTAAATTGACGGCACTGCCAAATAAATTAACATTGTCATATCCATCACCATGCTAAAATCTTCAGAGAGCTGTCATGATAGAAATATTATAATCATAAACACACTAATTTGTAGCGCAAGTAGTTGTACCGTTTACCACACTTTGTCATTCTTCTAGTTCGTGTTGTCAAAAGTACCGATGTCAGTACCAGTCATTACTGAAATTTAAAAAATGTGATGATACCAGCATTTTGAGCGCTGTTGTGGGGATTCTCAAACACCTCTGATTGGCCATTGTGTTCTCATGCTCAACAGATATGTCTGTGATTGACTACAGTGGTCATCGTTTCACACTCTTCACCGAGCGCTTACACAGATACACACACACTTTTTTTTGATAAATAACTTTTAACTTGGGCACGTGCTTTTAGAATGCCATGTCTTGCGCAAGACACAAAATTCAAGTCCATCCAATGTTTGTTTAATGCAAAAACATGTCTAGTGCATGTTTTGTGGAAAAACTGCAGAGTGAAATGCTAAACCGCATTCTTTATGAAAGCTTATTTGAATGGCCAATGCTCAAGAAGTTCTGCACATTGTTTCCTCGTGTGTTAATTTACTAAATTTGATTTGATTGCATGGGCTTTTGGTTACCAATAAGAGAAGTAGCATTCTCAGCTCTGTTTAACCCATTATACAATTTTTCAACCCATAATTTCCTCTCAAAATCAGTATCTCTGGACAATGAACATTAGACAACCAGCATTCAAGAGTTTTATCAGGAGTGTTGTAGGGCTAAAATGACTCCTTTCTGAGATTCTCTTGGCCTAGAAGCACCGCTAGCTCCTCCACCTCTTCTTTAGTCCTCCCTTAACGTATCCCATCATCCTCTGGATTACGGTCCCTCACACAGACTCACTTAAAGATCACTACAAATCCCGCTAGCTCTGCTAAGCTGTACTTACCATGTCTAGATTGTTTTTGCCCCACAGAACCTTCTGTTAACCAAGCCAAGATCAGCGAGGCCTCTCAGTCAGTACACCTCTATCCTCCCTAGCTCTGAGGCTCAGAACGGTGCGTTTTCGAGAACGTTACGATGAATTGCCGTTTTGTCCCTGCTGCTCTCATTAACTGTTGGCACTAGCAGCAGACTTGGCAGCAGAAATTGTACCCTATTTTAATTATGGATGACAGTAAATGTCAGGCATAATGCATTAGTACGGTTCCTTAAAGATCCCTTTAACTCTCTTGATGTGTGCAGTTTTTTTTTAAACCAGAAGTGTGGTTGTTTTTTGTTTCAAATAGCTAATAGGTTTTATTTATGTCATGGAAGATCCTTTCCCCATCAAGACCTGTCCCCCTTGGACCAAACGATTCCTTTGTTTGAGACAACCATTTTATGTGCACATTGTATAACTAAAGCTAAAATGGTTAAATAAAACATTTCCCTTTCTTTGTATTTTGCCTGCGAGCTTAGCATAGCATTAACTGGTTCAGTAAAGCTCTTTTTATTAGCTTGAACAAGGTTTGTTTTTAGATTCCATATCAAATATTCCATTTCATTACCAAAACTGAAATGGTCAAATATACGTTTTACCTTTTTTGTGCTCTCGGTCAGCCTTCAGCTAACAGTCTAAAAGCTTAGTCTACTAGCTTAAGATAGCGTTAAATGGCTGCTTCAGAAAAGCTCCTTTGGTTAGCTAGAAAATTACATATTATGCATCACATTATATTGCTAAAGCTAAATGGTCTTATATAATTCAGTTTGTGTTTAATTAGCCTTTAGTTAGCAAGCTAACAATTTAGCCTACTAGTTTAGCATAGTGGTAACTGGTTAAGAAAATCTTTTTTTGATTTTCTACAAAATTACATACCAAAGCTAAATGGTCAATTTAAAGCCTGATGCTTGGTGTTAGCTGCTTTAGAAAAGCTATTTGACCTTTGGTTAGCTAGTTAACAGCTTTGCTTACTAGCTTAGCATAGCGTTAACTGCTTTAGAAAGCTCTTTTGATTGGTTAGAAAATTACACATCACTTTAAATTACCAAAGCTATAAATGGTCAATTTAAATATTTTCCCTTTGTGTTTTTAGCTGGTCTTTGAGTAACAAGCTAACAGCCGAGTCTATTGGTGGTAACTTAAAATTAAGTTATTTTCATTAGCTTGAACAAGGTTTTATTTTTCACATTAAATTACATTACCAATGCAAAAATCAACAAACAATTCACTTGTATGTTGTCAGTTAGCCTTCAGCTTACAAGTAAACAGCTCTGCCTAACTTAGCATAGCGGTAACAGATTAAAGGAAAGTGCTTTTTTATTTGCTAGAGCAAGATATCACAATAGTGTGAGATAGGGAGATAGGATCTTGGCATGATGCATCATGGCTACGCACTATAATTTGTTACTTGCTAATCAGTTGGAGGTGGAATTTGCGGGAGGGACTTTTTCACACTAGAGAGTATTTGATTGGACAAGAATCTGTCCAGTGCAGGATGAGTCATGGATATTTTTGGTCTGTTTTCCTGAAAGAGAAAGGCAGTAAACTTCAGCATCTAACTGTATGCTAATTGCTAAATGCAAATTTTGTCAGCTTTTAGATATACACTTGCATATAGATGATTTCATAGCTATCAGACAAGGACTGAAAGTCATAGAACTCCCATTTTTAAATGCAAGTTGTGCACAGCTGCGACAAGAGCTGCTGCTCTTCAAGAAATGTTTGCTTTGCATTCGCTTTGGTTAGTTAGCCACAGCTTTGATATTTGTGCTGCTTAGCTTTTGTTCATGTCAGTCACAGTCACTTTGTGCATTCTAGGTCCAAACACACACACACACACACACACACACACCCTTCCAATCATTGCCTACAGCAAAGCGTTCTATGCTAGGCCTGAAACGCATCTCTCTTCTCTCATTCTGTCTCTTTCTCTGTCACTCACATATACATAGTTGAAAGAAAGAAGCCCTTATCTTCCTCACCAGAGACTGTTAGTTCATGTGCCTGCATGCAAATGAATAAAAATTCAATGTCCGCTCACTTCCTCTTGTGCAAACACACTCAGCCAGATAGAAAAGCATTAATGTGTGTGTGAGGAGGGAGGTGCTGTCAGGCAGACATGCCATGGCTGATAAATGCCGCGGCTGTGTTGTCACTGCAGTCAGGTTTGAGTTCTTTTGTGCTCCGCGTGTAGCGCCCCGCACCTCACATAATGCAGCAGCCAGATGCCCAGAACTCCATGTGGGTGTGTGTTTGTGTTTTCCTCGGCATGTCTTTGTTTGTTTATGCCTGGGCAAGACCGTTTAGATAGAGCAATCATTCTGCCCTCCACCGCCACATTCGTTCGATCTGATAAGACGTAATGTTCATTTCCCTGTGAAATACTTTCCTTCCTCCACTTCCCTCGCTTTTCTTTCTTCACACAACATTGAGATGCGATGGCTCAGTTGTTCATAACATGCATGACCCAAATATTGTTCGCTACGTGTTTTTTGTGATAATCTTTGAATGGGTTTATGGATCCGTAATTAGTTTGGGTCTTGTCTCATATGCAATATCTAAGTGTATGTGCACACAAGTATTTGCTGAATGCTTATTTCACGTATGGAGAAAATAGTGGGTGAAAAATGATTTCACTTTTTCTGATGCAGTTATAGTATTTAAGAGTTTCTGACTAGTGTTTTATGTACTGTAGCAAGATGTTGCTACTGTATAAAAGTATATTAACGTAAAAAGGAAGTATTTTGCTATGGTCAACAACAAAGCTGCAGATGGATCTATTTGGTGTTATGATCGTTGCCATAGAAACAAATAACTTTGTCTGAGGACAAGATCAGCTCAGAGTAGAATCTCCATTCTGTCATCTTATGATTACAGTAATTCTGACACAGCGTAAACTTGTGCTGTAGAGTCCTTTAGAATTGTCTGAAGTTTTTTTTTTTTTTATGTGTGTGAAAAAAAAAATATATATACACAGCAAACGTTCAAAGTTCAAAAGCTTGGGGCAAGTTTTTTTTTTAATACATTTTTTATTTCTTTACAAATTAATTGATACTTTATTCAATTTTCAGTCGTATTCAATTGATCAAAAGTGACCGTAATGTGACAGTGTTACAAATAAATGAGAAAAGATCAGCTCAGAGTAGAATCTCCATTCTGTCATCTTATGATTACAGTAATTCTGACACAGCGTAAACTTGTGCTGTAGAGTCCTTTAGAATTGTCTGAAGTTTTTTTTTTTTTTTATGTGTGTGAAAAAAAAAATATATATACACAGCAAACGTTCAAAGTTCAAAAGCTTGGGGCAAGTTTTTTTTTTAATACATTTTTTATTTCTTTACAAATTAATTGATACTTTATTCAATTTTCAGTCGTATTCAATTGATCAAAAGTGACCGTAATGTGACAGTGTTACAAATAAATGCTGTTCTTTTGAAGTTTTTCTATTCATCAACGAATCTTGAAAAAAATATCATGGTTTCCACAAAAATATTAAGCAGCACAGCTGTTTTCAACACTGCTAATAATAAGAAATGTTTCTTAAGCATCAAATCAACATATTAGAATGATTTCTGAAGGATCATGTGACACTGAAGATTGTCTTAAATTGTAATATTTTTACTTTTATTTCTTATTTTATAATTTTAATGTATTTTTGATGAAAAACTTACCTTCCCCAAACTTTTGAATTATTTAATTTTATGCTTAGGGTTTAAAAAAAAAGCAACGGTATTGCAACAAGTGATGCTTTTCACAGTAAACATCGTTTAAATGTGTTATTAGTGGTTAATGGTACAAATTTAAGTTTTGGTGTAATTCACTTTGGAAAGAAAGTAATATTTAACCCAAGATTTCAGAAGACCAGCCAGTTGTGTTGTCACCTTATACTGTAATTGATACAATGCCCCAAAAAAATCTATATTGGTCAGACATGTTTACATGTGTAGTTTAAGATTGATGCATGCCAACAACGGCCATGATGTCGAAATAAGAGCAGGTATGTACACGCACATTTGAGTTTGAGTGGTTGAACAGGATCAGCTGTATGAAATTGGAGAGGCTCCTGAGGTATTCCTTACATCTCTCAGGAACACAGAAATGCTTGTGCTTTAGCCACACAAACAGATAAGACTGAGCCTGTGTCTCTGTCCTCACCGAATCCTCTAGTTCAGCTTCACTAAACTACAAGCACTGTAGAACACTAATAATGATAAATGATTGGCGGACGTTTAAGAGGACTATTTCGGCGGGTGCTGTTGTCTGTCTCACACAATTAGCTGAGTAATAGGGTGTGTTCTTTGGGCACGATAGGGTCACCTGAGTCAGCCTAAGCTTGCATAGCAACAGCAGAATCTGTAATGTGAATTTACTGAATTCGAATGACAAATAATTGAACATATCAGTTCCCGTTTCTTTAGAGATGTTCTTGGTAATGGACCTATGAATTGTGAGTCATGGCATTGACTCTGGGCTCCATTCCACAATTTAGTGGCGTCATCTCACTCCGTGCTGCCTACTAAAGTGTCAGTACATATTTTCAAAACTGTTTAATTGGTTAGCTGTCTGAACGAATAGTTGACTAATCAGCCTTAAGAACGCCCCATATAATCAGGCTGTTTTTAGGTTTACCTGATCGTGATCAGACATGTTTCTTTGAGGGCCTTCAAAAGTTTGGGGTTGGAAAGATTTTTTAAATGTTTTTGAACGTCTTTTATGCACACAAAGACTGTATTTATTTGATTAAAAATGCAAATATTGTGGAATATTTCAATTGAAAATATATGTATTAGATTTTAATATATTTTAAAATGTAATTTATTTGATGCAAAGCTGAATTTTCAGCATCATTACTCCAGTCTTCAGTGCCACATCAAAAATCATTCTAATAATGTGATTTGCTGCTCAAAAAACAAGTCTTATCATTATCAATGTTAAAATTAGTTGTGCTGCTTCATATTTTTGTGGAAACCACGATACTCTGTTTTCAGGATTTTTTAATGAATATGAAGTGCAAAAGAACAGCATTTATTTGAAATATTTTTTTTAACAATGTAAATATCACTGCTGTTACTTTTGATCAAATTAATGCATCCCTGCTGAATAAAATATTTTATTTACAAAAAGGGAAATCTTATTGATTCCAAACTTTGGTTGTCTTCTATATAAAAAATAAAATAAAAAAAAATCTAGATTGAGCACAATGAAATTAAAAACTGAAACCATGAAATTAGATCACATAAACATTAAAAACATTACAATAAAACATTGAAATCATTAAAGCACAGATGCTGAATATATTAGAATTTTAAAATACTAAATTTTAAAGGGGTCATATGACGCTGCTAAAAAGAACATTATTTGGTGTATTTGGTGTAATGAAATGTGTTTATGCGAGGGGAAAACTATAAATATACATAGCACACAACATTTTAGTTATTAGCTTATTTTAATCAAGAATTTTGAGTATTATATGAGTTATGCATATATTTATAGTCATTTCTTTTGCTTCATCCATCTTTTTTCATAACTCATAAATAGGGTATAGGATATGTGCTATACTATTTTGTATGAATATGGCCAAGTTATCTTAAAAGGTAGCATAAAAAGGTTGCCTACTTTCTAGAACAGCACATCAAAGCACACCAACCTATAATGCTGCCTGTGAAGGTGGCTTTATAGGTTTTGGAACAGGGCTAATGTCACTTGTCTGTATCACTTAATTTAACCTTTTATCACAGACATTATTCGTTTGTAAAAAGTCTTATCAATCAAGGCTTTAACCACAAAGCAGAAATCTAAATGACAGATAAGGGAATTCATGATTGTAAAACCTGTGTAAAACTGTATGTCCTTGTACCCAATGCTACAGTAAACTAAAGTTGATGTAGTTGATGAAGTTAACTTCATGTCATGAGTCTATGCTAGTCTTTTCAGGCCACCAGAGGTTTTTTTTTATTTTTTTTTATATATAAGTAAAGTTATGTTGAAAAGAGTAATTACAGTTTGCCTGACAAGCAAAAAGAAGCTTATTAGAGTATGTGGAGGAGTAGAATTGTTAATCAAGATCCACTGCGTAGAGCGTTTGAGTGGATAAACTGGACAAGCTCATAGGGATATGGGCATTTAGCTCAAAAAGATGTCTAGATATCAAGTGCGGCCTATTTAGTTGTGCTTCCTAAATGCAGACATCATTCATTTCTTCAAAGCCCTTAATCTTCAGTATTAAACTTTGGAGTTTAACATGTCCCACACAGTTTGCACTATGGACATGAGTGATACGGCGAATTGTCCAGCTTGTTGAGAAGAGGTGTGCTGGTAATTTTATAAGCTATGAGATGATAAAACAGACGTAAAACCCATAGACTTTTATTGAAGGAGGGAACTAGGGCTGGACGATATGTCAAAAATATCGTATCGATAATCGCCTTTAAAATATCATGATATCCGATAATATCGTCTACCTAAGCCCCACCTGCACCACGCCCCGCCCCCACCAAAACAACATTGCCGACATGCACCATAAACACACACCATGTTCAGTTTGGTCTTAATTATTGCCACAAAGTTTGGTTTTACTTTTCTTAGTTTGTACATTAGCTTTGCTGTTATTTTGGTGTTGCTAATAATTTCCACTCTGTTCTTAACAAATATGTGTTTGAAATGAATTCCGTTTTGTGAGGAGAAATGTTGAGGAAAAATAATAGAACCCAATTTTTAGTTCATCATGGTGAAGTTGGACATTCTGGCGGTGATTGTAAGAATGATAAATGCATGTTGATGTCATATAATAATGTCTTTAAAAAATATGCCTATTTTCCGATGTTTCTCTTTCTTTTTGGCATTATCGCCTGTGTAGACATTTCATGATGGTGAGTTTAATTTCCTTAATTATAACAATTGCAGCGTTGTTTTTAAACTTGTAGTCAAGCTATAACGTATTTGATATTTATCATGTATGACTAAAATCATGCAGGGATTAAAAAT
>NW_015505335.1:129736-141509 GCF_001515645.1 Sinocyclocheilus grahami
ACAACATTGCCGACATGCACCATAAACACACACCATGTTCAGTTTGGTCTTAATTATTGCCACAAAGTTTGGTTTTACTTTTCTTAGTTTGTACATTAGCTTTGCTGTTATTTTGGTGTTGCTAATAATTTCCACTCTGTTCTTAACAAATATGTGTTTGAAATGAATTCCGTTTTGTGAGGAGAAATGTTGAGGAAAAATAATAGAACCCAATTTTTAGTTCATCATGGTGAAGTTGGACATTCTGGCGGTGATTGTAAGAATGATAAATGCATGTTGATGTCATATAATAATGTCTTTAAAAAATATGCCTATTTTCCGATGTTTCTCTTTCTTTTTGGCATTATCGCCTGTGTAGACATTTCATGATGGTGAGTTTAATTTCCTTAATTATAACAATTGCAGCGTTGTTTTTAAACTTGTAGTCAAGCTATAACGTATTTGATATTTATCATGTATGACTAAAATCATGCAGGGATTAAAAATGAATTATGAGCAAAAACGTTAAGGTTTTTTTCTTTTCTTTCTGGTAGCCTACTAGTTCGGAGGTCTCTTTTGGCCCGTTTTTAACGAAATAAAAATAACTGCTTTATTTATTTAGAAGCAGGGTAATTTCAATTTCTTTTTTGCATTGTAATTTTTGTAATTTTTATTTTATTAATCAAAATACAACGCCCACAAAATAATATTCAGTGTTGGGCTGCCAAAACTCCGAACGCGTGCATGTTGAGCGGGGAGCTGAGATATAAGGGCCTTTCGCACCGCAGGAACCTTTTCAAAGTACCAGAACTAATTGTGGAACTACCCACTTTTCGGCATGTTTGCACCGCCGGAACTGGGAGTAATTTTAGTACCGGACTGCCTTTTTCGAGAACCAAATTAGCTCCTACTCCAGAGCAGGGTCTAACCGGCACAACTGGTACTAATCATGACGTAAGTAGACATTGATTGGCCAAACGCGTACGAAAACACCCTCACCCGCCATGATTTATAACACTGTGTAAACATACTGTAAACATTGTGTCAACTTATTTCGCAAGTATGGAGAACAGCGATAGATGGATGGACGCTGAAGTGCAGGCACTTGTAGCAAATGTAGCCCTGCCTGTTGTCGTTGGAGCTTCTTAGTCCTCCTTTCCATTCTTTCAATCGCTTTACGTATACGTCGACTTTCCATGTCCATTATTGTGAAACCCGCGAGACACAACAAAAACACAGCTCCGATCACAGCGTCCTCCATCCTCCTGTTGTTAATGTTGTTCTTCTTTGTTTCTGTTGTTGAACGCCGCGCACAAATGACGACGCTGTCGACCGGCTTACATCACTTCTTAGTACACACTGTCGGTGTGAATGCAACCCTTTAAATGGTACTGGGAAATAGTTCGCGCAAAATCGTCCCAGTACTTTAGTACCGTACGTTTAGTTCTGGAACTAAAGCGGTGTGAAAGGCCCTATAGTACTATAATGTCTTCAGCCATTTGCAACAAAACTTTATAGTTTTGTTGCAAATGAATTAAGAACTTATAGTGCTATATATCAGCTTAATTAAACATAATTATATTGTATACACGATATAAAAAAATCTGTAAAAATATTGCACTGAAATGTGTGCTGATAGTGCGTATTTGAATTATACCTGTCATGTTTGTGGTTTTTCATCATTATGCAGTCTGTTTAAATAAATATTCAGAAACACATGCAGTGCTACTTTTTGTACTTTTCTGTTTAACTTTTATTAAACTGCAGATCAAAATAGAATATGCCTATACCCGAAATAAGGATAAATTATATTGGAACGCATCTCCAAAATAATCGCCTACAGAGATGCACGTTGCCATTACAGTAGTCAGCGCCGAACAACAGGCAAATAAAATATAAACTGAGGTTGCAAAAGTGATTCAGTCAAGATCAGTGAGGGATTTTCTTTTCTTTCATTCTTTAAATTAACATTAATGACTGGCGGCAGCGGCTGCTGTCAATGCACGAATCCAATACACCCTTGTTTTCTTTCTCAGCTCTTTAAACGTAAACGTAATTTGATCGTTTCACTTAAGACACAACCGATTGTATTTATAAGAAATTTTGATATAATTCTGTGTGTATTTGTCCATTCAAATGTGAAAGAATGCGAGAAAGAGAGCTCAGTCCAGTGTTCGCGTATATAAGAGTCGGCTTTTTTGCGTGTGCTTTGTGTGTGTGTGTGCGCGCAGCACAGAAAACAGCGCGCGATTGCAGAAGTGAGTTCTATTTCGTCTTCTTGCAGTTGAATCTTTTGAAATCACAATAAAAGCGCATACAGAAAACGAGAAGCAGAATCGAAATGTAATTTTATGACAAGTAATTTAATTCCGGACCTTATGCATCTGATCTGATTTCCGAAACTGGAATAGCTTTTCGATGCCCAACCCTCCTACTAAATTATTTAATTCTTGCATGCAAAAAGACCTGAATGGCGACTATGGGGCAATGTAAAATATTTTTTACAACTTACTAGGTTTATCATTTGTCATTTTTTCCCGATAATGTCGATAATCGTCTGTTACCTGACTGTTGACATCGACATCGCGATACTTACGAGGCTTCGTCGATATACGATAATATCTTCATATCGCCCAACCCTAGAGGGAACCGAATCGTATGGATTCAGAATAATAACTGTATTAAAACATGGTAAATACTTTAGCAACTGCATAGCAGCAACCTGAACATGTTGCGTGTCACAGCAAATTTATATATAATTACCTTTTGTTGTTTGTCGGAATAATTACGTGTTAAATAAAATTGTGTGAAATTTATTTTAAAACGAGTTTCACCCTGAAATTGCTAGTAAATTTCACAGTTTCAAAGGAACAGTAAAAAACAAAAAACCCGCTTTGAATTAATCATGAAATTTTGATATAGACCAAAATAGTATTCTCTTGTAAAATGTAGTCTAATCATTTATTTAGAAGTTCATATTGCCTTTTAAAGCAAATTGAGTATGGTTCTTTCTCACTAAACATCATTAGGGTTTTTTCCACATTCTTATTTTAAGGGTCTAACAAAACGCCATTTATTCACTTCTTCTTGCAGTCATTTTCATTTCAGTTTTTTTCATTCATTGTTGCTTATTGATGCTGAAACCTTGAGCTTCAAGTATTTGCCTGAAGCCTGTGATTTTTCTGTATTTGAGGCAATACAGGCCTAGCAAACGCTCCAGGATCGAACCTCTGAGAAGAATTTCTGACTCAGCATATAGTGAACTGTACGTTATTAAGGCCTTTATTGTTTTAAAAGATTGGGTTCTGAGAAATTCCTCTCTGTGCAAGCCTATATTTTGTCCATTTCCTTTAACCTTCACATTGTTGTTGTGCCCTTTCTCTAAAGTTCCTCATTTGTACTGCTGGATGCAGTAATGGATGAAAGTGCACTTAGGGCTCTGCTGCTTTCTGCCATAGCATTGGCTCACAAAGTGCAGTCAGAGCACTGGGTTATCTGGCCTAATTCGTTTATTCCTTTCTCTCCGGCCCTTACTTTTCCCTTGTCTGAGAGTAGATTTTTATCAAAGTCCACTCCATTCCTCTCTTGTGTACTGGGCATTATGAATTAACCCCGCCGAAGGTCGTCTGGTCAGCATGCCTGCCTGAGTCTCAAGAGCTTGACCGTAATTTACGCTATCTTGCAGGAAAATCTAGGACCTGTCAAGTTGCCCTCCCCCTTTGCCTCGGCTGTCAAAGCTTGTGTTAAATGCTTATATAGCACTCAAATATATCTCCACAATGAAAAAGCTCATAATCAGTCAACAGATCACATGTGGTAATCAATGGATTCTATATTTCCTCAAAATTACTTTGCTTTGTGCAATAGACGGAACCTAATATTTTTCTGTTGCAGCTAGCTTGACCCAGGTGACCACATTCGGGTACCAACCCGATTCAGTTCTTTCTATTAAGGGCAACTTTTTTGAGCAATGTTGCTTGGACACTTTCACATTGAGAATGGCCAACAAATTTCTATCTGGATACTTCAGATCGGTCGTGGGCCCAGTGTCTCCACTGGTTGCCCGTTGACAGCAACATTGCCCAGCAAAATTGATCAAAAAGTTGCCCCATGTAATATCATCAGGGCTCTATGCTAACTTAAAAAATTTAGGAGCACATTCAAAATTTTAGGAGCACCTTCTAATCAATAATCCCAAATTTGATCAAAAATTAGCCTTCCCATAACGAGGTGATATTTGACTCCTTAAAGTGATTTACAGTGGAATGAAATTTTTACCTTTGTAATGGCATTTTTCTAACTTTATTAAAAGTATGTCATCTTTTGTCAAATACTTAAAACAATTATATTGTATAAGCTTTTAAAAAATGTTCATTAAAACGACAGAAGAAGAACAAGTAGAATAAGAAACATACGTTACCAATCAAATGAAATCGGTATTAACAAAATTAATTTGTAGAGGTGGCACAGAAGAACACAAAAGTGGCTTGTAGGTGTATTTTCAGACATTTAACGAGGCTCAGAGGTGGCATGAGTGCAGTTAAATCCATAAATTCATGATGAGATTAATGTTTTAAATATAACATTTTGAATATAGAAATATTAAATGATTTAAATAACTGAAAAGATACTTTAAAAATTAAACTAAAACTGCCAGCAGGTGGCGGAAAAGTCACTGATTTTATCACTGAATCATTCATTCAATTGATTCATTTGAACGGCTGATTCATTCAGGAATGAAACAAGTGACTGTCTTTATGAATGGGTAATCATGAATCACTGACTCACTAGATTCATTTTAAAAAAACAGTTCATTCATAAACGAAACACAGCTGTGTTTGAATGGAGATGTCTGTGTTTTAAACTATTTTCGACGACGAAATAGAGCAGAATCAAAATCAAATATTTTTAAGGGAGTTCAGTATTTTTGCTTTTTGCTAAGTCTCTTAATTCATCACAGAACACTTAACTAGTTTGTAATGAAAATTAGTAGATTTGCTAGTCCTTGAATCTAATATAGCCTCTTATTCCATATTCACAGACCACAAAGTACCCTTGGTAAGGACGTTTGCTCACTTTGTAGTGCACTACAGCTCAAATTAGTGAGTATAGTGAGTGTTTCTCTGTGTAGAGAGTGGAAAAGATGTTAAGAGTGACATAACTGCACGTTGAATGAAGATTTGGTTGTAAAGTTGCAGCAGGTGTGGTCGAACTCGAGCCTGAGAGGGCCTGGGAAAAGTGACGGCAGTGAGAGGCTGTGCCAGTCATGAGGTTGTGAAAACGCAGGTTGGGTGGGAGTGGAGATAAAAGCGGAAGAGATCAGGAGAATGCTAAAACAGAATGAAACAGGAGGGCTGCTAAAAACACTCAGATTAACACAAGCTAAATGTTTTCATTCACCTTTTTCGAACACAGACGTATGCATGAATGTTTGACTTTTTCTTGTAGAACTACTCTGGCAGACGCTTCCGCGGTCCCTTCACAATCTGGCCAGCGGAGCCCGCGCTAACACTTTCAGCCTCCGTAGCCCTTCAAGCTGCTGTTTATTCTTCTGCTTGGCCGCACTGTTGGCGGAGGGTACCACTGCGCTGTGAATGTGTGAGGCCTCCTTGCGTACTGATAGGTGCCTTCAACTGCTTTCATGCTGTTTGCGACAGGAACAGAACATTGGAGACATGTGGCTGTGTCCCCGCCACCTGCTGTGATTCGGATGGTGATAGTCCACTACCTTCAGAGGGTAGATGAGGCATCGTGGGGTGCTTTAGATTCTGCAACGCATCTCATATTGAACTCTAGTGGATTTTGACAGCTGATGGCCATGTACACACTTCAGCGGTTGCCGCTCATTTACTGAAAATCTTGACATCCACACTAGCTCTCTTCAGCGAGAGGAGTTGCAGTGAATGATTCCTGAATTAATCATTCTTTTGAGTCGGATCTTTGAAATTAATTAGACTGTTCCGGTTCTTGACTCAAAGGTCTGGTCGCAACGGGATAGGTGACCAAAAAATTTAAGTTCTGTCATTATTTACTGTTATCATTTACATCTGCAGTATGTCAGTCCAAACCTCTATTGAAAGTCCATTACTCCAAAACTTCAAGAAGTTCATAAAGAAATCATAAAAGAGATCCATATGAAGTTTTTTTTTTCCAATTTCACACAAGCACATTTAAGCTTCCGCAAAACTAGTCAGGTTTATTTGTGTGCTTCAAACAATTAACCCTATAACAGCTCAGTGTAGATTTTCAGTGGAAAAGGGTCTAAAGTTTGGTCTATTTAAGTTGTTTTATAGTACTTTGACGTCCTTTTCCTTTACGCAAAGATGATTAATTTCAGAGGAACTGCCACTGAGATTTCTGGGAATGCTAACAAATAGCTTTCTCCAGCTGTTCTTAACATCATTGGCTTAAACATCATCATGCAATTCTGTTTGGTGCATCTAGTGGCACAGAAATTACACACTGCCACTTTAAATGCGTTGGTGTAATAGTCCAGTGGTTCCCAACCCTGGTCCTGGAGGCACCCCAACACTGCACGTTTTGCATGTCTCCTTAATCAAACACACCTGATTCAGGTCATCACCTCATTAGTAGAAAATTCAAGAGCTAAAATTGGTGTGTCAGAGAAAGGAGACATGCAAAATGTGCAGTGTTGGGGTGCCTCCAGGACCAGGGTTGGGAACCACTGGACTATTACACCAACGCATTTAAAGTGGCAGTGTGTAATTTCTGTGCCACTAGATGCACCAAACAGAATTGCATGATGATGTTTAAGCCAATGATGTTAAGAACAGCTGGAGAAAGCTATTTGTTAGCATTCCCAGAAATCTCAGTGGCAGTTCCTCTGAAATTAATCATCTTTGCGTAAAGGAAAAGGACGTCAAAGTACTATAAAACAACTTAAATAGACCAAACTTTAGACCCTTTTCCACTGAAAATCTACACTGAGCTGTTATAGGGTTAATTGTTTGAATTTGTAATGGCATTTTTCTAACTTTATTAAAAGTATGTCATCTTTTGTCAAATACTTAAAACAATTATATTGTATAAGCTTTTAAAAAATGTTCATTAAAACGACAGAAGAAGAACAAGTAGAATAAGAAACATACGTTACCAATCAAATGAAATCGGTATTAACAAAATTAATTTGTAGAGGTGGCACAGAAGAACACAAAAGTGGCTTGTAGGTGTATTTTCAGACATTTAACGAGGCTCAGAGGGGGCATGAGGGCAGTTAAATCCATAAATTCATGATGAGATTAATGTTTTAAATATAACATTTTGAATATAGAAATATTAAATGATTTAAATAACTGAAAAGATACTTTAAAAATTAAACTAAAACTGCCAGCAGGTGGCGGAAAAGTCACTGATTTTATCACTGAATCATTCATTCAATTGATTCATTTGAACGGCTGATTCATTCAGGAATGAAACAAGTGACTGTCTTTATGAATGGGTAATCATGAATCACTGACTCACTAGATTCATTTTAAAAAAACAGTTCATTCATAAACGAAACACAGCTGTGTTTGAATGGAGATGTCTGTGTTTTAAACTATTTTCGACGACGAAATAGAGCAGAATCAAAATCAAATATTTTTAAGGGAGTTCAGTATTTTTGCTTTTTGCTAAGTCTCTTAATTCATCACAGAACACTTAACTAGTTTGTAATGAAAATTAGTAGATTTGCTAGTCCTTGAATCTAATATAGCCTCTTATTCCATATTCACAGACCACAAAGTACCCTTGGTAAGGACGTTTGCTCACTTTGTAGTGCACTACAGCTCAAATTAGTGAGTATAGTGAGTGTTTCTCTGTGTAGAGAGTGGAAAAGATGTTAAGAGTGACATAACTGCACGTTGAATGAAGATTTGGTTGTAAAGTTGCAGCAGGTGTGGTCGAACTCGAGCCTGAGAGGGCCTGGGAAAAGTGACGGCAGTGAGAGGCTGTGCCAGTCATGAGGTTGTGAAAACGCAGGTTGGGTGGGAGTGGAGATAAAAGCGGAAGAGATCAGGAGAATGCTAAAACAGAATGAAACAGGAGGGCTGCTAAAAACACTCAGATTAACACAAGCTAAATGTTTTCATTCACCTTTTTCGAACACAGACGTATGCATGAATGTTTGACTTTTTCTTGTAGAACTACTCTGGCAGACGCTTCCGCGGTCCCTTCACAATCTGGCCAGCGGAGCCCGCGCTAACACTTTCAGCCTCCGTAGCCCTTCAAGCTGCTGTTTATTCTTCTGCTTGGCCGCACTGTTGGCGGAGGGTACCACTGCGCTGTGAATGTGTGAGGCCTCCTTGCGTACTGATAGGTGCCTTCAACTGCTTTCATGCTGTTTGCGACAGGAACAGAACATTGGAGACATGTGGCTGTGTCCCCGCCACCTGCTGTGATTCGGATGGTGATAGTCCACTACCTTCAGAGGGTAGATGAGGCATCGTGGGGTGCTTTAGATTCTGCAACGCATCTCATATTGAACTCTAGTGGATTTTGACAGCTGATGGCCATGTACACACTTCAGCGGTTGCCGCTCATTTACTGAAAATCTTGACATCCACACTAGCTCTCTTCAGCGAGAGGAGTTGCAGTGAATGATTCCTGAATTAATCATTCTTTTGAGTCGGATCTTTGAAATTAATTAGACTGTTCCGGTTCTTGACTCAAAGGTCTGGTCGCAACGGGATAGGTGACCAAAAAATTTAAGTTCTGTCATTATTTACTGTTATCATTTACATCTGCAGTATGTCAGTCCAAACCTCTATTGAAAGTCCATTACTCCAAAACTTCAAGAAGTTCATAAAGAAATCATAAAAGAGATCCATATGAAGTTTTTTTTTTCCAATTTCACACAAGCACATTTAAGCTTCCGCAAAACTAGTCAGGTTTATTTGTGTGCTTCAAACAATTAACCCTATAACAGCTCAGTGTAGATTTTCAGTGGAAAAGGGTCTAAAGTTTGGTCTATTTAAGTTGTTTTATAGTACTTTGACGTCCTTTTCCTTTACGCAAAGATGATTAATTTCAGAGGAACTGCCACTGAGATTTCTGGGAATGCTAACAAATAGCTTTCTCCAGCTGTTCTTAACATCATTGGCTTAAACATCATCATGCAATTCTGTTTGGTGCATCTAGTGGCACAGAAATTACACACTGCCACTTTAAATGCGTTGGTGTAATAGTCCAGTGGTTCCCAACCCTGGTCCTGGAGGCACCCCAACACTGCACATTTTGCATGTCTCCTTTCTCTGACACACCAATTTTAGCTCTTGAATTTTCTACTAATGAGGTGATGACCTGAATCAGGTGTGTTTGATTAAGGAGACATGCAAAACGTGCAGTGTTGGGGTGCCTCCAGGACCAGTGTTGGGAACCACTGTAATAGTCGATTGGTTCCTCTTCCTCAGGTATAACTGAGAGGCCCTGTTCATTAAGAGCAATGTTGAGGGCTGCTGGTCTGCTGTTCTGAGGAGTCTGAGGTTATTGCTGCCCATGGCTGAGTCAGTACATGCAGGATGGGGCTAATGGCATTCCCCATCTGAATGCCCATTTAAAATGGACGAGCAAGCACAAAACCCTCCAACTTCTAGCCTCAGGGCTGTTTTCGCAACTGCCAAAGCCAGAGGCAAGTCTGACCGAGCAAGAAAAACACACACATACTCTCTCTTTTTTGGTTTTCTTGGGTATCTGGTTTTGACAAAACAGAAAATGATGACATATTACAGACATTTTTAACCGAAAAAGACAATTTGTGTTGGTCACTCTTTTCCAGCAATTAGAATGAATGCAGACCAGAGCTTTATAACTTCAGAAAGTAAAAAAAAATCTTTAAAATCTGCTCAACTCAATAGGTCTTTGTGATTAATAGAATGAATTTTAAGTCATTATTCACTGATAATCTTCCTCTCCGATGAACTGAACAAGTCTGTGAGTTGAACACTCTTACTTAAATGCATTTCAAACTGCTTTTATAAACCAGATTAAGCAATTCATTTGAATGATCTTACTCGTAAGAATTATTTGATCATGAGTTGCACATCAATATTTCTGTCAAGAACTCCAGCTAGGGCGGATATTAGAATCTTTAGTGCATGACATTGAAGTCTGCTTGATATGAAAATTCATCCTATCTAATTTTTAAATGTGTTATTGATTTTATTTTTAATTAATCATCTATGCCTTTTTTAGCCTCATTATATTTAATTAAAATGTCATAACTTGATTTTCCAGTTAAACAACAGACTGTCTATTGACATATTCCAGATTCTCTATTCATTTAGTCTGCTTAAACTCTACTGATGTCTAGAAACAAGCCCCTGGCCTACATTTTTGTGTAATTCATAACTTTTTCTCTAATTCGTTACACTGTGAAGGTACTGTTGCTACTTCCGTTTCATTGTGACTTTTTATTTCTTAGTTTAATTGTGCATCTGTGTCATTTTTGGCATTTATAGCCTTGTAATTGTATGAAAAGAATGAACAGTAAATTCTTCAATATTTTTCCTTCCGTGTTCCAAAAAAGTCAGTCAGTCATATGGAATTTGAAAACAACATGATACTTTGTACAAAAAGGGATAGAAAATTCATTTTTGAGTGAACTAATCCTTTAAAAAGGCAGAAATTATTTTATTCTTGTGGTCTTTTGAGTTGCCCTCTCTGAAGAAAACAAGTAGAAAAAAAATGTCCACAGCCATCTGCCAGTGCTGCAAGAGCTAGTTACTGTGGCAACAAGTAAAAAGTCATTATCTCTAATTGACACCATGGCAGGTTCAGGTGTTTTCATAGTTTTCTTTCACTCTCTAGAGAGTGAGTCAGATGTCTTGTGCTCGCTTAGCATTTGTTTTTTTTTCTTACACTCTCATCCTCTGCCTTATGGTCCTTGTTTTCTGTTTACACTTAAGGCCCTTGGGGTCAATATGACCCCAAACATTGAAAGAGTAATTGTGAAAAATATATACATTTTTAATCATACAAATAATATATAATTTTTTTGTTTACTTCTCATCTATACATTAATGCTGTGTTCTGGGAGATATGAAGTACGTTTGTCCCTATTTACCACAAAATTCCTCAACTACACCATTAGCTTGCATGTGAAATATACATTTTTTATGAAAAAATCACTTAAATGATTACCTAAATTTAATTTAAGTTGCGTCTGGATATTGATCTAGGTGTTAGGTGTAGAATTCTGCCATCTGCTGGTTAGAAATAAACCTAAAAGGATTAAAGTTTAGGAAAGAAATTGTTTTGACCAGCAAAGGGCCATAGAGAGCCGTTCATTTTACTGGATGTGGCCAACTGCTTCTATCACAACTTTTGTAATACATTTTGTGAATTTATGTATATATAAACATTAGAAAAGACATTAAAAATAAATATTCTTTCAAATGGTATAATTGTTTTGTGTTTTTGATGCATTTTGAAATGTCTGTTTTCAAAAAATGCCACATAAGACACACCTAAAGGACAAGACTTGGAGTCAGATTGTAGTTGCATATTATTGATTTTAATGAACCAAGTGTAAAAATAAAATAAAATAAAACTTTAGAATGTGGAAGAAATTAAAAATGTAAATAAAACCAACAGCAATATGCAGAAGTGTGTGCATGTGCATGCATTAGGTCTCACTCAAACGTGTTCTGCATTTGTGGCTGATTTCATTTGCCAAATTTGATATAGATGCTACCTGCGCCAATCATACCTGTGTGTGTGTATGTGTGTGTGTGAGAGAGAGAGAGAGAGAGAGAGAGAGAGAGTGTATGTGTCTGTCTGTCTCTGCGGGTGGGTG
>NW_015505335.1:142170-279220 GCF_001515645.1 Sinocyclocheilus grahami
TGTGTGTGTGTGAGAGAGAGAGAGAGAGAGAGAGAGAGAGAGAGAGAGAGATATGTGTTTGTTTGTGTGTGTGTGTGTGAGCGAGCATGTCTTTTATACATTGCATTTGTGCTCTAGTACCAGGCCTTCATTTCTGTGTGGACATTTTCAGATTTATGCCGGATTTATTAATTTTTTTTGACAAATGAAAAAAAATATATATACATTTTTTCACATTTCCCATTCATTTCAATGTGGGGTCATATTGACCCCAAGGGACAGATTTTTTAAAATTTGTTTTACATACCTTCAGAACAACCGAATCAAGCCCAGTTTTTTTATGTGAATATAGATATAAAATGTTAAAAAGTCACAAAATCTTATTCCACTGAGATGAAGGGAACCGTTTTTTTAAACTAAGTAAAAGTTGATTGGGGTCATATTGACCCCAGGGACCGATTGAGGGTTAAGTTGTTTGTTAGTTTTGAATGATTTGTTCCGTCCCTCTCTTGCACGTTGAGAACTTCCGCCCCATGTTTTCCACAGTGTCATTAATCAGAAGGGGAAAGTGCACCATCATCTCCTGCTTCGGGTGCTAGCAGCATGTCGGGGCATATATGAGAATTTTACAACACTCTGTTTAGTGAATGTGCCCCATTAGTGAACTGCTGCTGCTGCCAAGCCCTGGTAACTCCCTGTCAGATCATTGTATTCTTCTTCTGTAGAGTCCTTTATCTTTCTCTCTCACTTTGTCTTGTTGGTTCACTTCGATTGTATCAGGACTGGAATTTATAGGTTTATTACAATGCCATTAAAATGTAGATTACCATATTGAAGGCTTCTCTCTCTGGTTATCAGCAGAACTGCCAACTGACAGGAAGTACAAAACTGTGGCATGGAAATGTGGCTCAAGTTTTTTGATCCAGCTACTGTCACCAGAGCTGCTAAGGGGTGGTTGTCTGTGCGTGACCCAAAATCTGCTGTCTGCACTTTATTAAAAAAAAGTTTAATTAAGGTGTTTGACATATGTGTCTCTATTGGAGTTGCTTTATTAAATAACTTCATAATAAATTGTGATAAGACTACCCAGGCACCACAATTAGGCTATTACTTTGGTCACTGTCATTATGATTCCAGGCTTTATTCATGGCTATCTTGAGAGCAGAAGAGTAGCTTGACATTGGTTATTCATTTATACATATTATATTCAAGCTGCTCCTTTAAGCTGTTGTATGAGAATCACAACTGTTATTAAATACAGTTGCAAATCCCAAACCCTGACTGTGTGAATGTAGCCATTGAAATATAGGATTTCACACTTGAAGGTCTCACACAGCGATCTTGTCATTTGTTTTAATTGGTGTCATAATCCTGAAGTGCAAGAAAATATTTCTTGCCTGCATCAAAGAAGAAAGTGTTTTAATGTCATAGACTCATTTGAAGAGACCAAACTGGTTAATGAGTGTGTGCGTTTGTGTATCAGAGACTTTGACGCTCTCTATCATTGCAAGAGCAGATGGTACATTATAAGTGTAGCGTATGTGTGGAAGAACCATCTGTTTGAAAGAAAGTAACCCTTCTGTGCTGGTGTCCCATAGGTTATGGTGTTTACATACACTCTTAAAAATAAAGGTTCTTCACGATGCCATAGAAGAACCTTTTTGTCTAAATGGTTCCATAAAGAACCTTCAACATCTGAAGAACCTTTCTGTTTCACAAAAGGTTCTTTGTGGCGAAAGAAGGTTCTTCAGATTACAAAAAGGTAAGAAAGATATGGTTCTTTAAAGAACCTTTGACTGCATGGTTCTTTGTGGAACCAAAAATGGTTCTTCTATGGCATCGCTTGAAGAACCTTTTGAAGCACCTTTATTTTTAAGAGTGTATAGCACATGCTTGCTTAACTCACATACTATATATCATTACACATAAACCAACAGGGTTCCCACGATTATGGAAAACCGGAAAACATCAGGGAGTTTCTAGGCCTGGAAAAGTCATGGATTATTGATCTTTGATTGTTAGAAATCATGAAACAGCTAAACTAAAACAAAACTAAGAATGCGAAGTTCTTTTGAATCAGCTCTTTTCAGTTAATCAATCAAACCAGTTCACAAATCGTCTGAATGATTCATTAGCAAATCACTCTCAATTGGAATGATTCCTAAAAACCTTACCCAGTGTTTATAAATAACTAGAGGAGAAGTCATGAAAATTAATTAGTCAAAGTATGGAAACTCTGATCCATGCTCCTACAATATGAATTCAGGTTCAACAGAGATTGTACATAGTCTTTCGTTTTTTAACAAAGCTAGTTTCCCTCTAGCAATGTGTCTGTTTTTGGTTCATGGTTTGAGATTGACCTAGGGACTTTCAAGGCTTGGACGACCCTCTTTGTACCTCCAGCCCCCAACACCTGTGCCTTAGTACAATTAACCAGCCAATTAGCCTGTAAATCTCTGATGTTAGTGGGATAGATTGGCAGCTGGGAAGGGAGTGTCCGGCCCCGAAGGAAGGAGGCATTGTGTAATTATAATTGCCTCTTTGTGTAGTAGCACTGTGTACGATTGTACCTGACTGTTTATGCGAGGGTGTTGAAGGTGTGTCTGTGCACATTTTATTAGTGGTTCAACGGATCACAAATCTCACGGTTCAGATCACATTACGGTTTTTGACCCACGGATCGGATCATTTTTCGGATCAGCAAGAAAAGAAAAATATTTCAATTTAACTTGCTTTCCATTTATTACTTAAAGCGGAGTACTACTTTGATACCACAGCAAATACTACTAGATTAACTAAGAAAGTTTAAACATGATTAAAGAGACAAGAGAACAGTCAGTGAAAATAAGAACAAATACACAAATTACAAGCATAGATACAGGTTGGTAGTATTCAAATGTGGAAATGTAATAATTAGGGAAAATAACACTGCATAGTGTTCACTGTATAAATTAAATATAGATTTTTTTTTATCACAGCTGTTTTGTTGTTTGATGATCATTAATGACAGCAGCAGCAGTATTTATAGGCCGCTGTCCCTTTAAGACCTGATGCACGGATCCGATATAATGATACACTTCACATCCGATTGCTTTCTCACCTGTTTTCATTCACTTGAGACATGACTGTGTTTACCTGAATGATTGTCGAGATGAAATTATATTTTGTCATAATTTTATGTGTGTGTCTGTTCAGAGGGTTCAGTTCTGTGTTCGCGTGCCGTCTGAAACGCATGTGCGCACTTCATGTGTGTGTGGCTGTGCGTGTAGAGAACAGCGAGCGAGTAACGAATCGAGTTCCCTTTCGCCTTTTCTCTCTGGAATTGTTTAAAATTCGCTTGCTTGTGTAAATACGAACAAATGATAAACTTATACTCTATTATGGTTAAATTTTGCAATTAATCCGCAGATCACATGTGTCCCGAACCGTGGGGCTTGGTCCGTACGGATCAACTACGATCCGTTTAACCACTACATTTTATGGTTTGAATGTATACAGTTTGATTGCAGTGTTTTTAGACTGTGATATTAAATTTAGCCCCTGTAAGGTCTCTTCCTCAACCATTTGTTGACAGTAGTCCAGGGATATCCAATGCTGCTCTTAGAGGGTCACCTTCCTGCACACTGGCAACCTGCTTCAAGTTTCTAGTAAACCTTGATTAGCTGATAGGTTCAGGTATGTTTGATAAAGGCTGAATATTCTGAAGATTGATCATTCCTGGCCTTAAGGATACATTCACACTGTCAGCAGTGACAAAACTGACCAGAAGTCATTAATTTTAATTTGAGAGCTGGTGACTTGAGGTAACATTAGCTGTTTGCTAATGTATACTTGCATAATTTACATAATGTATACATAAATTACATGTTTAGCAGATATTAAAGGGGTCATGAACTGAGAAATCAAAATTCCCTTGATCTTTTGACATATAAGAGGACATTGTACTATAAAAACATCCTGTAAGTTCAGAACTCAAAACGCTTATTAGTCTAAAAACAGCTTATATTGAAGCCAATCTGCCAAAATAACAGGTTGTGGAATGTGCCACTTTATGACATAATAGTGTGGTTAAACCCCGCCTCCGCAGATGAAGATCAACGCCTGTTTCTACATTACTGCCTGTTTAGCCCCTTCCACCGATTCGCGCATGTAGTTTAAATAACGAGAGAGGCAAACGCAGGTCTACGCAGAAACCAAATGATAAAGACGGATCCGAACACAAGATGTTGTGCAGTGCCAAGTTATATAAAAACTGAGTCTTTGCATTGCCTTCCTTCTGATCGTAACATTAGGAAAGAGTGGGTGAACTTTATTTTTAATGAAGTTCCAGACCGCATCAGTAAGAACTTGGTATTTTGTTAACTTCATTTTACAGCGGATTCATTTACAAACAAATCACAATTTGATGCAGGATTTTCAGAAAGATTGAAACTAAAAGACGATGCTGTGCAGACTATATTGGATCTGACAGTAATGTCACACCACACAAGTGTGAATAACTGTTTTTATTACGTGGTCACTAGTGTTTTGTCTGTTATTGCAGATTGTTTGATATAGGTACTGAGTATTTATGTGTTTTTAACCTAAATCACAGCAGCGTCCATCTATGAAGGATGTAGGCTGTCAAACATACACAACTGTTATCCAATCATACCGGTGGTCCCACACCTATTCAAACAGAGCATTTCAATGAGGGGGATCAAAACAGGACAGAAAGTAACCTATTACTTCTAAATTATGATGTTTTTTGATGTAAAAATCTTGATAACATTATAAGTGGACCTCAGAGAACAGTACAAAATAACAAAAAAAGGCAGTTCATGATCCCTTTAACTTGCAATCTGATGAATTTCAGTGTAGGTGGAGATGATGAAGCTTTTGTGTACCATTGCCTGATAAAGTTGGATATATCAGTTGAGGAGCAACCAGCGGTACAGTGACTTGGCAACCTTGAACAATTTAATTGTTTTAAGAGCGCTTAAACTCTGCCATTGTTGCAATGGATTTTAAATATCCAGTTTCAAATTAGTGCATCTTAAGGTCATAAACCAAGTTGTAGCCAGAAGACACTTCATTCAGAAATCCATTCCCGCTAGATTTCAAACATACAGATTTTCTCAAACCTTCACTCATACCTTCAAAACCGAGCAGAAAAACTGAAATATGCATCTATATTTGTCAACCACACTGTCAGTGGTATTTATAACATGTATGCCTCCTTATCCAACAAATTTAGACAAAGGTTTCATGTTCCTTTCAATACTCTCAAGTGAGGGAAGCCACAAATATAGTCAACACAAGAGAACCAGTCCCAAAAGACACTGTCCATCTTAAATACCTGCTGCAGCTGTGGTCTTGCCAGAGTTTTTTGGCCTCTTGTCAACTGTCCCAGGGTAGGAAGAGTAGGCATATGTTGAGAAGAGCAACTCCAGAAAGTCGAATGAAGGTCATCTATCTTTGCAAAGGCTGTGCGGTATGTTGGATTGTGAAGTTTGGTGTGGGCCGCTGTGTTGGTGTGTGGCTGAAAAGAGGGAGCCCCTATCGCTGTCAAACCTTCCACCATGCCTGCTGGTGTAAGGAATTAACAGCTGTCATCACACTCAGCTCCCTGATGAGAAATGTTTAGAGTCTTTAATGTGAGAGAGTCATGGTGTTAGAAATGAGTTACAACAGCTAACCTCAACTACTTCTCGTCGATCTACACTTTTTCCTCTAAATAGATCATTTATTCTAGATTGTTGTTTTCCTTTTCAGCCTTCCCTTTCTGACACACACCCTCTCTTTTCATTCTCCCTACTTACTAAACCAGACCTCCGTTCCAAGTTTCAGGCTGTGTCAAGAGCGAGAGAGGAAGCCATTCTGCAGATTTTTTCATGATCACAATCTGGCTTCAATGAAAAATCCCCTGCTCGCCCTGCCTCTACAAGCTTCTAGCACAAGGAAGCAAAGCTCTGCAACCAAAAGGTTGTTTTTAAAATGACGCAGAGGAGGATGATATTTGGTTAAACAAGTCAATGACGGATTTTGACAGCGAAATCGGCAGCGTTAAGATCTAGGTCAGGGGCTTTATGGTTGCAATGCTTTCTTTTTGTGTGCGTATGCATGTGTGTGGTTAACTGCATTATATCATGCCTGAAGAGCCAGCCATCCTGGAAATATGAAGAGAGTGCTGTGTTAATCCAGAGTAATCTGGTGTGTTTTGTATGCAAACCGTTGCTGGCCACGGTGAGATTATAATTATGATGAATGAGCTCTGAGTCATGGGTTTGTCTGCATTTGTGTTACTACAGTATTGGTCAACATGACAAGTACAGATGCAAGTCCGAGCAGCCACCTTTGTTAATCAACCAAGCTGGTACAGTTCAGCCAAGGGGTTTTCAAACCAGGTGTGTCCACTACAAGAAACATCCAAAATGTGCAGTGCTGGGGAGCCACTAGGTTTGGAATTCCTTGGTTTAGACCAGGAGTAGCCAACCCTGCTCCTTGGAGGGCTACCTTCCTGCAGACTTAATTTCCAACCCTCCTCCAACACACTTGGCTGTTCTTTTCAAGTAATCCTGAAGACCTTGAATAGTTGGTTCAGGTGTTTTGGTTAGGGTTGTAGCTAAATGCTCTAGGATGGTAGCCCTTCAGGAGCAGTATTGAACACCCCTGGTTTAGACATTCTTACAGTGGTCAAAGATTGTAAATTGTCCGGTGGGTGTATTGGTGTAATTAATGCACTGTGGTTGCGTGTGGTTGAAGCCAGTTCATTTACTTTTGAGGGGAATTTGTATGTTATGTCTTTGTTTTCTGACATCCCGGTTCGTGTGCATTATGCCTATTGGATCACCCATTTTATTGCAGCAGAACAACACATTTACTTTAGCCTCTCAGTTCTGGATATGGAAAATATAGTCTCTTCCCCTCCCTGGCCATTCTAGCTGAATATTTTATACATCTTCATTCCCCTTTGTTCATCTTCCCATCCCTTTACGACTCGCTCTTGCTCTCTCCACTGCAGCATTAGACTCTCTCCCCAAGCAGGAAGTGTTGTCTGTGCAAAGGCTCTGTTCCTCAGTGCCCTAGGCAGTGCTCTAATGGAGTCCAGGTCTCGAGAGAGACTGAGAGAAGGATCATGGGTGGGGGGAAATGGATGAGTAGACTATCTGCTCTTATGACCGTATTAGTGCTGATTCGGTTGGAGGAACGGGTTTGCGAGTACCATCAGTCAAACTAAACTGTGTTTGCGCCACTCCTGTCTTGCTTTGTCATCATCGCCAGCTCTGTCAACTTTAATTATTTTATGAAACGTGGCATTGACGAGGACAGGCCGGAAATGGAAAGGACCTAGGCACCGGCCCTGTGGGACACGTATGAATGACCTCTCATTTTCTATGCTGCATGGACTTCGGCTCCAGTAAAGATAACACACTAGAGGAGTGGAATTCTTTTTCATTTTATATAAATGCTGATGGCTGGACCAATATCTCTCCTCATAATTTTAGTGCTGTGGCTAGGGATGTTAATTTTAACCGGTTAACCATCCGTAAGAATTTTGACCGATTAATACAATCAGTTAAACGGTTTAAAAAGCCATTTAATTATTTCTTTTTTCAGAAATGTATCAAAATATTTAAAAAGGATTGCTGCATGGTTAAAATAAAAATTAATTTTTATATTATTATAATATATTATTATATTATTATTTAAATTTATTGTTAAAAAAAAAAGTTTTTAGAGGGAAAAAAACATTAGTCGCATATAAGTCGCATTTTATTATTTCATTCAGAAATGGGACTAATGCGACGCAAAATATTTACAAACATTATAATAAACACCGTAAACATAGCTAGGCTATTTTAGTTCCCCTCACTCCATAAGAAATCCATTAAATTAACAGTATATAGAAAAGAACAATAATTAAAAATATAAGAAGCTATAGCTATATAAACGACAAGCCAAACGAATTAACTTAGGCTAAAACTAAACTGAAACCAACGTAGGGTCTCTCATTCCACACAAAATCAAATGTTTCTGTATTCACGATGTGTTTGAATGCCAAATATGATTTATTATGTACTTCACTCGCGTTCCAATATCCACGTAAAACAAAATATTTTGCATAACATCATGGCGGTACTGTGCTGCATGGTTAAAATAAAAAATTATTTTTATATTATTATAATATATTATTATATTATTATTTAAATGTATTATTAAAAAAAATTGTTTTTAGAGGGAAAAAAACATTAGTCGCATATAAGTCGCATTTTATTATTTCATTCAGAAATGGGACTAATGCGACGCAAAATATTTACAAACATTATAATAAACGCCGTAAACATAGCTATGCTATTTTAGTTCCCCTCACTCCATAAGAAATCCATTAAATTAACAGTATATAGAAAAGAACAATAATTAAAAATATAAGAAGCTATAGCTATATAAACGACAAGCCAAACGAATTAACTTAGGCTAAAACTAAACTGAAACCAACGTAGGGTCTCTCATTCCACACAAAATCAAATGTTTCTGTATTCACGATGTGTTTGAATGCCAAATATGATTTATTATGTACTTCACTCGCGTTCCAATATCCACGTAAAACAAAATATTTTGCATAACATCATGGCGGTACTGTGATAACACTTAACGGTACAGATTTTACTACATAGTTTTTTTTCCCATATGACCCATATGTTTTTTATTATGATAATTGTCAAGGTAGCAATGCAGTTAAGTGTGCATGCGGCGCCAGCGCAATCACTTTAATTTTTTCCTTCTAACAGTGGAAGAAACTACTCCTTTTAGTCCTAAAGATAATCAGAATTGTTTATTTGTGTACATTCACAATAAAAAATCTTTGTGCTTTTGTAAAATAAGCCTAAAGAAAAATAGGATGCCGCTTTTTGCCGTCTGTTTCCTTTCGCGCAGCACAAAAATGAACCGAAACTCTGCATACTAGGTAGGGCTGTGCGATATAACTAAAGCAATTATCACGATATAATGTTTCGTGTCGTTCGGTATCGATAATTTTTGAAACATTTTTTTTTTTTTTTACCTTTCTTAAACAGAGAGCAGTAGGAAAAAAGTTTTAAATTTAACCACTGTATTTTTAATTTATCCAATTTATTAAGACAAACAACAACTTATTTTAGTCTTAACAAACAAAATAACAAATAAAACAAAATAACAAAATAAAATTGAAACAAATATCTCCTTTCTTATATTTTATATGCAGATTAAATAAGTGTTAAGGAAACATTTGTTCTGTCTCCTGAGGCCACAGGGGAGGGCGCAATGAGCAAAATAATGCAGCTCATTAAACGGTTTATTCAATGCAATGAAAATAACGGCTGTCTATAAAAAGGACATAACGTCTAAACTAATATTTATAAATCAAATATGATTTCGTAAATTGCATAAACAATAATGAACAAAACAGCATCATGTATTTATGCATAGCTTAATATAAATAGCCAAAGTGCCGATCACACGAGTGCACTTAAAAACATATGAGACGCAGTGGATTGGAATAAAACCCCCCACAAATTCTCGAGACATTTTTTCTAAAAGTTGAATCTCTTTTAACTTTACATGGCTTTCTATTCATCTCTTGTGCGAGACACGAGTGCAACAGTCATAGTTGTGCATCTCAAGAATGCGCCGAATATGCGTTCTGTGTGAATGGCTTGGTTTCGGTTTTAACCTAAACAATATCTTCTCCGCATTGAGCTTCTATATTTCTCGAATATTTTGAATGGAAAATGCAGCAGCAAATCTTGTGGTTTCAACTGAATAGACTAACAAAAACATTAAAATGCAACAACATCATGTCGTGTGCCGCTGATAAGTCTCCCTGACACGCACCTAAAATATAGTGTTTTTTTCATTCGAATGCAAATTTTTATTTTAAATTCAACTAATATTCCTTTTTTTGATTCACAGTCTCCTCATCGCACGCAGGCACGGCACTCATTTCAGCGTGTGTTCTGTTGGCTCTGCTTGTCACTCATAACATGTGCCTTTAAATTGAAAAAAGCGTGAAACTATCGTGCGATATATCGAAAAAAATTTATATTGTTATCGATGATGCTGTACCGTCGATAAATATCGATACCGTTTTATCGCCCAGGCCTAATACTAGGCTACTTGTTGCACAGTTTTTCTTTCATTTTCTAAAAATATGTTTCTCGTATAGGCCTATTTATTCGTTATATATAGCCTAGCTTTATGTTTTCCTCCGTTCGCAGAAGCACTGCAGGGGCCTGATGTGATATGATGACCATGTGAATCCTCATGTTCTGTTGTTTGCTGCTTTTTGCGCATGTAAAATGAATCCCCGGGAAACAAATGTTAGTATTTTTAACAGGTCACAGACACTTATCCTTTCTAATTGAATTCAATTCTAATTTAAAAACAATCTTGTCGGTTAATGGTTAACAATCGGTTAACGAGCGTCGGTTGTCGGTTAGGAAAAATAACTGAAATGAACATCCCTTGCTGTGGCACATCATTAGGAATAATTTGTGCACCAGCACATTATTGTCACATGATAATACTCTCTCAACAATAACGATGTCTTTAGTACCCAAACAATACACATCTGTTATTTACTGATGTTCAGCGACGTTTTCAATCTTTGCTTCTTTTGAAGAGAATATAAAAGACCGATTGATCTGCGAGAGTGTGTGTAAGTGGATGTTTACAGCTTGTCGGCCTGATTATGTGTGTGAATATCTGTTTAGACAGTTTTCTTCACAGTAGTTTGACAGGAAACAAATTGTAGTTTTCATTTCTGTTGGTATTAATTGTAGTCTTTGAAATTGCTTTTGTCTGCTGCATTTTACTGTCTTAAGACCCATTCAGAGGGTGCTGTATTGTTCTCTAGTTTGATTGTGTTGGTTATGGAGTTGTTCATTACTGGAGGCTGTTGGAACTTAAACAGTCAGCCAACAATGTGCTGTGGCACATCATTAGGAATAATTTGTGCACCAGCACATTATTGTCACATGATAATACTCTCTCAACAATAACAATGTCTTTAGTACCCAAACAATACACATCTGTTATTTACTGATGTTCAGCGACGTTTTCAATCTTTGCTTCTTTTGAAGAGAATATAAAAGACCGATTGATCTGCGAGAGTGTGTGTAAGTGGATGTTTACAGCTTGTCGGCCTGATTATGTGTGTGAATATCTGTTTAGACAGTTTTCTTCACAGTAGTTTGACAGGAAACAAATTGTAGTTTTCATTTCTGTTGGTATTAATTGTAGTCTTTGAAATTGCTTTTGTCTGCTGCATTTTACTGTCTTAAGACCCATTCAGAGGGTGCTGTATTGTTCTCTAGTTTGATTGTGTTGGTTATGGAGTTGTTCATTACTGGAGGCTGTTGGAACTTAAACAGTCAGCCAACAATGGGCATTTTTCAGATCATCTTGTATATGATGTCTTAGAAAAGTAAACATGTCGACTTTTTTAACTCTTGGTGAGAAATTCAGTGTGTAGCTTGAGAGATGTTTCTGGTTTCATCCAACACATCTGTATTTTCATTGTCTTCCTAAGTTCCTAGTCTTGCTTGCATATCAAAGGTCAGGTCAGGGGCCTTGGTAGCACTCAAAAACCAAAAAGGCATTCTATACAAATGTCTTCTCTTTAAACAGCGAGTCCTTATCTGATACAGCCATAACCTTTAAAAAAAGTGCTGCAAAGCTTAACAAACACTGCACATCACTCAGACTTTAGTGTATGGATTTCTTCCGTCTGATCGGCTTGGCTTCTGCCATTTTAACAGTATTCTTAGCCTATGTGCAGGTCAGTTTCAACTTCCAAGGCCGATGGAATTTGACCTATTTTTAAGAGTAGCCTAAAGCTCAAAAGGCTTGTGGAGTTTAATCCTTGACAGTCCCTTAAAAGACTAAACTGCACTTTAATGAAGCTTTGGAATGCTCTGTTCCCTTATGATTGCCCCCTCTCACTGAGTTAACGGCAACCCGCTGTTACAAGCAAGTGCAAACTTCACACCCTTTCGGCCACTACTTGCTGTTTTTGGTTTAGCTGGCGTCCATCTCTCAGATTGTCTTTCTTACACCCACCAGCCAGACCCCCTGCGCCCTCTTTCACTTTTCCTCTTATGTAGGCAAGTAGGACATGTATGAGGGCAAGTCCAGGCATATCCTCATCTATTAGTGACCGTGTCCTGACACGAAGGGTAGGATGAAGTCCTCAAGTCTGCAGGCTACATGCTAGCTTAGCTTTGGCGTGATGGACTGTATCATGTCTTATCCAAACATGGTCATGGGTGTGATTGTATCTCACCTCTGATTGGTGGATGCTGGAACATCTGCTTTTGCCATGTGTTTGATGATACCTTAGTAGTGGTCCCAATTATTTTGCAGACGTGCAAGATTGTAAGTTGTCTCATTTAACATTTTTTTTGTTTCAGAAGGCCCCATCATCTACTATACACCCTCAATGCACACTTTTTTTGAATTCATGCAAATACAGACTTTATAGCAGACAAATGAGTATTGCAAGGTTTTAAGTTGGCATTTGAGAATAGGTCCTTGTCTCACCTAAACATGCAAGTAGCCACTAGTGTAATCACGGTTTTATTACCTTGATGGACAAATGCAACTTGCATGTGAACATTTTCACTTTGTTTACCAGAAAATGGTTTAATTTATATTATAAATTAAGGTTATTGTCAAATTTAAAACTCAGAGCAGTTGTTGGACAACAAGTGTTTAGAATTCCAGAAAGACACGAACAGTTATTTGGTGCTTGAACATCTGCTTGAAGTGCTTGAATTTTTATTAGTTGATTTTGTATCTAGCCATCTGTTTGCATGTTTTTGATATCTATCATTTGTTTGTTGCTGCATTAGCTCATCAGGGGAAAAAGCACAGGCTGATTGGCGCTCATCTTTAGCTGTTGTAAGTTTAATTTCGTTCATAGCACTAATAGGATGTTGAACATGGAAAGACAAAGCAATACAGGGAATTACACAGCTGGGACAGATCAAGCAGATGTGGCTCTTGTTCTGATGGCAACGTGTGAGTTTCATGAAGAGCTAAAGAATAATGAGCACTTCCTTAATTAGACTAATGACTTTCATAATTGGTCATGAACCAGCTAGCATGGCGTCAATTGTCATGTTGGTGACCCAACAAAATAGACACACTGATTTTTTTTCTTTTGGTCCCAGAAGCTGGAGTCACCACCTGGTTGTGTGTGTATGTGCGTGACACGTGGGTCATTGCTGATCTGTAGCCAGGCAGCTCTCATGGTTATTTGTTAATTTATTTTTCCTTGAGGGCTCTCAAGTGTTTCTCTGCTAAAATTTATTTTCAAGCCACAAAATGCATTCTCACATATTTTCTTCCTCATTGTAACATCTTGGAATTTAATATGGAAAGCATTACCATGGGTGGCACTTACAGCAACCAGTTCTTGAGCATAATTACATAATTACCTGCCCTCTATCAGTATGAATGATATAATTACTCCCTCATAGCTTACTAAATGATAACCACATCTGATTGGCTTAAAGATGTCCTCATGATTCTAACAGGCAACACGAGAAAAAAAATAGTTCATTTGAAGTGATGAATGGAATGAAAATATTAGGGATGCACGATATATCGGCCACCATATCGGTATCGGCCCATATCGGCTCATTTTTTCTGTTATCGGTATCGGCCTGATAAGAAAATTTGGCCGATATCTTAAAGCCGATAAATAATGCATTATTTCCTTCAGAGACACTTCAGATGCGCGCTGTTCGTTTGCAGCCTTTTGTGCAATTGTACATTGTAATATTGTGTTTATTTGATGTATATCTGATTTATCTCATATAGAATGCGTTTGGTTAAGTTAAAAAGAGCGCTTCAGTTTACCGGTGATCATCTTTAGCTCAGCACACGCAGCCCAAACAGCAGTGCACAACATTAATAACTATGATTGGGAATGTCATGTATATAACATTCTAATGAGAACATTATTATAATAAAACATTGTGAATTCTTTGGGTTAAGTTGCCATGTTTTCCAGGTTACATTTCATGTTTCATGTTTGAGAGGTTCTTGAGCAGTGCAAGTGTAATATTTAACATAAAATGGATATGATGTTTCCGAGTTATGTTAGGGGAGCTGGTCAATGGTTAAACAAACATAACACTGCCACACCCACAGCATTGCATTGCTCAGTGGCTCTCCACTTTAACTATAGTGGGGGGGAGTAGAATGACAAATTTATTCTTGACATTTCAGGCTTTTTCTCTTGGTAAGCCAGCATGCCTCACTTTTGTGTTTGCTATATTGCAAGTGTCCAGTGATAGCTGGCTAATCATACTGTAGAAAAAGCTGTTTTTGAGAGAGTTATACATGCATGATTCCACTGGTCTTATCACTGATCCAACATTGACCGGCAAGCCAAGGCTTAAAATTTGATACCTTTTTCCACTCAGATATTAAGTGTCATTAATTCAAATGAAATGTTAAAACTCTTAGATGTTTTGTGATTTCAAGAATGTTGGCTGAACATAGAATTTATTTCACAAAGCAAAATCGCCACAGCACTATCATTACATTTGTCCCAGACAGTGACATCTGCAACTGCAATCATGTGTCACTTGTGATCGCTAGATGTAGTGCCTTGAGAGCTGTTGTCAGCACATTTACCTGGTCTTGCCTCCAAGGTGCTGCTGTTGGTCTGGGAGACAGAGGTCTGTAGTTTGTGTAGTGCCTTTCCTTGACTCCTTGGCATAGGCCCAAATCATTCTTTCTGTTTAGATGACTCCCACTATGACAATCTGGGTTTGTCCCAACTTAAGTGCCTATATATATAAAAGACAACAAATAGCCTATAAAAAAAAATAGTGATTGTAATGCGTTTCTTAAACAAATAGCAGAATAGATATCAAAAGGGTAAGGATACTCTTCATTCATTCATTCTACATATTTTTTTGGTTTGTCTCTGCATTTGGGAGGCTATTTCACTATTTTGAAAATGATTTTTGAGACTGTGGAAAGCAGCCAATGTGCATTGCTTCCTATTATGGGCCATTTTGGGTTTCCCTGTTTGCCTAATTAAAACTGTATCTCTGAAGCACTTATCACAGCTTTCATCTATGTGTGTATATGTTTATCTCTGTTTGGGTTAGGGCTGCACGATAAATCGCATGCGATATTTAACGCGCATCTTATCAGTAAAGCCAGTTCTGTAATCAGCGGTAAATCTCCATCACGTGCGTGCTTTCACATTGAGCAGCATTAACTACACAGAGCCGTTGTTCACTGACGAGCTGCGCAAAACCACGTTCATATTCACGTGATTATTTTGCGCAGCTCGTCAGTGAACAACGGCTCTGTGTAGTTAATGCTGCTCAATGTGAAAGCACGCACATGATGGAGATTTACCGCTGATTACAGAACTGGCTTTACTGATAAGATGCGCGTTAAATATCGCATGCGATTTATCGTGCAGCCCTAGTTTGAGTATTAGTATGTGATGCCTTGTAGGGTTGAATCAATAAAAAAATTGTCTTTGGTATTATACCAGCCTCTTATACCTTGGTATTGATACCTTTAGGTTACACATAAACAACCGTGGGCAACTGATGAAATGAAACAGGGACTGGTGGTGGTGCCAAAATAATCGAATTCCTTGTGACTTTGCACTTACATACCCCTTACTGTACTGCAATAAATTTTAACAGCCAATATAAAGTCATTCATCTTGATGTGAAAACGTATAACTTTATAGTCATATTTGAACAAAATTATTTGTAGTCCATAAGCAGTCCTAGATGTTTAGTAGATGAAAATGTGATGGATAATTTATTTAAAATTGTTATTTGTATCTTTTTGTAGTTAATTTTCTAATTGTAATGTCTGTTTTATTTCTTGCAGGGTCAGATCCAGGTTGGGTGAACCTGAAACCTAGAGTATTTCTGTGTCAGAGTGCCCCTGAAGAGAGGAGATGGGCTGGAATAATAACACCTGCAGCACACCTGCCTAAGTCCACAAGGACTCCTCTCCCCCACCCTCAAACCCATTCCCTTCTTCACCTTCTATACCTCTGCCAAAATCCTAAATAGCCAAATGACTGCAGATTTAAAATTTGATCATTAAAGGCATTGGACATACTGGCCCTGCATGGAAAAAAAATACCTAAAGTAACTTTCAGGATCTTTAGAAATAAATTATTTGTCAAGCCTGAAAGCATTTGGATGGAACATCAGCCCAGCAGCTTTCAAACTAGAGCTTCTGGGAATGGCAAAATGAGTGCTGTCATACTATGATGATGGCAAAAAAACAAGATGCCCGGGCACCAACCTACAACCTTGTTGTGGTAGGTTTGTCCGGGACTGAAAAGGAAAAGGGGCAATGTGGGGTAGGCAAGTCCTGCCTTTGTAATCGCTTTGTTCGACCCAGTGCTGATGATTTTTATTTGGACCACACATCTGTTTTAAGCACAAGTGACTTTGGTGGTCGAGTGGTAAACAATGATCACTTCCTGTTTTGGGGTGAGGCAGTACGAATGTTGGAAGAGGGTGCTGAGTGCCGAATGCATGTGGTGGAACAGACAGAGTTTATTGATGACCAAACGTTTCAGCCTCATCGAAGTACTGCCTTACAGCCCTATATCAAGCGGGCAGCTTCCACCAAACTTGCCTCTGCTGAGAAGCTTATGTATTTCTGCACAGATCAACTAGGACTAGAGCAAGACTTTGAGCAGAAGCAAATGCCTGAAGGCAAGCTTTTAGTGGATGGATGTTTACTCTGTGTAGATGTGAGCAGGGGAATGAACCGAAATTTTGATGACCAGATGAAGTTTGTCACCAATCTCTATAATCAGCTAGCTAAGACCAAGAAGCCAGTTGTACTTGTGTTGACCAAGTGTGATGAAGGAGTTGAGCGGTACATTAAAGACTCTCACACCTTTGCCTTGGCCAAGAAGAATCTGCAGGTTGTTGAAACCTCAGCACGCTCTAACGTTAATGTTGACCTTGCCTTTCTTACCTTGGTGCAGTTGATAGATAAGAGTAGAGGGAAGCCCAAGATCATTCCATACTTTGAAGCCCTCAAGCAGCAGAGTCAGCAGATAGCATCCGCTAAGGACCGCTATGAGTGGCTGGTAAGTCGCATTGTGAAGAACCATAATGAAACATGGCCCAACATCAACCGCAGAATGCAGACATCCCCTGAATACAAAGAGTATGTCTTCCTTGAGGGTACTTCCAAGGCCAAGAAACTATTCCAGCAACATGTGCACAGGCTCAAGCAACAGCATATAGAAAAGCGGCGTAAAATCTATCTCAGCACACTCCCACAGGCTCTCAATTCCTTGGCTCCAGGCCTGGATGAGATTGATCACCTGAGCTGGTCAGGAGTACAGAAAGTTCTCGAGACTAAGCGGGAATTCTCCCACTGGTTTGTTGTGCTGGATGACACACCTTGGGAAACTACACCACACATTGACAACATGGAGGATGAACGTATTCCACAGGACCTTTTGGAAACCCCTGCAGCGGAGAAAATCTATGAGTTTCACTTAGAACACCTGCGCAATGAGCGAAAGCGGGCAGAAATGCGATGGGAATTCAAAGAGAAACTTGCATCTTCGCCATTTGTTACACCTGGCAAACCCTGGGAGGAAGCTCGTAGCTTCATAATGAATGAGGAGTTTTATCAGTGGCTAGAGGAGTCTGAGTACCTTGATATCTATAACAAATACCAGAAGATTATTATTGACCAAGCCAAAGAGGACTTCCAAGAACTTTTACTGGAGTACTCAGAGTTGTTCTATGAGCTTGAAGTTGATGCTAAGCCCAGTAAAGAAAAAATGGGTGCCATCCAAGAGGTTCTTGGAGAGGAGCAGAGGTTCAAGGTCCTGCAAAAGCTTCAAGCTGAGAGAGATGCCCTAGTGCTCAAGCATATCCATTTTGTCTACCACCCTACTAAGGAAACCTGTCCAAGCAGTCCTCATTGTGTGGATGGCAAAATTGAGCAACTCTTAGCCCTTCGTTTTCCCACTCGATATTCCTTTGATGGGAGCTCAAAATCACAATTTGGTGAGGGAAAGGTAGACAGAATTAATCTTGTGATCCTTGGCAAAGATGGTCTTGCAAGAGAGTTAGCTAATGAGGTCAGAGCACTGTGCACCAATGATGAACGGTACGTGCTAGATGGAAGGACTTATGAACTGGCTCTTCGACCTATAGAGGGAAATGTACGCCTTCCAGTGAACTCCTTTCATACCCCCACTTTTGCCCCACATGGTTGCCTCTGCCTCTACAACTCAAAGGAATCCTTATACTATGTTTTTGATAGTATTGAGAAATTACGAGAATCAACCATAGGTCGAAGGGATACTAATCTAGTTCAGCTTCCCTTGTCTCTTCTGTTGGTCACCAAAAGAGGTGTTGGTTCAATTTCTGACATTGGAGGTGAAACGGCACAAAGCCTGATCCAACAAGGTCAACAAGTGGCTGGCAAATTTCAGTGCAGTTATTTAGAGCCTGCTTCTCCAGGTGTGGGCTATGGTCGCAATATAAATGAAAAACATTTAAACCAGATACTCAAAGGTCTATTAGACACACGAAGACCCTCAGTTAGCCTTGGCAGTAGCTCCCCACCTTTGCTACCTGCACTTGCAAGTTTCAGAGACTCCCAGCAGAGCACAGAGGGTGACTTGCGAATCGTAATGTGTCTGATGTGTGGAGATACATATGATGTTGACCAGCTTCTTTCACCATTCTTGCTGCCCCAGCACTGTCGGCCCTCTTCCAGTCTATCCAGTGGAACATCAGTTTTCTTGGATTTATCTATTGGTGGCAAAAGGCAAAGCATTGATCTTGCTGTTCTATCTTACCACTCATCTTTTTCCTTACGTAAAAGCAGATTAGTGCATGGTTACATAGCAGTGTACTCAGCCAAACGGAAGGCTTCCATGGAAACCCTTTGTGCCTTCCTTTGTGAAGTCCAAGACATTATTCCAGTGCAGTTGCTTGCTGTTGCAGAGACTCAATCGGAACTTGCAGACTCTGAGGCAGTCCGAGAGCAGCTTGCCCAAGGGGAGGAACTGGCCCATGAAATTGATGCCCGTTTCAGCTCTGTAATCTGTGGACCTGGTGGGGTGGTGGGAGGCTTGCATCGGATAGACCACTTCCAGCCATTCTTTAAGGAGGTAGTGGAGAAGAAAACCATTGTAGAGGCAACATATATGTATGACAATGTCACCAATGAGAATGTTTCTTCACCTCGATGTGGCTCCCCAAGCATCACATTGCTGGACTCGGAGGATGACATTGAGCCCTCCCCACCTTATCCCACCCTAAGAGAAGATGGCACTTTGGCCCATGGTGGAAGTTTCAAGCTCCCTGATATGGAGGGTGATGCCTTCTCGCTCATCTCTGACATCACCACTTTTGAAAACAAGCTTAACAACAAAGTCCCACCTCAGGTGCGACCAAAGCCCAATGTCACATTCGACATTCCCAAATCCTCAAACATCACCTCATACATGGACCTGGGCCTACATGGACCTAACAGGCGCTCATTACCATCAGTCACCTGGCCACCAGCAACTGAAGGTGGTTATGATCCATCTGACTATGCTGAACCTATGGATGCTGTTGCAAAGCACCGTCCCACAGAGGAGGAAAATATTTACTCTGTACCACATGACAGCACACAGGGCAAGATCATTACTATTCGCAATGCAAACAAAAGTCATTCTAATGGTGCAGGAAATGGATCAGACAGTGAGGCAGATAGCAGTTCATTAGAACGTAGACGGAAACTCTCTGCTCTTGGAGTTAAACCTGGGCTGTATCGTGATCGCTCCAAACGCCTTGGAAAGTTTAGCAGCTTCCGCACAAGCTTCATTGGCAGTGATGATGAGCTTGGAGGTCTTCCCAAGATGAAAGAAGATGAGCTTGGTGTGCAGAAAGGGGACAGTTCCTTGAATGAAGAAGGCGAGGACCCAAAGAGGAGGAATATCTTGAGAAGTCTGCGAAGAAATACCAAGGTAAATTTTGTGGTATTCTTTTGTTACATACATTCATTATGCTTCAGAGCACATTTATACAGGCTAACTTTCTTTACGGTGGCCATAAGTTATTTAATTTTTTATTGATATATGACTCTGAATTTTGCCATCAATGCAGTTTTTTTAAATAATAGACAACACTTGTGTAAGAGTATTTGTTTTAAATGCATTTATATTCACATCTGTGTATTGTCAGTGTTGTACCAGTGTGCATGTTTAAGTGCTTCTTTAAGTGCATCTTTATACATTAAATATTTTAATTAAATATATTAAAATATAATATACATTATAATATGCATTAATATAGTAAAAATATACATTAATGTAAAATGATATACAGTATGTAAATCTTAAAATATGAAATATGTAAATCTAACATCTGTCACATTTATTAATTAAACCCAAAGGAAAACCACCCAAAAATATGCAGAAATTTATTTTGAAATGCACACAAATACTAAAATACTAAGAAATACTAAATGAGCACATATTTTAACTGTTAAAATCTTGAGAAATGCATTTCCGTATTCACAACCATTTAAAACGATTGTTCAGGTAAGATATAGTCAGTTTGACAGATTCTTTTTCAGAAAATGTGTCTTCTGTCTAACAAATGCAGAGGAAAGGTGGTATGCCTTGTTTCTTTTCTTGCACTTAGCTTCATCCAGGATTAGGAAAAGTCTTTGACCCATGCTCTAAAAGCAAATTACAGCTTTGGAGCAGTAGCCCGATAGGCTGTGTTTTACTTAATTTCCAGAAAGTAGATCCACAGAGAAAAGACGTGTTTAAAAGAAGTGTTTAAGAGAGACAAAACAGATTAATATATAAGTCTGACTCTTTTGCAAGGTGGTTGGGTGCTGTTCACTTGAAGTTGTCTGCTCTTTGCTTAATAGTTCCTGTAGTTAAACTTCTAAATCATGTTTCTAACAATGCCTAGTAGGGTTGGTTTAGGTAAAAGTGTCTGACAAATGTAAAATCTAAATGATTTTTTGCTGGGAATACTATTATAGCCGTCACTCCCATAATACGCTGTATTCACACGAGCAGACATTTCAGTGACTGCTGTTCTCATAGAGCATGTGACAGCCTAAGGGTATATGAAAGAATTGAGCCACCAGTCCTTCTCATTGCACAGCAGTGTCTTTATTACTTCAGTTGGGTTAGAATGAGGTCATTGGGTTAAATCACCTTGCTTGCATCAATTGCCTTATGGGACTGATCCATAAAGCCAACCCATAAAAAAAGCACAGCAGTCCAGTAGCCCCAGGGGTCTGTACTGGTTTAAGCTCTGTTCAACAAAGACTGTCCCTTTCTGATGTTAAAGGAGTTTGAATAGGCCTTTTTTGTTTCTGTATACTATCCCATCTGCGCTCTCTCTGTTTCTCAGTATGTTGGACAGCAAGGCCGGAAATGTTCACTCAGCCTTTTAAAATCTCCTCACCCAACAAGTGGAATGTTTTAAATTCCACCGTCACCTAGTTCCTTTCTAATGTCCCTTTAACTCTGCACCAGCAACTGGCAAGTGAATAGTTGCATGGTGGGAATGGTTGCGATGTGAAGTTTACCAACGCTTACAAATAATTTGTGCATAGATTGTGAGGTTAGTGAGGCATAACATAACCAAGCATCAGATTCATTCACAGTGTAACACTATCAGTATCCTGTCGTGTCTGAAGTTGTAAATGGGTGGAGTAGCAGTTATAAACATGATGTAGCTGGTTTTCTTTGTGTGCCTTGGTCCGGGTTGCTGTGTGACCTGTGTTGCAGGGTGAACGCATTACTTTTTGCATAACATTGCATTCCCAGTAATACTCCCTGTGAACTGTAATTGGAGCACAGATTATTTACCGAGAGTTTGGAGAGGGGAGGGTGGTAATTATGTAAACGTCTATTGAGAGGAGCCAGTGGGGATTTAAGTGAAATCTGAAAAGGAGTAGAGCAGTGGGAAATGTAAGGAGAAACAGAAAGAGAGAGAGAGAGATAGAAAAAGGGAGGTAAATGTGGCATGTTTCCTGAATGTGTGAAAAGCAGAGCTTTGACCTGCAGATGTACCTGGAAGCCGGGTCGCCTTCTAGCTATAGAGCAGACAGACTCTGGCCTAATATGTGTCATAGCTTTTTCTCTTGTCTGACAGTACTGCAGACACACTAGCCAATGAGCCGTGATGCCCTGCTGCAGAGCATTATGGGAAGGCAGGAGGTGGGGAGGGAGGTCTGAGCAGTGTGTCTTTCTGCAGAAATCTAAACTCAAAAGTCAAACCCAATGTACCTCAGTATAAACTGTCAACTTGACCCTTCTCAAAGACCTGCCCCCTTCATTACTGTTGCTCCGTCCGACAAGCCATGTCGCTCACGCCACATATCATGTTAAACACAGTGAAAAATACAGTATATCACGGAGCAAAGAGGAAACTCTGACAATGCGCCGACAGACAAGACAGAGCAGGTTATTTTTGGTATGAAACAAAGTCTTAACTTTAAAATTTTGTCATTTTGTAAAATAAATAAATACCATTTTGTGGCTTTTTAATGTGTCATGACAGATCTCTGTACCGCCTCAGTTCAAGCGGCACGTGAACCGATCATCTCTTCCTCTTTACCAGTTATAGCATGAAATAAACATGAATGGACATCAGAAGGTATCATGTTTCAACCGTGGAAAAATGTCAAGACACAACATTTTTCAAGTTCAAGTCTACCGACTTTAATCTACTCTCCTACCTGGATTGTTTGTCGGACAAAATGTCAATCAAACTCCCTGCGAAGAATAACTTCAATCATTTACATTTAACTATATTCCACTAACATTTGACATCATTGACAAGATGTTAAAATACATTTAATTTTAACATTATAATTAGGGTTTTTCAAAACCTGTTAATATATTTTTTGTATGTGCTTAATTGTGGCTCAAGCTTAGCTATTGTAATTGTACCAGCAAATAATGTGTTTGTCTCCTGTCTGGCAGAAAACACGGGCAAAGGCTCGTCAGTCATCGTTGCCCAAACCTCTTGAGAGTAACTACTTCGGTGTCCCCTTGGCCAACGTTGTCACACCGGAGCGGCCCATTCCACTGTTCATCGAAAAGTGTATCTGCTACATTGAGGCTACAGGTAAGCAACACACAGCCACAGTTCTGACATTATATTGTTACTTCGGGAAGGGAATTGAAATTAGCTAAATGTTAACGCTTGCATGCTAATTCAAATAGTATGTGACAAGAAGTCTTTTTATGAAATGGCAAAGCCGGTGAACTGTCTTCAAACTCAAAAGAATGTAGAGTACATACATTTTGTGTACAGTATATGGTGGATAGATGAGATTAATTTAGATGGATACAGTTCAGTATTAAAATATTGGCTACCTGCTACTAGTAATGGTAACAGCTTGTCCTTTTTAGTGCGCCCACCTCACATGCCGGTTGATGCTGGTTTGAATCCCATACTGGATCCAGGTCACAGTTCTGGTCCTACTCGCACAGTTGAAGTGGTGTCATGAACCCGATACGAGTGACTGACTAAATTCTGCAGTTCGAATCCTGCTCAGAGCGGTGCTAGTAGAACCAGTTACATTGGTGCCATGACCCTAAATTCCTTCACCTATCTGCCCTTAAAGGAGTAGTTTGCCCAAAAATGAAAATGTGCTGAAAATGTACGAACCCTCAGGCCATCCAAGATGTAGACAAGTTTGGAGAAAATGTAGCGTTACATCACTTGCTCTCCAATGGATCCTCTGCAGTGAATGGGTGCCGTCAGAATGAGAGTCCAAACAGCTGATAAAAACATCACAATAATCCACAAGTAATCCACACAACTCCAGTCCATTAATTAATGTATTGTGAAGTGAAAAGCTGCGTGATTGTGACAAATTCATCATTAAGATTTTTTTTACCATTCACAATAAGAGTCCTCTATCCATAGTATTGCTTTCCCATGTTAAATCTGAATCAGAAGAGAAATATGCAAAGATCAAGCACAGCTTACGAGCGAAAACAGTCGAAGACCGTTCTAAACAAATGTGTTGGTGGATTTTGATATGAAAGGACAACAAGGGATGGACTTTTTCACCAGAAGAAGTCTCTGTTTGGACTCTCATTCTGACGGCACCCTTTCACTGCAGAGGATTCATTGGTGGGGAAGTGATGTAATGCCAAACTTCTCAAAGACTGTTCTGATGAAGAAACAAACTACATTTAGATGGCCTGAGGGCGAGTAAATTGTAAGCAGATTCTCATTTTTGGGTAAACTGTTCCTTATAAGAGGCACGCCAGCAACTGAAACTTGAGGCTGAAAGTCTAACCTAAGGTGGAAATATCATTTAAGTTAGTCTGAAACCTCTCAAAAACCTGCAAACGAAACCAGCCTGGCCAGGCTGGGAGACCAGCTAACTACCTTAGGCTTGTTTAAGATGTTTTTGTCAATAGGGTATATACTGTACCTAACCTATATGATAATTTTAACATTTCAAATGATCCCACAGAGCTCAGCATGCAAATAAGAACCTCTCATATTAAGAAGTATGATAATGCAATGCATGTATGCACACTATGCAGGTATATGCACTTGTTAAGTGTGTATCTACGCAGCTGGGATTTGATTTGGCTCGGTAGCATTAGCGCCATTAGCTTCCAGGAATTAAACTCATCAACTGAGAGCAAGTGCATTTGCTCCGTCTAGGGTTTTCTGTAATGCTGAGTTTTGGAGAACACATCAGTATTCCCTCTGGGATGCATCAGGCCATCAGATGCAGTCAAGCCTGCACAACCTACTGTGTAATGAGCCCCTGTTAGTCAAATGCTGGCATGTTCATGGATACAGATCTCATAATTATTGCTTTTTGCGTTTCTGGATTATCACTCTAGTCATTTGACTGAATCCTCACTACTGGATTATGATTGCACACACACATATATATATATGTATAAAAGAACGCATGAAAATGTTACAAATACATAGATAAACAACATGCTTTTATGTATTACATACATGCTTGAAGTGAATTAATTTCAAATCTCTGCAGAGAGCACTCAACCCCACCCTTTGGATTATGTGTGTGAACCACTAGGGGGCAGAGCGGAGTCAATGGCGGTGTCATTAATAGTTTTCTTAATTCAGCTCCTGATTTTTCTCTCTCATTTCCATTTCCTCTTCACCCCGCCCTTCTCCCGTCTTTTTCATGTTTCGTTGTGTATGTGTGTAAGCTGCCAAGCCCCTTGCGGTAATTTTCTGCCTGAAAACTCCCTCATTGAGATCAATATCACATAGCAGAAATGGTGAACAATCTTTCGGGCTCAGCTCCTTTTTTGTGCTCTGTGGGTGGAACTGGATTCTACATCAGCCTACTGTATGATTTGCTGATAGCACCCTCAGCGTGAACACTAGAGAATACTCGCTCGCTCACTCACTCAAAGTGCCTTACCCATCAAAACAATACAACCTTATCAGAATTACACCGAATTTCTTTTACAAAGGCTTTTGTAGAAAAATGTCAGTTTGACATGTCAAGCAAGTCCTGCTAACAGCTATGTTTAAGATGTGCTTAGTCATGGCCAGTGTTGGGAAGGTTGCTTTGAAAATGTAATAGGTTACAGATTACAAGTTACCCTATTTAAAATGTAATAGTATTGTAACTTTTTTAATTACTTTATTAAAGTAATGTAACTGATTACTTTTGATTACTTTTTAATTACTTTCTAATGAATGTTTTCAACTGTTAATCATTTTCAAACATTTACACCATGCAGGGTTAACCTTACAGCATGTGCTCAACACTGATTACTGTCAGACTTTCAGAATCCTTCATCACTTGAATTAAGATGATAATAACTGAACACATCCACTACAAAATTAGACTTTAGTACAGCCTTATACTTTGAGATTGATCTGAAGTTCAATGCAGATTTAAAATCATAATAAAGTGACATGAATTAGTGCTCTGCATTTATCCCATCCAAAGTGCGCACACACAGCAGTGAACACACACACACACACACTGTGAACACACACCCGGAGCAGTGGGCAGCCATTTATGCTGCGGCGCCAGGGGAGCAGTTGGGGGTTCGGTGCCTTGCTCAAGGGCACCTCAGTCGTGGTATTGAAGGTGGGAGAGAGCGCTGTACATTCACTCCCCCCACCTACAATCCCTGCCGGTACGAGACTCGAACCCGCAACCTTTGGGTTACGAGTCCAACTCTCTAACCATTAGGCCACGACTTCCCCAAATCGAAGAAATAGTTTACTGATAATGTTTTTGAAACCAAATCTTCGCATAACTACAGGAAACACTGCATCTAACAATGCTTTGGAAAAAAAACCCAGTTAATTTAAAAAATAAAATAAAAGCATATACATCAACCCAAATATGGTTATCTAACAAGCGTGTGTCCTATTCTTTGTACTAAACTCCTGAAACATTGGTGTCTTTTTGAAACGTTGGTGTCTGTTTATATGACAATAGTTTTCTCAAAAGAAATTGTAAAATGCTCATGAAGTGACTCTAGAAGCAGTTCTAGAGATTATGATTGTGTGTTCATGTACTCGTATATATTGAGATGGCTGAAAAGACCACCAGCGGTACACATGCACGCTTAAATGAAACCGCGCGTCTGCAACATTAATTTCCACGAGGTGCGGATTGGGAAAATATTTCAGGCTGGGAAATCTCACACTCATCCAGGCCATCCCATACCCCCAAACATATTCTAAAACACACACAAACCCTATTTTTGTATGGCCATCACAAAAACTCCTTAGGCTGGGGACATGCAAAATAATTAAACCTTCATTTCCATTTTAATTTTCAGTCTCATTTTGTCTCTCACATGACTTTAATACTCAATATTTAACAAAATTATTCTTTCTAAATTGCCTACATGTCAAAATTAGTACAATAATATTTTTTTCCCTTACAAAAATTAACCATGATTTTATTTGAGTAAAAGTACAGTAACCATGTATTTTTTATTTTTATTTATTTTTTTGGCAAGTGGATTACCATTTGTATTTAATTTTAACACACATTCCATGGTTAAACTATGGATAGTGTAACAAAAAACATTGTTAATCTGTGGTTACCATGGTCCATTGTCTTTGGATTTATAGTAAAATCATCGTTAATTTTCGTAAGGGTATAAGGGTTGTCTGCCCTAGCTCCCCCTAAATCTATTATAAAATATACTGTATATTTATATATTATAAAACGATTATTTGATTATTTGTTTACTATTGTAACTTTACAATAGATAATGATGTCCTTTAGGCTATTATATACAGTATTTTGAGTGATGACTATTTAGCAATGGGCTGCTACTGCTTAAGTACAAAGACAAAACAACAATAGCATATTTACAGATGAATCTGACCTGCACTTGAAATCCTGAACAGTAGTTTTGCCTCTCTGCTCCACCTGTGCACTTCCACAGTGCACTCCATTCTCTTTCTCTCGCATTGTTTACTCTGATCGAAACCGTTTGGCGGAGCGCTAAGCATTACCAGTCACGTCTAACCGATTCATGATTTATTAGAGATTTATCCACCGTCACCTAGTTCCTTTCTAATGTCCCTTTAACTCTGCACCAGCAACTGGCAAGTGAATAGTTGCATGGTGGGAATGGTTGCGATGTGAAGTTTACCAACGCTTACAAATAATTTGTGCATAGATTGTGAGGTTAGTGAGGCATAACATAACCAAGCATCAGATTCATTCACAGTGTAACACTATCAGTATCCTGTCGTGTCTGAAGTTGTAAATGGGTGGAGTAGCAGTTATAAACATGATGTAGCTGGTTTTCTTTGTGTGCCTTGGTCCGGGTTGCTGTGTGACCTGTGTTGCAGGGTGAACGCATTACTTTTTGCATAACATTGCATTCCCAGTAATACTCCCTGTGAACTGTAATTGGAGCACAGATTATTTACCGAGAGTTTGGAGAGGGGAGGGTGGTAATTATGTAAACGTCTATTGAGAGGAGCCAGTGGGGATTTAAGTGAAATCTGAAAAGGAGTAGAGCAGTGGGAAATGTAAGGAGAAACAGAAAGAGAGAGAGAGAGATAGAAAAAGGGAGGTAAATGTGGCATGTTTCCTGAATGTGTGAAAAGCAGAGCTTTGACCTGCAGATGTACCTGGAAGCCGGGTCGCCTTCTAGCTATAGAGCAGACAGACTCTGGCCTAATATGTGTCATAGCTTTTTCTCTTGTCTGACAGTACTGCAGACACACTAGCCAATGAGCCGTGATGCCCTGCTGCAGAGCATTATGGGAAGGCAGGAGGTGGGGAGGGAGGTCTGAGCAGTGTGTCTTTCTGCAGAAATCTAAACTCAAAAGTCAAACCCAATGTACCTCAGTATAAACTGTCAACTTGACCCTTCTCAAAGACCTGCCCCCTTCATTACTGTTGCTCCGTCCGACAAGCCATGTCGCTCACGCCACATATCATGTTAAACACAGTGAAAAATACAGTATATCACGGAGCAAAGAGGAAACTCTGACAATGCGCCGACAGACAAGACAGAGCAGGTTATTTTTGGTATGAAACAAAGTCTTAACTTTAAAATTTTGTCATTTTGTAAAATAAATAAATACCATTTTGTGGCTTTTTAATGTGTCATGACAGATCTCTGTACCGCCTCAGTTCAAGCGGCACGTGAACCGATCATCTCTTCCTCTTTACCAGTTATAGCATGAAATAAACATGAATGGACATCAGAAGGTATCATGTTTCAACCGTGGAAAAATGTCAAGACACAACATTTTTCAAGTTCAAGTCTACCGACTTTAATCTACTCTCCTACCTGGATTGTTTGTCGGACAAAATGTCAATCAAACTCCCTGCGAAGAATAACTTCAATCATTTACATTTAACTATATTCCACTAACATTTGACATCATTGACAAGATGTTAAAATACATTTAATTTTAACATTATAATTAGGGTTTTTCAAAACCTGTTAATATATTTTTTGTATGTGCTTAATTGTGGCTCAAGCTTAGCTATTGTAATTGTACCAGCAAATAATGTGTTTGTCTCCTGTCTGGCAGAAAACACGGGCAAAGGCTCGTCAGTCATCGTTGCCCAAACCTCTTGAGAGTAACTACTTCGGTGTCCCCTTGGCCAACGTTGTCACACCGGAGCGGCCCATTCCACTGTTCATCGAAAAGTGTATCTGCTACATTGAGGCTACAGGTAAGCAACACACAGCCACAGTTCTGACATTATATTGTTACTTCGGGAAGGGAATTGAAATTAGCTAAATGTTAACGCTTGCATGCTAATTCAAATAGTATGTGACAAGAAGTCTTTTTATGAAATGGCAAAGCCGGTGAACTGTCTTCAAACTCAAAAGAATGTAGAGTACATACATTTTGTGTACAGTATATGGTGGATAGATGAGATTAATTTAGATGGATACAGTTCAGTATTAAAATATTGGCTACCTGCTACTAGTAATGGTAACAGCTTGTCCTTTTTAGTGCGCCCACCTCACATGCCGGTTGATGCTGGTTTGAATCCCATACTGGATCCAGGTCACAGTTCTGGTCCTACTCGCACAGTTGAAGTGGTGTCATGAACCCGATACGAGTGACTGACTAAATTCTGCAGTTCGAATCCTGCTCAGAGCGGTGCTAGTAGAACCAGTTACATTGGTGCCATGACCCTAAATTCCTTCACCCATCTGCCCTTAAAGGAGTAGTTTGCCCAAAAATGAAAATGTGCTGAAAATGTACGAACCCTCAGGCCATCCAAGATGTAGACAAGTTTGGAGAAAATGTAGCGTTACATCACTTGCTCTCCAATGGATCCTCTGCAGTGAATGGGTGCCGTCAGAATGAGAGTCCAAACAGCTGATAAAAACATCACAATAATCCACAAGTAATCCACACAACTCCAGTCCATTAATTAATGTATTGTGAAGTGAAAAGCTGCGTGATTGTGACAAATTCATCATTAAGATTTTTTTTACCATTCACAATAAGAGTCCTCTATCCATAGTATTGCTTTCCCATGTTAAATCTGAATCAGAAGAGAAATATGCAAAGATCAAGCACAGCTTACGAGCGAAAACAGTCGAAGACCGTTCTAAACAAATGTGTTGGTGGATTTTGATATGAAAGGACAACAAGGGATGGACTTTTTCACCAGAAGAAGTCTCTGTTTGGACTCTCATTCTGACGGCACCCTTTCACTGCAGAGGATTCATTGGTGGGGAAGTGATGTAATGCCAAACTTCTCAAAGACTGTTCTGATGAAGAAACAAACTACATTTAGATGGCCTGAGGGCGAGTAAATTGTAAGCAGATTCTCATTTTTGGGTAAACTGTTCCTTATAAGAGGCACGCCAGCAACTGAAACTTGAGGCTGAAAGTCTAACCTAAGGTGGAAATATCATTTAAGTTAGTCTGAAACCTCTCAAAAACCTGCAAACGAAACCAGCCTGGCCAGGCTGGGAGACCAGCTAACTACCTTAGGCTTGTTTAAGATGTTTTTGTCAATAGGGTATATACTGTACCTAACCTATATGATCATTTTAACATTTCAAATGATCCCACAGAGCTCAGCATGCAAATAAGAACCTCTCATATTAAGAAGTATGATAATGCAATGCATGTATGCACACTATGCAGGTATATGCACTTGTTAAGTGTGTATCTACGCAGCTGGGATTTGATTTGGCTCGGTAGCATTAGCGCCATTAGCTTCCAGGAATTAAACTCATCAACTGAGAGCAAGTGCATTTGCTCCGTCTAGGGTTTTCTGTAATGCTGAGTTTTGGAGAACACATCAGTATTCCCTCTGGGATGCATCAGGCCATCAGATGCAGTCAAGCCTGCACAACCTACTGTGTAATGAGCCCCTGTTAGTCAAATGCTGGCATGTTCATGGATACAGATCTCATAATTATTGCTTTTTGCGTTTCTGGATTATCACTCTAGTCATTTGACTGAATCCTCACTACTGGATTATGATTGCACACACACATATATATATATGTATAAAAGAACGCATGAAAATGTTACAAATACATAGATAAACAACATGCTTTTATGTATTACATACATGCTTGAAGTGAATTAATTTCAAATCTCTGCAGAGAGCACTCAACCCCACCCTTTGGATTATGTGTGTGAACCACTAGGGGGCAGAGCGGAGTCAATGGCGGTGTCATTAATAGTTTTCTTAATTCAGCTCCTGATTTTTCTCTCTCATTTCCATTTCCTCTTCACCCCGCCCTTCTCCCGTCTTTTTCATGTTTCGTTGTGTATGTGTGTAAGCTGCCAAGCCCCTTGCGGTAATTTTCTGCCTGAAAACTCCCTCATTGAGATCAATATCACATAGCAGAAATGGTGAACAATCTTTCGGGCTCAGCTCCTTTTTTGTGCTCTGTGGGTGGAACTGGATTCTACATCAGCCTACTGTATGATTTGCTGATAGCACCCTCAGCGTGAACACTAGAGAATACTCGCTCGCTCACTCACTCAAAGTGCCTTACCCATCAAAACAATACAACCTTATCAGAATTACACCGAATTTCTTTTACAAAGGCTTTTGTAGAAAAATGTCAGTTTGACATGTCAAGCAAGTCCTGCTAACAGCTATGTTTAAGATGTGCTTAGTCATGGCCAGTGTTGGGAAGGTTGCTTTGAAAATGTAATAGGTTACAGATTACAAGTTACCCTATTTAAAATGTAATAGTATTGTAACTTTTTTAATTACTTTATTAAAGTAATGTAACTGATTACTTTTGATTACTTTTTAATTACTTTCTAATGAATGTTTTCAACTGTTAATCATTTTCAAACATTTACACCATGCAGGGTTAACCTTACAGCATGTGCTCAACACTGATTACTGTCAGACTTTCAGAATCCTTCATCACTTGAATTAAGATGATAATAACTGAACACATCCACTACAAAATTAGACTTTAGTACAGCCTTATACTTTGAGATTGATCTGAAGTTCAATGCAGATTTAAAATCATAATAAAGTGACATGAATTAGTGCTCTGCATTTATCCCATCCAAAGTGCGCACACACAGCAGTGAACACACACACACACACACTGTGAACACACACCCGGAGCAGTGGGCAGCCATTTATGCTGCGGCGCCAGGGGAGCAGTTGGGGGTTCGGTGCCTTGCTCAAGGGCACCTCAGTCGTGGTATTGAAGGTGGGAGAGAGCGCTGTACATTCACTCCCCCCACCTACAATCCCTGCCGGTACGAGACTCGAACCCGCAACCTTTGGGTTACGAGTCCAACTCTCTAACCATTAGGCCACGACTTCCCCAAATCGAAGAAATAGTTTACTACATACTGAGAATAGTTTACCAAATCTTCGCATAACTACAGGAAACACTGCATCTAACAATGCTTTGGAAAAAAAACCCAGTTAATTTAAAAAATAAAATAAAAGCATATACATCAACCCAAATATGGTTATCTAACAAGCGTGTGTCCTATTCTTTGTACTAAACTCCTGAAACATTGGTGTCTTTTTGAAACGTTGGTGTCTGTTTATATGACAATAGTTTTCTCAAAAGAAATTGTAAAATGCTCATGAAGTGACTCTAGAAGCAGTTCTAGAGATTATGATTGTGTGTTCATGTACTCGTATATATTGAGATGGCTGAAAAGACCACCAGCGGTACACATGCACGCTTAAATGAAACCGCGCGTCTGCAACATTAATTTCCACGAGGTGCGGATTGGGAAAATATTTCAGGCTGGGAAATCTCACACTCATCCAGGCCATCCCATACACCCAAACATATTCTAAAACACACACAAACCCTATTTTTGTATGGCCATCACAAAAACTCCTTAGGCTGGGGACATGCAAAATAATTAAACCTTCATTTCCATTTTAATTTTCAGTCTCATTTTGTCTCTCACATGACTTTAATACTCAATATTTAACAAAATTATTCTTTCTAAATTGCCTACATGTCAAAATTAGTACAATAATATTTTTTTCCCTTACAAAAATTAACCATGATTTTATTTGAGTAAAAGCACAGTAACCATGTATTTTTTATTTTTATTTATTTTTTTGGCAAGTGGATTACCATTTGTATTTAATTTTAACACACATTCCATGGTTAAACTATGGATAGTGTAACAAAAAACATTGTTAATCTGTGGTTACCATGGTCCATTGTCTTTGGATTTATAGTAAAATCATCGTTAATTTTCATAAGGGTTGTGTTGTTGTCTGCCCTAGCTCCCCCTAAATCTATTATAAAATATACTGTATATTTATATATTATAAAACGATTATTTGTCTGCTAAATTACTATTGTAACTTTACAATAGATAATGATGTCCTTTAGGCTATTATATACAGTATTTTGAGTGATGACTATTTAGCAATGGGCTGCTACTGCTTAAGTACAAAGACAAAACAACAATAGCATATTTACAGATGAATCTGACCTGCACTTGAAATCCTGAACAGTAGTTTTGCCTCTCTGCTCCACCTGTGCACTTCCACAGTGCACTCCATTCTCTTTCTCTCGCATTGTTTACTCTGATCGAAACCGTTTGGCGGAGCGCTAAGCATTACCAGTCACGTCTAACCGATTCATGATTTATTAGAGATTTAATATCGAATGGCGAATTCAGAAATAATTGCTTTAATACATTCGGCAGGCAATTATGTAGTAGTAATAATAATAATAATAATATATATATTTTTATTATTATTGATTTATTCATCCAAAATTTGGCATATTCCTTGACATTCCACGTAATAGGAGTTCCGTTTTTATGACTGGATTCTACAAACCACTCCGTGTTTTCCGCATCGCGGCCGTATGTCTCATATTTTAGAGTAGTCAGTGCAATTTGGGAAAGAAATCAATTACATTTTAATGTGGACGTGTGTAAATATTCAAATGTAACCCCCTTTGTAATCGTTAACATTTTCATAAGTAACTGTAATTTAGTTACACATTTTTTCTTAGTAACTGTAACTGATTACAGTTACATTTATTTTGTAATTAAATTACGTAACGCCGTTACATGCAACACTGCGTGCGGTGACGCGCTGCCAAGATGGTGACGGCTGGCTCCGCCTACTTTAGGCTTCAAAACGCTCTTCGGAAACCTACGGCTGATGTCACGGACACTATGTCCATGTTTGTATGGTCGGGTTGTGCAGTCGAGCGCAGTTGCGCTGATCAAAAGCATGATGGGAAACGACTGGCTGACAACAGGGCTTAATGCTCATTGGTTCAGACAACTGTGATGCTGCGTTCTCTTTTAAAATATTAAATTTTTTATCTGGTTTCATGTGATTATGTATTTAAATTATACATGAATATTCTCAAACACTATGACAGTGCGATCTCTGTGTAAGATATGTGATTGTTGACATATTTCTATAAAAATCTAAAATACATGTTTGTATTAAAGGGTTAGTTCACCCAAAAATGAAAATTCTGTCATTAATTACTCACCCTCATGTCGTTCCAAACCCGTTAGACCTTCGTTCATCTTCGGAACACAAATTAAGATATTTTTGATGCATTCTGACAGCTCTCAGACCCTCCCATAGACAGCAAGGGTACTAGCTTAAGTACAAAGACAAAACAACAATAGCATATTTACAGATGAATCTGACCTGCACTTGAAATCCTGAACAGTAGTTTTGCCTCTCTGCTCCACCTGTGCACTTCCACAGTGCACTCCATTCTCTTTCTCTCGCATTGTTTACTCTGATCGAAACCGTTTGGCGGAGCGCTAAGCATTACCAGTCACGTCTAACCGATTCATGATTTATTAGAGATTTAATATCGAATGGCGAATTCAGAAATAATTGCTTTAATACATTCGGCAGGCAATTATGTAGTAGTAATAATAATAATAATAATATATATATTTTTATTATTATTGATTTATTCATCCAAAATTTGGCATATTCCTTGACATTCCACGTAATAGGAGTTCCGTTTTTATGACTGGATTCTACAAACCACTCCGTGTTTTCCGCATCGCGGCCGTATGTCTCATATTTTAGAGTAGTCAGTGCAATTTGGGAAAGAAATCAATTAAATCTGAATGTGGACGTGTGTAAATATTCAAATGTAACCCCCTTTGTAATCGTTAACATTTTCATAAGTAACTGTAATTTAATTACACATTTTTTCTGAGTAACTGTTACTGATTACAGTTACATTTATAAATGTTACGCCCCTTACCATACTGTTGATGCCGTGTCCCGGCCGAAGCGACGAAACAAAAAACATGAAAACCCTTTACAAACGAGGCATTTGTTGCATCCAGTGGGGACATAATTACTGATTATAATGACTTGTACTGTCTTTTTATGCGTTGCGTAAACATAAATCCATGTCTGCATTTGTGATCGGAGAAACGACAAACAACAAGCGCTTCTCTACACTGCTCAAAACTCGCGTTTGAATCGTCATTGGCAAATCCTTTAAATATGAAAACGTACTTACAGGCTGTGAATCAGCATTATTTGTCAGAACACCGGCATTGTAGGCTACTCTCCAGGATCAGTCCTCCATAAAATGCAGTCGACCAAACAAAGTAGTTTCGCTTTCACAACGAAACACACGGCAGCCTAGAATGAGCGGAAGCCGCAGCCTAGCGTGGGCTGAGGCGGGACTAGAGTGAACAGAGGCGGCGGGCTTGAGAATGGCGCGGCCGGCGGATTCGACTAATTTTGATATTTCATTTTAAAATCATCAAAATTAAATAAAGCTGTTTTTTTTATTGAGATAAAAGGTGCTCTTAAGGTCCCATTCACCAAGATACCTACTCCTTTACCCCCACTCTTGAATTTATACATTAACGATGAATAAAGTCAATCCCGCCCTTTAATTTTTCACATTCTAAAAGCTGTTTCACACTAAAATGTCACAATACATAAATCAATTCAGCCATAACTTCTGTTATATGACTTTAAGTTTTCTAAGCAAAGCAGAACACTAATTATTAATCAAAAATCAAAATGGCAAGATGCAATAGAGGTTTGCTTTTGTTACATTTAAATGGACATTGCATTTTTCTAGTTATAAAGGCTAAACAATGTTAAGATCCTAATCAATAATAGAGTTTCGTTGGACTCAGACTTGGCTGTTTGGGACTCGGACTTGAGTCCGACTCTGCCCATTTTGGACTCGGACTTGTCTCGGACTCGATTGGTTAAAGACTCGGACTCGACTTAGGTGGACTCAAACCCAACACTATCAGAAGAACAGAATTTGTTTGAAATAGAACCTTTTTTGTAACATTATAAATGTCTTTACTGTCACTTCCTTTCAATTTAATGCATTCTTACTGAATAGAAAAAGGATTGACCCAAAACCTTTGAACAGTAGAGCGTGCATGCCTAGTCTAAACCACTTAATTAATTGGCATTGTTCATCCAAAAATTCTTCATTTAACCACATATCCTTATGTACTATACTTGTATGAAACTTTTGTGGTATTTTGTGAATGCTTCGGGCCCAAAGTCATTGTTGAGTGACCATCAAATTAATCGAAATTACTTCTTTTGATGACATAATTTCTGTTGCTGGGTGAAAAATTCAGTTTATGAGCAAGCTAGTCAAGTTCAGTTTATTTATATATTTCTGTAGAAGGTGTCATAACATTTTCTCCTATTTCTTTTTGTGTTTAATGGGGCAGAAATGAAAACACAGTCAGAGCCTGTTACGTAACCTCAGTTTTTTATAGTTTCTATAGGGATCCATTTCAGTCCTTTCCGTTATGCCCTCTGCACCAAAAATACATGCGTTCCCCTATTGTTCCTCTCATTTCCTGTTCATTCTTCTAGGTAAACCTGTCTCTCATTTAACTTGTCTTTCCTCTTTATGCATTCTCTCGTCTTATCTGTCAGTTCTTTTCTCACTGTAGCAATGTAATTGTATGATAAATGAGTGTTGGGTGTTTTAGGGCCATTGGGGTCACCATCTCCACATTATTCACTACTTCTCATAGTGTCAATCACCCGAGCAGTGGCAGGACCTCTTCCAGAATCAGTCCAGTGCTACACAGTATGGGAACAGGAAATACAGTATATAGTCTCAGCCCACAGGCCACCAACTGTAACCGTCACTCAGACACAATTTTTTAATATAAATCAGATTTTGAAATAGCACTAGTAGAAATAGCTCTAGTTATAGAGACAAGGACGGAGGGAAAGTGACAGCCGTTGGAGGAGGAACTCTTGAATTTATACATTAACGATGAATAAAGTCAATCCCGCCCTTTAATTTTTCACATTCTAAAAGCTGTTTCACACTAAAATGTCACAATACATAAATCAATTCAGCCATAACTTCTGTTATATGACTTTAAGTTTTCTAAGCAAAGCAGAACACTAATTATTAATCAAAAATCAAAATGGCAAGATGCAATAGAGGTTTGCTTTTGTTACATTTAAATGGACATTGCATTTTTCTAGTTATAAAGGCTAAACAATGTTAAGATCCTAATCAATAATAGAGTTTCGTTGGACTCAGACTCGGCTGTTTGGGACTCGGACTTGAGTCCGACTCTGCCCATTTTGGACTCGGACTTGTCTCGGACTCGATTGGTTAAAGACTCGGACTCGACTTAGGTGGACTCAAACCCAACACTATCAGAAGAACAGAATTTGTTTGAAATAGAACCTTTTTTGTAACATTATAAATGTCTTTACTGTCACTTCCTTTCAATTTAATGCATTCTTGCTGAATAGAAAAAGGATTGACCCAAAACCTTTGAACAGTAGAGCGTGCATGCCTAGTCTAAACCACTTAATTAATTGGCATTGTTCATCCAAAAATTCTTAATTTAACCACATATCCTTATGTACTATACTTGTATGAAACTTTTGTGGTATTTTGTGAATGCTTCGGGCCCAAAGTCATTGTTGAGTGACCATCAAATTAATCGAAATTACTTCTTTTGATGACATAATTTCTGTTGCTGGGTGAAAAATTCAGTTTATGAGCAAGCTAGTCAAGTTCAGTTTATTTATATATTTCTGTAGAAGGTGTCATAACATTTTCTCCTATTTCTTTTTGTGTTTAATGGGGCAGAAATGAAAACACAGTCAGAGCCTGTTACGTAACCTCAGTTTTTTATAGTTTCTATAGGGATCCATTTCAGTCCTTTCCGTTATGCCCTCTGCACCAAAAATACATGCGTTCCCCTATTGTTCCTCTCATTTCCTGTTCATTCTTCTAGGTAAACCTGTCTCTCATTTAACTTGTCTTTCCTCTTTATGCATTCTCTCGTCTTATCTGTCAGTTCTTTTCTCACTGTAGCAATGTAATTGTATGATAAATGAGTGTTGGGTGTTTTAGGGCCATTGGGGTCACCATCTCCACATTATTCACTACTTCTCATAGTGTCAATCACCCGAGCAGTGGCAGGACCTCTTCCAGAATCAGTCCAGTGCTACACAGTATGGGAACAGGAAATACAGTATATAGTCTCAGCCCACAGGCCACCAACTGTAACCGTCACTCAGACACAATTTTTTAATATAAATCAGATTTTGAAATAGCACTAGTAGAAATAGCTCTAGGTATAGAGACAAGGACGGAGGGAAAGTGACAGCCGTTGGAGGAGGAGAAATGCTGAATTGGCTGATATTGGCCCTGGAGGATATGCTGAAGATGATGGCTGGAAGCGGCAGGGGTTTGTTTGGACATGTTGCAGGGTTAGCTGTGCATTAGGAGGGCTTTAAGCAAAAAGGTCATGGTGAGTTTCAGTGAGAGAAGCCCATGAGGCTCAAAGAGCTTTCTGTTTTTTTTAAATGTCTTAACATTGACTTTCTCTTTATGTTGCTAATGGACTGGACATTCATGACGGCTAAAAGATTGAGAGTGATGGACATGGAATGACATGAGAGAAATTGTATAATGAACTGGAAATATAGTGGCTTCCTTGTATTGTCCTTGACTGTCCTTCAGGGGATGTTTCTCTTTCTCCCTCTTGCATTCCTGTGGCTTCTGTTATGCTTGAACTTTTTCTGTAGAAGTCTTTAGTTTGTGAGTAAATTTGGTGTAAGCTATGAATGGATAGTCTTGAGTCCTTTTAAAGGGGACATTGGATGCAAAATTCACTTTTATACAATGGCTTGAACTTAAATGCGTGTTGGCAGTGTGTGTACACAACAACCCTATGATGATAAAAATCCTGCCATTACTTGTTTTTAAACCCCCACAAACCATAAGCACTTTCTCAGAACAAGCCATTCACAGATTCTTGGCAAAGTGACGTCACTTTGCACAGGCCCCTACCACGACTGTTGACGGGCATTGGCGTTTTAGCATAGACCCGCCCTGAGTGAGCTGTAAACAGTCCGCCATTGTTTCGACACCGCAGCAGGTGTAGACAAGAATGGCTCCTAAATGGTTGAGGTGTTTTGTTGTTGGATGTCAGAATGAACATAGCAGTCATTCACTCCCGACATCTCTGTGCCGCTGAAGACGCAGTGGATTACTTTTGTTTTGGAAGGGAATGCGCCCCCCGATCTACATAAATGCATTTATGTCTGCGCAAATCATTTTACTCCAGACTGCTTTCTGAAAGAGGGACAATTCAAGTCAGGTTTTGCTAAAAAGTTAGAACTCAAGGATGGATCAGTACCCACTGTTTGTGATCCAGCTGCACCTCCAGAAGTAAGTCCGATCCACACTTTAGATTTCTTATGATTATTTGCAAATCGCCTCTTCCACGGAACAGAGGGTGAGGGTGAGGGTGAGCAGGGCTCATTAGCGTTTAAAGAGACATGCACCAAAATGGGTCGCTGTGAACAGAGCTGTTTTTGACCAGGTAAAAAGGGTGTTGTTTTACATGACCACTGAGGAATTTTAACCAAAGTATGTTGCAGACATTTTATGAAGACCCTAAAGAATCATACCAACTTGAGGAAAATGGGCATCCGATGTCCCCTTTAAACTTTTTGTCAGTGGGAAAGCTCATCTGAAGTTCATTTTAAGTTCATCAAGGTTCATTTGAATGACTTGCTTGCAAAATGGGCATCAAAAGACTCTTGTGAAGTACATAGTAGGCTAGTGTATTCTCATCTGGTATGCTTTAAAATTTAACAGGCCAAATAAAAAGCCTAAATGGCTTGAAAATGGATCAGCTAGCCTGGGAACAGAGTGAAAGTTTCTGTCCAGTTGATGAAACGGTCACTTGCCTTTAAAGGGTTACTGATACATTGTCACTAAATGTAACATTTGTTGATCTTGAACAGGTTTCATGCTTTGTGAATTGTTGGTTTTTTGTTATGTTAAGCATAGTTCTGTGAATTCTGTTGATTTTAAATCTGACCAGTGCTACCTAACATAGTCTTGGAAACATCAACCAATCAGTAATGTTTAAATCATGTGCCATTTATTTTCTAGTGGAAAAAAAATGTGTTTGATTTTATGGTGAGTTTATGGTTATGTATGGGTTAAGCTCAATCTGTCTACACATTTTTTTTCTAGCACATTTAAACCTTACACATCTGTAATTAATTTGTATTATCATATTACTTTTCAGTGCTTCCCACAGGTTTGAAATATACTTGTGGTGGTAGCTGTATATAATGTGTGACTTTTAACAATATTTTTATTTGAGGGCCAATTCAAGTCAGGTTTTGCTAAAAAGTTAGAACTCAAGGATGGATCAGTACCCACTGTTTGTGATCCAGCTGCACCTCCAGAAGTAAGTCCGATCCACACTTTAGATTTCTTATGATTATTTGCAAATCGCCTCTTCCACGGAACAGAGGGGCGGGGTGAGCAGGGCTCATTAGCGTTTAAAGAGACATGCACCAAAATGGGTCGCTGTGAACAGAGCTGTTTTTGACCAGGTAAAAAGGGTGTTGTTTTACATGACCACTGAGGAATTTTAACCAAAGTATGTTGCAGACATTTTATGAAGACCCTAAAGAATCATACCAACTTGAGGAAAATGGGCATCCGATGTCCCCTTTAAACTTTTTGTCAGTGGGAAAGCTCATCTGAAGTTCATTTTAAGTTCATCAAGGTTCATTTGAATGACTTGCTTGCAAAATGGGCATCAAAAGACTCTTGTGAAGTACATAGTAGGCTAGTGTATTCTCATCTGGTATGCTTTAAAATTTAACAGGCCAAATAAAAAGCCTAAATGGCTTGAAAATGGATCAGCTAGCCTGGGAACAGAGTGAAAGTTTCTGGCCAGTTGATGAAACGGTCACTTGCCTTTAAAGGGTTACTGATACATTGTCACTAAATGTAACATTTGTTGATCTTGAACAGGTTTCATGCTTTGTGAATTGTTGGTTTTTTGTTATGTTAAGCATAGTTCTGTGAATTCTGTTGATTTTAAATCTGACCAGTGCTACCTAACATAGTCTTGGAAACATCAACCAATCAGTAATGTTTAAATCATGTGCCATTTATTTTCTAGTGGAAAAAAAATGTGTTTGATTTTATGGTGAGTTTATGGTTATGTATGGGTTAAGCTCAATCTGTCTACACATTTTTTTTCTAGCACATTTAAACCTTACAAATCTGTAATTAATTTGTATTATCATATTACTTTTCAGTGCTTCCCACAGGTTTGAAATATACTTGTGGTGGTAGCTGTATATAATGTGTGACTTTTAACAATATTTTTATTTATTGAAATTCATTTTGATACAGATTATGCTGTTTAGGGGGGATATGAAGTACTTTTCATCCATTTACCACAAAATTCCTCTACTACACCATTAGCATGCATTTTAAATATTACATAAAACACTTTAATAATGATCTAAATTAAATATTTAAGTTGTTTCTGGATATTGATCTTGGTGTTAGGGGCAGCATTCTGCCAGCTGCTGGTTACAGAAAAATCTGTAGGAAATACAGTTTTAGAAGAAAAAAAAAAAGTGTAATTACCATATACATCCAGCAGAGGCTTATAGAGATCCATTAATTTTTCTGAATGTGGCTAACTGCTCTTATAAATGCAATGTGAAACAAACATGATCACACACATGCACGTGTCTTTTGCATGCTCAAATTAGTTATTTTAAATGTAGGCGCATGGCAAGCGCACTCAAATAGAGATCGAAAGCTCAGCCAAGATAGATGAACAGCTGATCATAGCTATGCAGGTTATTATTATTATTATTATTATTAGAGGTGCAACGATATTCAAACCGAACCAAAAAACCACGATGCACCACCCACAAAATATCATGGTACGTACCGCGGTCCGCCCCTGCACCCGCACTGCCCTGACCCACTTGAGGTTGACCCCACTTGCTCATCTCAGATCTGACAATGCATGCTCTATTGTATTTGTTTGTGCTGTTGTATTTAGTTTATTATTTTCTTTATTTTTATTTGACCATAGTCCTTTTTTCCCTGAACATAGCACATACCGTACCGAACTATACCGAACCGTGACCCTAAAACCGTGAACCGAACCGCAAGCAATCTGAACCGTTACACCCCTAATTATTATTATTATTATTATTTCTCATCTCCATAAATATTTTTAATAGTAGAGTTAATGCAAGGGCTGAAAATCCATTTATCCTTAGCTGAAACGTCTTTGTCTTCATGGAGAGCATGGCTTATGATTGCTTACATACACCACTGCAGCGTGAACTCCCAATAATTATAATATTATTATTATTATTATTATTACAAAAAATTTAGAAGTGCAAGTAAAAAACAAACAACAGAGTCCAATAGCAAAAAAAATGTATTGTTGAGGCCTGGCATTAAAATACTATGGCATTCACATTGTTATGGTTAATATAATGATGATAATTTTATATCACAAAAAAATTACCTTGAATAAGCAGTTCATATTCATATCATATTTCAACCTATTTTTAATAGAAACATTGAAATGATTGGTAGGCCAGGTACCTTGTGGATTTCTCAGACATCAAAAGTAGAGTTTTATGATCAGTGCAAATCTATAACGCAATATGAAATTTGATCTTTCTGAAGTGTTACAGTCCTTTTCTCACCTTTTTTATTTTCTTTTTTCCCTCATGTTCTTACACTCTGCCATAAACACACCCTTCCTCTCTACACACATTTCCCTTCCTGCAGCTCTACAGAAAAGCTTTTATGGATAATTGATCAGGAGAGGTGAGGCAATCAATGCAACGTGCCGACTCATTTCCGAGAGTGTCTCTCTGCCTCTTGATCTGTCTTCCTCTTTATCGATGTACTTGTTTTCTCTCTGCATGGGTGAGATGGGCCAAGGCGAGCCGTTCTCTGACTCTTGTCTACGTCTGCATCTGTGGGGAACAAGACACAAGCTGCTCTCTGCCTGTGGCAGCACTCATTCTTCATGTACGACTGATAAGTCAAACAGTGAAGATCTGACAGTCGGAGTGTGGTCGCACGATTAGCAACCTCAGATATAAATTAAATATGTGTAATGCGTTGTACATTCTGAGCTGGAGATAACACCATTGTTGGCTCTTATCAAGCTCTGAGAGTGTAAAATGAATGGAGTGCAAAACTCATTAATTAATGTCAACTCTCTCTCTCTCTCTCACACACACAGGGTTGAGCACAGAAGGGATCTACAGGGTGAGTGGAAATAAGGCCGAGATGGAAAGCATGCAGCGGCAGTTTGACCAGGGTGAGTCACATGACCTGTCCGCCTTTCAATTTCTTTTTCTTTCTTATCTCTCTCTTTTCAGTTTCTGTTTAGTGTGCTTCATTGGCACGACAAATACATATAAATAGAGCAAAATGTAGTGCAGCTAAGTAAGATGCAGTAATATTCCATTTAAAAAGGAACAGTGAAGTAGAACTTAAGTTGAAATACTGTAGCAAGGAGGGAAATTAGTAAGGGTAAATTTAAACGATTTGGTAATGGGAATGATTCATTCAGGCAGACACGAATGAAGCATTTAAGTGCTAATCGGCCTCAGCAAAAGAAATCATATTTGTTGCATACATGTTGCATCTTGCAATGTGAATTGAATGTTATGAGAAGTCTATACACACCAAAAAAAATTATATTATCTTTGTTAGATGCACGCAAAAACAAACACAGACTTGCATGCAAACATGCTAATATAGTCCAGTTTGTGAACAAATGAGCCGATTCTTTTAATGAATCACACAAAAATGTTGTCGGTTTGAATCAGTCTAAGGTCTAAGGCCAAAGCTACCATGGCAGTTTTGAAATGAGCATGAATTATGTGATGATGATCATGATATTGAATGAAAAATGAAATACTGATGTTTAGTGGTCGGCCGATATATCGCCAGGGCCGATATATCGGCCGATATTTGTATATGTAACACATTTACTTTTTAATCCATTTTCAAATGATTTCAAATTTCTTAAACATTAATTTAAATAAATAAAATTATACCCTGCTTTCCAAGATATCGGCAGTCAAAAAACCAATATCGGTCGATCACTGTTCAGGTTTCTTTGATGAATAGAAAGTTCAGAAGAACAGATTTTATCTGAAATAGAAATCTTTTGTAACATTCATCTTTTTGATCAATTTAAAGCATCCTTGCTAAAAGTATTATAAATAAAATTGCAGCGCTAAATACAATTTCTATAATTTCAAATAGAAAGCAGTTATTTCAAATAGTAAAAACAATTCAAAATGTTTCTGTTTTTGCTGTACTTTGGATCAAAAAAATGCAGCCTTGGTGAGCAAAAGAGACAAAAACAATTCAAATCTTACTGTTCAAAAGCCTTTGACTGGTAGTGTAAATCTTATTTATACTAAATAGTAAATAAATAATTTATAAAAACACAAAGTTACCTTCATCCATTTGAAGAGGCTTTGTAAAAGTCTAGCTTTTCAGTATCCTTATTGGGAAGTTGGCCATTTTCTTCTATTTCTTTCTGTTTGGAAACACTCTGAATCTAATTTGAGCTACATGACAACAGAGATCTTTGAAGATAAAAGGGAAGAGCTTATTATTGAAAATGTTAATTCATTCTCTGCCAGCAGGAGGCGCTTTGAGAGCAGTAGAACTAGTGGTTTCTCCAGTAATGGCTGTAATCAAATCAGCTCCGCTCATGAACGCTTCTTTATCAGATAAAATGAAAATCCCATCGAAACTTTTCTGAAGACAGTCCTTTCCTTTCAGAGATACATTCATATAAAACACCCGCGACGTGTTTTGATTTTGAAATGTGCGTGCTCATGTTTATTCAACGAAATCGAATGCCACAAATAAATCAATGTATGGGAAACACTGGTAATGTATATCGAAATATCGGAAATGTGTTTAAAAATCATATCACCGTTATTGAAAAAAATTATATCGCGATACATATTGAATTATTGTCCAGCCCTATTTACTACACATAAGACAATCCCTGTGTACAAATATGCATGCTTCCCTGCTATATAGTAGAGGAAAAATAGTATGTAAAATGAATAGTAAGAATTCATACTGTAGATGTAACACTTCTGTCGATATTCCAAAGTGTGCATCTTATGGACATTTTACTATCATGAGGCCATGGGTGTAGAGTTGTGACTAACAGAAAAATGACGCAACTGCCACTGGTGGATTACGTGACGATGACAACATAGCGGATGTAGTACTGTACATCCAGATTTTAATGATACTACACATTCATACTATATAGAACAGACTTTTTAATAGCTGTGTAGCTGTGAACTTATCAAATGTAGTACCTGCTAGACAGCATGTGATTTCAGACGCACCTAATAACTATTGTTATTAGAAGATTAGAAGTATCTTTTGTAGCGTTTCAGATAAGACTCATGTTCACTACAAAACTGCCCTTACAAAGCTGCTATCTTGTCAAGAGAAAATGATGTCAAAAAAGCCATGGGGGTCTATAATATCTGGAGGAAACTGTCTGTTAGTGTTTCCGTTCATCTCTTGCTGTCTTTGCTCATGGGCACTGAATTCCACATAAAAATCTGTTTGAGTTTTATAACACAACTAATTGTTTAATACTAGATGTGATGGTTACTTTGATGTATAACAGGATAATACCATAAAATATGGGTCAAAGACTAAAAGGGGTTTTCAAGCATTAAACAATAAGTTTAATATAGCTTTCAGTTTTTTCCCTGTACATTTAAAATGTGCCCTATGTATTTTTTTTTCTCCTGAGCAAAAAATAATAACTATCATAAATTTTTACAGTGATTTACAGAAGACACCCACTAAAATGTAATTCAGTGTAATATATAGTTTATATACCAATATTTATATATAAATATATATATTTAGTACAATAATCATTAGATGCCATTAAAGGTAGGGTAGGCGACTTCAGAGAGGCTAGCAATAGCAAGCTAGCTTTGAAAGCATAAGATCCCACCCTCCCTGCAAATCACTCTCCAAAGCCACGCCTCCTCCAAAACACATGAACGCGCACAGCAGAGCAGAGGCTAACCAGCGACACGATGAGACACGGCGTTGGTGGAGGGTTGAATGCAACGCTGTCAGATTACCTCATGTCTCATTCACTGGTGAAAAAACATTACAGTACGAAGCGCATAATATTACAATAATAACGTCTTCCATTCTCACTCGGTCTGCAATAGCGTAATGGAACGCATTGATGACGTATGGGAAACACTGGTAATGTATATCGAAATATCGGAAATGTGTTTAAAAATCATATCACCGTTATTGAAAAAAATTATATCGCGATACATATTGAATTATTGTCCAGCCCTATTTACTACACATAAGACAATCCCTGTGTACAAATATGCATGCTTCCCTGCTATATAGTAGAGGAAAAATAGTATGTAAAATGAATAGTAAGAATTCATACTGTAGATGTAACACTTCTGTCGATATTCCAAAGTGTGCATCTTATGGACATTTTACTATCATGAGGCCATGGGTGTAGAGTTGTGACTAACAGAAAAATGACGCAACTGCCACTGGTGGATTACGTGACGATGACAACATAGCGGATGTAGTACTGTACATCCAGATTTTAATGATACTACACATTCATACTATATAGAACAGACTTTTTAATAGCTGTGAAGTTTGTTTCTTATCAAATGTAGTACCTGCTAGACAGCATGTGATTTCAGACGCACCTAATAACTATTGTTATTAGAAGTCCAGCAATATCTTTTGTAGCGTTTCAGATAAGACTCATGTTCACTACAAAACTGCCCTTACAAAGCTGCTATCTTGTCAAGAGAAAATGATGTCAAAAAAGCCATGGGGGTCTATAATATCTGGAGGAAACTGTCTGTTAGTGTTTCCGTTCATCTCTTGCTGTCTTTGCTCATGGGCACTGAATTCCACATAAAAATCTGTTTGAGTTTTATAACACAACTAATTGTTTAATACTAGATGTGATGGTTACTTTGATGTATAACAGGATAATACCATAAAATATGGGTCAAAGACTAAAAGGGGTTTTCAAGCATTAAACAATAAGTTTAATATAGCTTTCAGTTTTTTCCCTGTACATTTAAAATGTGCCCTATGTATTTTTTTTTCTCCTGAGCAAAAAATAATAACTATCATAAATTTTTACAGTGATTTACAGAAGACACCCACTAAAATGTAATTCAGTGTAATATATAGTTTATATACCAATATTTATATATAAATATATATATTTAGTACAATAATCATTAGATGCCATTAAAGGTAGGGTAGGCGACTTCAGAGAGGCTAGCAATAGCAAGCTAGCTTTGAAAGCATAAGATCCCACCCTCCCTGCAAATCACTCTCCAAAGCCACGCCTCCTCCAAAACACATGAACGCGCACAGCAGAGCAGAGGCTAACCAGCGACACGATGAGACACGGCGTTGGTGGAGGGTTGAATGCAACGCTGTCAGATTACCTCATGTCTCATTCACTGGTGAAAAAACATTACAGTACGAAGCGCATAATATTACAATAATAACGTCTTCCATTCTCACTCGGTCTGCAATAGCGTAATGGAACGCATTGATGACGTATCATGTCTGCGCGAACAGGATGAGCAGAGGTATGCAAATACATAGACAGCCAAATCACCTACCCTGCCTTATATATATATTTTTAAAGGGATAGTTCACCCAAAAATGAAAATTCTGTCATTAATTACTCACCCTCATGTCGTTCCAAACCCATTAAGACCTTCGTTCATCTTCAGAACACAAATTAAAGGGGTCATATGATGTTGCTAAAAAGAACATTATTTGGTGTAATGAAATGTGTTTATGCGGTTTAAGGTTCAAAATACACATTATTTTCCACATACTGTAAATTATTGTTTCTCCTCTATGCCCCGCCTTTCTGAAACGCGTAGATTTTTACAAAGCTCATCGGTCTGAAAAAGCGAGGTGTGCTCTGATTGGCCAGCTATCCAGTGCGTTGTGATTGGCTGAATACCTCAAGCGTGTGACGGAAATGTTACGCCCCTTACCATATTGTGATGCCTGCGGCAACCACATGTGACGACCCCGGGCTGGACTCAGCTTCGTCCACGTTGAAAGCTGATCCGGCGATCGACAGTGCAAAGTTGAAGTATTTCCTCAGCGACCAGCACGGATCAGCTCCAGGCATGACGAAGCGATATCATCCTCTTTTGGAAGACCAAACAAAGTAGTTTCGCTTTCACAACCAAGCACACAGCGCCTTCACGACATGGCGGCACGCTTTCTTTCTTTGCATGAACATTTGGGCGGCGTTCTGCAAATCTTCCCAGATAGTGACGTAGGTATGTGGGGGCGTGTTAGAACGAGCCGTTTTAGGTAGGCGTGGCTGACTCTTAACTTTTATAAAGAATATGTCTTTGGATTTGAGACTTTAGTGTTTGCAACTTTACAGATCTTCTTTATGCACCAAGAGCTTGTAACACTCCAAAGAAAAAGGACAAATTTAAATCGCATCATATGACCCCTTTAAGATATTTTTGATGAAATGTGAGCGCTCTCAGACCCTGCATAGACAGCAACGCAACTGTAATGTTCCCAGGTCCAGAAATGTAGTAAGGACATCGATAAAACAATCCATGTGACATCAGTGGCTCAACTTCAGTTTTGCGAAGCTACGAGAATACTTTTTGAGCGCAAAGAAAACAAAAATAACATAATTTATTCAACAATTCTTCTCCCCCGAGTTATGTCTTCTGCCATTTTAGAGAGTATCACAACACATACGCACGCTTTCCCCTAAGCATAAACAACGCTGATTACGTCGATTACGCTCTTGGGTACTCTCCAAAATGGCGGAAGACGTAACTCGGGGGAGAAGAATTGTTAAATAAATTGTTATTTTTGTTTTCTTTGTGCTCAAAAAGTATTCTCGTAGCTTCGCAAAACTGAAGTTGAGCCACTGATGTCACATGGACATGGTTTTATCGATGTCCTTACTACGTTTCTGGACCTGGGAACATTACAGTTGCGTTGCTGTCTATGCAGGGTCTGAGAGCTCTCACATTTCATCAAAAATATCTTAGTTTGTGTTCCGAAGATGAACGAAGGTCTTAACGGGTTTGGAACGACATGAGGGTGAGTAATTAATGACAGAATGGAATGAATCAATGTCTTTGACCCATGTAATTTATTTCCCTGTACTTTATAATACCATGGTACGTTTTCAAAAGTACCACTTAAAAAAGCTTGTGAAGCTAAGACTACATTACTAAAGTATAACAAGAGCAATGACTCCCACCACCTGCCTTCTCTCTCTGTTCTCTCTCTCACTGCTTGTCTGGCCTCCATGAACGTCCATGCTCTCACATTACCCTGCTGTTGTAGCAGCATAATCTAAAGACATCTCATGGATATCATAGTACATACAGAGCTCTGTTACTCATATTTGCCTTCGGGGAAAAGTTTGAGTGGGCCAGTCACAGCAGACCCGGCTGACCTTGCTGCTTTCAAAGAAATGGCTGCTATTCCTCGGTGCATGGATCACATTTCCGTCAATGAGCACATTGTAGAGCAGATAAGCTCAATTAACCGAGACTGATCCACAGCTATTGATCCAGCCCACTGTGGGCCATTATGAAGCATAATGTCAGAGTGCATAGATTATGCTTGTATTATGTGCATACTTGAGAAGAGGCAGCACAGCGTCTGTTTTCGATTGCTTATTTTTTAAAGGTGTTATGATGTGTATATATAGTTCAGACTAGTATATGTTTATTTGTGTTTATATATGTATGTGTGTATAATATAATAGGGCATAATATAAAGGAATACATATTCTATGATTTAAAAGTTTTATATTCGATTTATATATATATATATATAAGAAATTAATACTTTTTTATTTCTCAAGGATGCATTAAATTGATCAAAATGAAGTATTTCTATTTCAAATTAATATTATTCTTTCAAACTTTATATTCATCAAAGAATCCTGAAAAAAATATATATCACAGTTTCTGCAAAAATATTAAGTAGCAAACCTGTTTTTCACATTAATAATAATAAGTGTGACTGCAGAAAATTCAGATTTGCCATCACAGGAATGAATTACATTTTAAAATATTAAAACATTTATTTTAAATTGTAAAAATATTTATATTTATTTCTATATTTGTGTATTACTGTTTTACTGTATTTTTGATCAAATAAATGCAGCCTTGGTGAGCATAACAGGCTTCTTTCAAAAACATACATTTACGGTAGCTAAACTTTTGAACGATAGTGTATTCCAAATTTTATCAGTATATCCCATTTTTTTTTATCCAGAACAGAATAAAGCATTTATAAGTAAAAATGCATTTACATGTTATAAATATTGTATAATATATGAATAGCTAATAAAATATATGAAGGTTTATATGAATATGTCATTTATTTTTTTAACTATCATTCTTAAAAAGAAATTAAATATTTATTGATAAATTCATATATTTTATTATTTAATAGACATGGACCAAAATCATGGCCCCAAATCTCTCATTTTCATTTCATTAGGCTCTTTAAAGAAACTGCTGTGTGCTGTGGGTGTGTGTGTGCGTGCGTGCGTGCATGCGCGTGTGTGTGTGTGTGTGTGCCACTGTAGGCTGTCCTGATTGTGTGTTTGTGCTGGAAGAGAAGGTCAGTTAATTACCAGCAGATTGGTTTGGGTAATAACGAACCACGAGCGCACACGCTCCACTGATCTGGTCGGGCCTGGTTTGGAAGGGCATGAACTAATAGAAGGCGAAGGCTCGTGTCTGATCGATCAGAACCCCGCACAGCCAGGTGACGATACAATTACGGCGGAAATTACTGCACAGGTATGTGCTCAGCAGCATCCCGGCCAGCTTCAGCGAAATGTCAGACAATGCACAATCAGGTGCTACACTGCCATTATCGATCTCTGATAAAATAGAATCAGGACGGCTAGAGTAACTGATCTGGGGTCAACTGGATTTAACGTGCTGGACTGAAAGATTACAATTGTAATACGAATGTGGAGTGCTTGTGTGTGTTTGTAGCTTTAGCTCAATCATATTGGCAGAACCGAAGATCAAAATTGTTTTGTGGTTTTAATCGGCGCTTGTTGTTTGCGTCTCATAACCTCTCACCCTCTCCTATGCACTAATTTCACGCCTGCACGCTAAGCATACATTCTCTAATTAGATACACATTTCGCTGGATCAGCTGAGAGATTAGAGATGCATCCAGACAGCAAGAGTGGAGAGGTTTGATTATAAGGGGCTTTTGCTTTCAGAAGGACCCCTTGTGTGAACAAAGAAGATGCATTTTGGAAGAAGCTGCCTGTCAGTGATGTTCATATGATCCTGTGTCTGATTTTAAGAAACGGATTGTTTGTTGTTAGTACCTCTATTGTAAGTACCTCGTAGAAAAATTACATTAGCCTTCCCATTCATCTCGATGCCAGTTCCTTGGTACAAAATGTATTTCTGGGTCAGAGTGACCCAAACTTTTGGTGCAGGTCATGGTGTTTCTTCAGTTATTGGCACTTTTGGCCCTTTGGCTTTTTTTTGCTCGGAGTTTTCCCAATCTTATTAGTTTAATTTGTCATTTGTGTTCTGTTAGTGATAACATACAAATTAATGTATTGATCAATAGCAAATTGAATGCATTCACAATTTTTGCTTAACAATACAGCTTGTTACACTCTCTACAACATCAGACACGTTACAGTAATTGATATCATTAGCCTTTGGCTTGCCTATGTTATCAAACAGTTAATAACGTGTTGCTAATGTTACACAAACCAGGTTCCCGTTTGCCATCTCAGACAGCTGCCTTCTAAAAATCAACATCCTCCGGTAGAAACACTTTGCTAATGATATGTAGCGCAGGTTGACGGGATTGGTCACGTTTATGATGGTAGGAAATGGGTGGTTTCAAGCACTTTTTTGAGACTTTGATACACTGCCGTTTTAAGGAGAAAATGCTCAGCAGTGGTGTTGTTGATGCATTTGCACATGGTTTTTCCATAAGCATATTAAAAACACCAGATAGACATGTAAACCACATTAAAAACTTGACTTTCACCACTGGGGGTCTTTAATACTTTATTTAACAAGGACACATTAAATTGCTCAAAAATTGACAGTAAAGAAATGTTATACTATTATAACAAAAATTATAATTATTTTCTGTGAACTTTCTAATCTCTTTCTATTCGTGTTTCTGAAATATATTGAGCAGCACAACCGTTTTCAAGCACCAAATCAGCATATCAGAATGATTTCTGAAGGATCATGTGACACTGAAGACTGGAGTAATGATGCTGAAAATTCAGCTTTGCCATCACAGGAATAACATTTTAAATATAATAAAATAGAAAACAGTTATTTGAAATTGTAAAAATGTTTCTTGGTTCGCTTCTTTCAAAAACATTAAGAATCTAAAACCTAAACTTTTGAATGATAGTGTAAATCACACAGGAACTATTGAAATGGTTTGTTTACTTCACCTTTTGTTTAGATTATTAAACTCAATCCATCTTATAAATATGAATTATTTTCATAGTTTTAGATTGAAGGTCTGGGACCAAGGGTAAAACAAATGTGTGTGAAAAGTAACAAAAATACTTTTTTACATGCCTTTTATCCATGGTCAAATTTGTAAGAATAAATCTGTTGGTTTTAATCAAAATCAGCCCAAAAGTGTAGGAACACCCATTAGAAGGATAATGCACACTTAACCAGTCACACTCTGAAAACGATTATGGTGGTCTTCCTTTTTTTTACTTTTTAGACTGTAATTTAATGACTTTAATTTGTGAATAGCTTGAAAAGCTGCAGTCATTCACAAACCTCCATTTGAAAGTCTAACCGAATTCTCTCTCTCTCTCTCTCTCTCTCTCTCTCTTTCTGTACATTATATAGACCCTAACATTGACCTGATCGAGAAGGACATGTCTGTGAACACGGTGGCTGGAGCGATGAAGAGCTTCTTCTCAGAGCTGCCTGATCCTCTGGTACCCTACAGCATGCAGACGGAGCTGGTGGAGGCCTTCAGTGAGTATCAACACGACAGTGAGCAGACGAATGGACCTATGTAGGCTCTCACAATCAATAAAAACACTGATACAGGGAAGGCCAGATGTTTACTGTCAGACAGCATAGTCCTCTGAGGTTAGTGTGCTCTGGAGATCTCCTCTGCTGGACATCCTGTGTGTGGAGAGCTCTTGTTAGAGGGAGAAAAAGAACAACAAGGGAGAAGCCAGCGAGTAGAAATGGATTGGGTTTCCGCAGTGCGTTTTCCTGTTGCGGTATTACAGTCTTCACTCCCCATTCTTTAATACACACACTCTGTCTCAGTGTGAAGTTCAGCTTTGTCTACTCTAGGCATCGCTCCAAGCCAGCAACACACAAGCGATGAGACTTAAGCCTAAGATTGCCGTTAGTCCTTCACTCCAGACTGTTTCTCAATAAACAAGCCCTTTCAAGTCGTGCCATGATTTAAATAGTTTCGCAAACAGCAGGTCTGATTCAGCAGAAAATAAAGCGTAACACCCAAACCTGCACTGGTGGAGTAAAGCACAAAAGAGCAGGTTTGATTGGTTAAAATTGTTCAATATGATCCAATCATGATGTCACTCATTTTGCTAGTGTTAAAATTTTGGTATACAAGAAAATATTGGTATATATATAAAAAAATCTCAATACTGTTCAAATGGCCATAGAAAATGTTACCGTATTGACCCGAATATAAGACGTTTTTTTTCTTGGAAATACATCTGAAAAAACGCGGTCGTCTTATATTCGGGGTCTAGACTTTGACATGTCAATAATACACCAGCAATAATAGGTGGCGCCAAATACACATAAAACGAGTGTGCCATGAAATACGTAATGTAATGCGTGTTGTAAAGATCGCGAGTAAAAACAAAAGAAAAATAAAACCTTACAGCTGCATGAGTCGGTACTGTCACGTTAGCCTGATGGCACCAAACTTCCTTTGTGATTTTAAAACGTAAGACAGTACCCAGATGTGAAGATTACAGTAAGATTTAACTTCTACTGTTAATAAGATTTTGGTAGGCTACTATTAGATGGATAGCCTAAATGTCCTAATTCAGATGGGCTACCGTTTTTTTATGGTACATCAAAAAGTGTATATTTTTTTAATGTGATGATTGTTGGTACATTTTACCAGTTTTTACCATACTTTCAAAACAAAAATTAAAATAGGAAACACATGCAATATGAAAATAATTGAAGACAAAATGTGTTTTACTGAGAAAAAACAAGATTTGGTTTTTAAAAAGCTTTTTTCCAAAAGGTACATCTGGAAAAGGGGGGGTCGTCTTATAATCAGGGTCGTCTTATATTCGGGCCAATACGGTAATTTGAGTCCGCTGCATATTTTTTAGTGAATTTAATCTGCCAGATACCAACATAATCCGATACTAATTCAAGCTGTTAATAGTTATCTTTGTGTTTTTCAAACCAAAAATAGATTTGTATGTTTCCTGATGATAATGTGAGGGGATCTTGCCTGTGCAAATCTTGACAACATAATGTTGTGGGTGGTTGCCAGGGCGTCGCCGTTCGGTTGCTAGTGTGTTCTGAGCTGTGTTTGATGCGCGGGAAGTTACGCGGCAAAGATTTAAAGGGATAGTTCACCCAGAAATCAAACTTGTCATTATTTACTCACCCTCATGTCATTGCAAACGTGGTTGAGTTTGTTTCTTCTGTGAAACACAAAAGAAGATATTTTAAAAGATGTCAGCATTTGTTTTGTCCATGCAAAGCAAGTCAATGGTAACCAAAACTGTTTTAGTAACCACTTGTTAATAGTTTGTCACAACTACACTTACAACCAAACACTACTTACTCTCAATGGGCTTTTGTAATGTTCTTGTATTAAGAAGGAAGGGATAATGGAGGGAGAGGACAGACGGCAGGTCACCTGACTGCCGTGTCACTCTCCGCAGGTGGTGGGCGGTGCTTTGCGGCGGTCCGTCTGTCACTGGACGCCATGGCAACAGCCCAGCAGGCTTGTTCTGTTTTAGTCTCTGGAAACAGGACGCACCTGCACTGCTTTAAGACCTTCTGAATATTCCTTTGCTTTGTTGATCTGCCATCTATTAGATGTCTCAACGGGATATTTAGATTAATGCATTTTCTGATTGGCGGTGGCAGTTTATTCTGATTTGCATATTCAGTCTCAAAATCAACAGTGTCTGGCTATTACTACTGCTAATACTTGAGGTCATGGTTTCATTCACGTTTCTAAGTTTGAGAATTAAGCCTAAAATATACTTTAGTTTTGACCTGAACGCTTAGATATGCGCACTGCCGAGCCTTTAAAAAAAAAACAAAATGTCTTCGTATGCACTGAATATGTGCGTTCCTGTGTTGTGGACAGTTTGTGTGTACTATGTGGAAAAATTCAAAGCACATGTGTGAGATGAGCGTGCTGAATATGTGTAGTTATAAAAATCGGCCTGTGTCTGTATAGTATTGGTGACGAAATGTACATCACACACGTGCATACACGTAAAAACCGAAGTATAGTTTGGGCTTTAAACTTAGGCCCAAAGAATCCTTAAGTATTGATGGAAACATGCTAAGTATACTCCGTTTGATAGTGCGCTAAAACATTTGTGCACTATAAAGTTTCATCCTTGTCTAGTGTCTGCGCTGTTTCTCTCTTAGAGTTATAACTGATAAAAACATGTATTCTGGAACTTGCTGGAGGGTCAGTAAGCAATGACCCAGAACACTCTACATCTACATCCACTAAAAATCATCCTAGCTAGCAACCATAAAGAAATTACCTGGCATTATGGTGGTTCTGCACATTTTCTTTCTAGTTACTATAGTAATTCTGCATCAGGGGCCACAATGCATAATGCTGATGTCAGTGTGTGAGTGAGACTAGGGAGGGACACATCTGCCGTAGTGGTCACATGTTCTGACACAGGGCTCACAGCGTTAAGGGCTGATGTAAGCCGTTCTGACTCACTGCAACCATCAAGCTCACTGCACCCAGGGCGTGTGTGTATGTGTGTGTCTCTGTGTGTGACTGCAGTGCACACACTACACATTTATTTCTGTACATGTACTGTTTGTGTGTGTGAGACACTGTGCTTCATTGAACAATCCCTCGGTCACTCCAGATGAGACTGATGGGAAGTCTAGTATGCTCGCGCATACACATACACACACCTTTTCACTGTTACTCCTCCCTAGAGTTGTTGTTTATTGATTTAGGTGGAGTGTGCTGCTTCCTTTGTGCATATTAAAACTCATTATTCCTGAATTATTTCCTCAAGCATCGCTTCCAAGCAATCTGAGGTCCCAAAGCCAAACGTGGATAGTGTTTTAAGAAAGAGTCCCCACACACATTTCATCTGGAGCAGCTAGAGTGATTCAGTTTCTGCACACACATTGAATGAAAGTCTCTATTAATATTCAGCATTTTTCACAAATCTAGTGCAAAATTATGGAGGACTAGGAGTCTGTTTACTATTTTATTATTTTATTGTTTTAATTTTTAGTTTTAAATTGGTCTATTTTTCTATTTAAATTATATGTGAATTTGTATATATTTTATCTGTTAAAACATGAATTAAAGAGTTTCTTATCTATTAATTTGTCTGTTTAAAATCTGATTTATTTCATTTTTTAAAGTTTGAAATTGATAACTCTTAACAAAAAATTATTTTGTTTTATTTTTTTTAAGTGTCACTTTCTAGTCATGCATACAAAAGAGTGCATACATCTCTTTGAAAATTATTTTTAAAATTCTTTGCGTGCACTGTTTTAATTTACATTTATAATTAAGTTTTCCACCCTGTTACAAAAATTAATGACAGTTTAAAATTAAAATACAGTTAAAGCTGTATCCAAATGTTGTGTTTGATGTAGTATTTTAGCAGCGGTAAATACTTCACCAAATTAAAATAATTAAATCTATCTATCTATCTGTCTATCTATATATCTATCTTTGGTTAAAGGTTCTACTATATATAATAAAATGGTAAATATAACAGAATAAGTAACAGTTGCAGATTAAGTTTGAATTAATCTGTCACTAGGCTAGGACTGGACTAGCTAGTTTGCAAGTATTTACATTTTTGGTACAATTTTTCCCCCTTATATTATTTGCAACATTCAACCCTGTTGTTGGGACTTTGGTAACAGGGTTGACGGTCAAGCTTGACAAACGCAATGTATTTGTATAGAAAATTAAAGAAAATGAAACGTGATCGTTTACTTGTAGTTCCACCATGCTGTAGAAATTTGCTACATTTTTACTTCCAAAATGTTACAACTTGATGAAACTTAAAGAGTGGATCATCATGGTAACAGGGTTGAACACATTGTATATGTGGGACACAGCTTAATATTATGTGTATGGTTCATACAGTTGTTAATAATTCAAAACATGTCTATCTACTTTCTCTAAATAACTCATGCCTTTTTTACTTTACTGAAACTAATAGAACACAATGTTTGAGATGTCCCTTTAAGAGAGACCTTCACATTACAGAAACACATTGGTCTTGAAGGTCCTCAAGCGTTGAAGCAGTTGTCAAGACTGACTCCTGTGTGTGTGTGTCTCTCCATCTATTTGTGTGTTGTGGGACAAGTGAACACCTGTGAAGCATAAAGAAAATAAATGTGTTTGAGTCTCATTCTGTGTTCCCTCTCGGCCCCCTGCAGAAATCAATGATCGAGAGCAGCGTCTCCACACCATGAAGGACGTGCTCCGCAGGTTCCCTCGAGAAAACTGCGAGGTCTTCAAATACGTCATCACTCACCTGAACAAGTGAGAATCAGAGCCATCCCTAGGGCAAGACATGACCAAACTCGCTCGCACAAATGTTTTCCATTCTCACTGTTTCTCTCTTTCTTTCAGGGTGAGTCAAAACAGCCGCCTGAACCTGATGACCAGCGAGAACTTGTCCATCTGTTTCTGGCCGACGCTAATGCGGCCCGATTTCACCACCATGGACGCGCTGACGGCCACACGCACCTACCAGATGATCATCGAGACATTTATCCACCAGTGTGCTTTCTTCTTCTACAATCAGCCTTTGGCCGACACACCCAGCGGCCTGCCTGGACACCCTGCCTCGCCTACCACCATCTTGTCTTCTGCCTCCTCCATACCAGGCTCCGCCTACTCTGCCTGTTACGCCCCATTACACCCCGTAGCCCCGCCCTTCAGCCCAGTCCAACAATCCCCGCCCCATTCTCCACCCCCAACCCCTCAATCCCCAATCCAGAGCCTGCTGCCTTCGCTCCACCCCCATCACACCCCTACGGAACAACACATGCTGTGAACCTGTAGACGAGGAGGAGAACTTTGGGAGCACTGAAAGAGATGAATTGAATGGAAGAAACTTCTGAGGAGATTGCACGGCTGTGCCTGACTTGTCACAAGCAAAAGCAGTAGAGGAACGAGAAAGAAAAAGGTCAAGAGTACATGAGCTACGTCAACCACACTTCATTGCCCACTTTCTGCATCATGCTACTCCATAAATTGCAGCGCCGCTCTGTTCTTGGCCCTTTATGCTCCTCACACACACATAGATAACTGCACGTGAAGTGTGGTAACCCCAAACCCAGATCTCTAATGGATCCATGTGACGTAGGTGTTGCACTCTTGCTGGTTCAGCATTGTCTTCGTCAGTTGGCGACCAATGGGTGTTGGGGTATATGAACAAATGGGCTGAACCCCACCTCATATTCGGGTGACCACTGTACGCAACCTCTTAGAAATAAGGTTAAGCGGGCCAACAGGATGGCCTATATATTCACCAGATTCTTGTCGTAACTTCCGACAACTGTTATTATAAAATTATGAAAACAAAATGCTTTTTTCCAATGCAGCAACACGACCATATTCCTACTCCTTATTTAATCAAAGTTTCAGCCTTTTAAAAAAGAGACAAAAATCAAAAGACAAAACTAGAACTTGACTAACTGGATCTAGTTTTGCTGGAATGGTTGTCTGTGGAATGCTTTTGCACAGCATTCTGGGATTTGAAATCTTTTCCTCACCTTTATCCCCTGGCGCATGAGCCTCCAGAACATGCTGGAAGACTAATGCTTCTTTTATTGCAGAATGTCCTCACAACCAGATAACCCTCAGTTTCCTGCTCCACGAGGATCTTCGACTTTGTTCAGTGTCTGCTCATTTGGGAGCTGTATTATTATTCTTATTACACGTTTGCAGGAAGTCCCTCCCTTCTGGCTTATGTTGGATCTGTGGACTGGTTTTTTGTGCACATGGTTGGTGAATCAAGGAGTGGTGAGTTCTAAGGGATGGGTTAGGTTGTGGTCCACCTGCGTTTGGAGGAGAGGTATGCACTAAATCAAGAGTTGCATCACAGATCCGGAAGGTCAAGGAAGGTTGCACTAGAGGAGACGCTGTGTCTTACCTGTACCTATTCAGATGGCATTGAATCAGTGAGCTGTGGAAGCCTAGAGGAGGATGAGAGTGAAGATAGTGGCATAGCTGGATGAAATAATGGCATTCAGAAAAGATAAAGTCTTCAATGTGTTTGAAAACAGCATGTGGTGCGTTATCAGAGTGAGAGAATATGAGCTTGCAGTTAGTGGCTTTTTGTCAAGACTTCAGAGTTGACCTCAGAAGGATGACATTGTTTATAAAATGCCAGAAGTTTTTTTTTTTTAAAGAAAGATTGGGGGGTTAGAAAACCTGGGCACAGAAACGGGAAAGTTAATGAGGTAGCTTGTGAGTAGGCCTTTCCTTCAGTGGGCTCTTGGAGTACAACACTACCACCCAGTGGACAAAGCAGGTATTGCATGATGAAATTCCGCTCGTATTCAGGCTAATGCTACATTTTTGTTTTTCTAGAAACTGCTGGATGCATTCACAATCACCTGATTCACTTTCAGCATTCAAGTTCATACCAATATTCCCCGGCATTTATACTTGTACTCCAGATTAGGTAACAGATCATTTTCTGTGACTTTTGAGTTTATTTGAACTCAAAAGAGTCGGTTTGTTTTGAGCCGTGGTTTTCAAGCAGGGAGACATTGTGAAACTGTGAAACAATCACATTTATGGAGATCAATGAATGTATCCCACAGCAGATTGTAGCAAAAATGTAGAAAACTTTCAGCATTCAAGTTCATACCAATATTCCCCGGCATTTATACTTATACTCCAGATTAGGTAACAGATAATTTTCTGTGACTTTTGTGTTTATTTGAACTCAAAAGAGTCGGTTTGTTTTGAGCCGTGGTTTTCAAGCAGGGAGACGTTGTGAAACTGTGAAACAATCACATTTATGGAGATCAATGAATGTATCCCACAGCAGATTTCACTTCATTTTTGTGCACATCTCTCCCTGTAATACATGCTAACCAGTGTGAACCAAACCTGCCTTGCCCCCTTATAACATGCTAATCTGACTTCTGACTGGCTGGGATGAGCTGCAGCTCTTTACCCATTTTTGCTTAAACACTACATCTTTTGCCCTCAGAGAGGAGGAGTAGTGGTATATTTTGGGAAATCGGGAGCTGTGTGGCCTATACGCCCCTGGTACTTTGTGTGTGAATTCTGCATTATCTGTATATTTTCAATGTATTCTTTCAGAGCCGCTTGTCCTTCGCAGAAAAAAATAAAACGGCAAAAAAACGAAACAAAAGTAATTAAAAAGTGCAGGGGAAGACGACGTAAAGTGACATGACAAATGTGTATTAAAAATGTGACATTGGTTCAGCAATTCTATTTGGCTGCATCACTTTATTTTTTGTTTCATTTTCTTTTTTCAACATTGGTGACAGATTGTCTGTTAAGTTAAAGGAGAAAGGAGCAAAACTATATTCAGAATGGTTGTTTATTTGTACGTTAGGGGGTCTGATGCTTTGCCCTGTAGTCAATGGTGATAGAAAAGGTGTTCTTTTTATGTTTTATTTTAATAATTAAAAATGAGACGAAGCATTTTTAACAGTCTTGTTTTGTTTTTTGTGAATGGTGTAAAGGCCACAATGATGTAGTGCATGATTCAAGACCAGGTCAGGGAGAGGGGTCTGCCGCTCTCAGTATTAAAAAAGGAAGACAAAGAAACAAAAATAGAATGGAAAAAAATACAGAAATAAATGAAGTTACATCAATAAAAATACATGTCATTACAAGTTGGTAATTAGTCTCAATGGGAATGGTGTATAAACAGTAAGGCCTTCTGTGACCTGTATTATAGTTAATAAATCAATCTTGTAAAATCGGTCTCATGTCTTTATTTTATAGTTGCAGAATGTGCATGAATTCCATTACATTTGTGCTTTTTCTATTTACTCATACTACTGTTTTCACTTATGTCGTCTAGACCAGTGGTTCCCAACACTGGTCCTTGAGGCACCCCAACACTGCACAATCTCCTGATGTCTCCTTAATCAAACACACCTGATTCAGGTCATCAGCTCATTAGTAGAGACTTCAAGACCTGAAATCGGTGCGTCAGAGAAAGGAGACATGCAAAATGTGCAGTGTTGGGGTGCCTCCAGGACCAGGGTTGGGAACCCCTGATCTAGACTATCATTCATTAAGAAATTAATTTTATTCGGCGAGGATGCATTAAATTGATCAAATATGACCGTAATGGATTTGACGTTGTTAGACAGAAATTCTATTTCAAATAAATACTGTTCTTTTGAACAACTTTCTATTCATCACAGAATTCTGAAAACAAAATTGTATCATGGTTTCCACAAAAATATTAAGAAGAGCAACTGTTTTCAACACTGATAATAAGAAATGTTTCTTGAGGACCAAGCATGTCAGAGTGATTTCTGAAGGATCACGTGACACTGAAGACTGGAGTAATGGTGCTGTAAATTCAGCTTGACCATCACAGGAATAAACTACATTTTAAAACAGAAAACTGATAGTATATCATAACTTTTGAGCCGCAGAGTACCAGCATTAAAATGAAAAAAGTTATGTGTAATAAAATTCTTAGTTTTAGATTGAATATATTTGTGTTATACACTGATGGCACTGTCTGACATCTTATAGAAACTACCTAGTAACAGCACCATATACTTTTTTATTGACTATAGTTTCTTTCCAACATCACGTTTCAGAACAATCCTGGCTCATACTGGTCATTGGGAATCCTGAACAATATGTTTTGACAGTTCCCCAAAAGGTATATCAATACGGCTGTTATATTTCAAGGTAACCCTGTGTTAAGATAACCATCTCAGTTTACAGTAAAGAAACGAGTATTTATCAGGCAGTTCAATTCTTTTGAGTCTGTATGTTAACCTATATTTGACAACACAATAGGCACTTTTAACAAATCCGGGCCTTATCGGGCCTGAGGCTCTTAAAATCGAGTATATTTGTCTTCTTTTAAATAAAGGCCGGTCAGTGAAATGTTTAAAAACATCTCAAATGAATGAATGGAATATCACTTAAACAGAATTGTCAAAATTACGACGTTCGATAAAATTATTGGATGGATTTTAGAAAGTCAAAACCAACAGGCCACATCATTTTATGGAGGATAGTAATATTTAGTGTCTAAATCTAGCTACTTTTCATAGGATACTTTTATGTTAGATAATAGTTAAAAAAAACAAAACATGGCAGTTTTACCCCTAAAAGGTTACTATAAGTATAAAAATATAAAAACCGTACCGTATTCGTGGAATATTCCAGTAGTTGGCAATGTGCCTTCAACTGTCCTGCGAAATACACCAAAGCGTTTTCTTCAATGGATTGTGTTCCGATATTTTTTTAAATGACCATAATTACAAGCAAGGTTTATTGGTTATTTATATTTATTACAATTTGAGCTGTTGTTGCTACGTTATATGTGTATGCATGTGTGCGTACTGGAGTTTCACATGCAATGACAAAAACAGACCACTAGGTGTCTCGCTTGTTGAACTTTACGAACTGGTCTTTGGCATTATATTCTCTCCATATGAATGTTCCTCTGACTCACACCTGTTAACGTTGGTGAATCATTTTCAATAGATATGCATGTTGATAATTTAATGTTCCAGCTCATTTTTAAGTCTTTTGAAGAATGAATGATATGAACACGCATGCTATGTAGAATTTACAAATAGCCTACTAAAGATTTCATCTAAACGACCTAATGGGATTCACATGAATGTGTTTATTTATAGGCTAAACAAAGAGTCGTTGTTTCATGAATCTTTGGTCTAGGTAGATCAGAAGTCTCATCTGCAACTTTCCAGAAAGTTTCAGAGTCTGGAAGTAAGTCTGTAAGTCCGGTTCGTCTTATGATAAGTCGAGGCACGTATCGCTGCTCATCCGTGTCTTTCCGAGTCTTGAATTCAGATGCGGCCGACTCCAAGCGATTCACACCGCCACGGGTGGAGAGGGAAAACAATAAGGCTCTATTTTCAGTCTTAAATTTGATTATTGTGATTTCATCATCCAAATTTCAATTCCAGTATCATCATATTTTTGTAATGTTTATTGAATAACTAGGGAACACAACACTGACATTAAGTCAACTAAAGGCATTTTGTTCATTTGAAACACAAAACAATGCATGCAACAATACATTCACAACATTGTCAGCTAATCAACTGTATTTAATAAATTGTATTAAGCTGATCCAGATAAATATTCAGTGTTGTAAAATTTGTGACAACTTACCCCGGTCCCTCTTACGCCAGAACAGGATAAGACCGATTCCTTAGGCCCATGTTTGTCCTTAGACTACACATCGATTGTCCGGGTCAATGTGGGTGTTTTGATTCTGATACCTCGATTGATGGCAGTGCTGGGAGTAAGGATGCTGTTATTGATCATTTGATGGTCAAATTGATGAATGCTGCTGTAAATGGTGCTGCCACTATCAGCTGAAAACACCCAAGCCCCAGATAACTGTTTCCTATTTGCTTATATATATATATATATAAGCTTCCATTCAAAAGTTTGGGGAAATTTCAGGATTTTTTTATTTGATTTTTTTAAAGAAATTAATGCTTTTAATCAGCGAGGATGTGTTAAATTGATAAAAAGTTATTCTAAAGACTTTCTATTTTAAATAAATGCTGTTCTTTTTAACTTCCTTCATCAAATAATCCTGAAAAAAGTATCACAGCTTCGCTGACTTAAAAAATATATATATATCTAGCGTAGCGTTAGTTCTGGCAGGTTAGTCAAGCTTGCATCGGCTGACTCTCAGCTGATCCCCATCAACCTATGGGAATACGACACCTATCTAAGTATTCATATATAAGGTCCCTCAGTATTATCAGCAGTTTTCGCATTGCTCAATAGCTAATTAACCTCCTCCATCCCCAGCTCCTCCTCTGTCAGTCAGGATTCAGCCTTCTGATTCTCCTTTGAATCAGACTAGTTCTAAAATGTGTACATAACGTTATTGAACTTTAACGATATCTGCAATACATTTATGTTGGTTCTGTTCTGTTTACCCTGGGGCTGCATGGATGCGCAGGGAGTTCTTGCCCAGAACAGAGCCATACCGCCAATCCAAACTGTATGCTAATTGTCAATCATCTTTGACGATAGTGGTCCTGACAGAAATATATTTTAAAGTATATTAAAATAGAAAACCATTATTTTAAATGGTAATAATATTTTACAATATACTGTTTTTTTCTGTATTTTTGCTCAAATAAATGCAGCCACGATGAACAGAGGAAACTTCTTTAAAACACATAAAAAATTATATGGTTCTGATTTAAAAAGTGTAAAACATTTAGAATTACTTTTTTTTTTTTTTTTGTGAAGAGTCATCTAAATGGTCTACACTCACATGAGACAAATACTGTACTCATAAAAGTCTTCTATAAAAGGTGTTTTAATTAAAGGGATAGTTCACCCAAAAATGAAAATGTTGTCATCATTTCCTCACCCTCATGTCGTTCCAAACCTGTATAAGTTTCATTCTTATGTTGAACAAAAAAAGAATATACTTTGAAGAATTTTGACGGACCAAACAGTTGTTGGTCTCCATTGACTTCCTTAGTAAAAGTAATACAATGGGGACCATCAAATGTTTGATTACCAGCATTCTTCAAAATATCTTCTTTTATGTTCAACATAAGAATGAAACTCATGCAGATTTGGAACGACATGAGGGTGAGTAAATGATGACAAAATTGTCATTTTTGGGTGAACTAGGCCTATCACGTTAATGTTTACAGGATGAGGGTGGCAGTGAGGGACATTATTTCGCCATATTTGTCACGTCGGAGAAACTACTCGCGTTCATTGGCTGCGGCCTCTGAAGTAGCTAGTGTTGTTGCAAAGAACGAATATTAGACAGTGAAACAAACTTATTCTGCTTTACTTATTCTGTACGGCTGAAGAAGCAGAATAGGTCTGAAGCCAGAAGACAGAAATGCCGTCGATGACAAAAAAAAACGAGCGTAAACATCAGTACACGAGGTGAAAAAGTGACAACCTGAGAAGTGACACACAAGTCCCTTCTTTGTGTTGGACAGGTAAGAAATTAATTATTGTGTAGACTATCTAAAACTCACTCATATCAGTGTAATTTACATAAAACAAAGATCATCGTTCTGAACCGCGTCGATAGATGGCAGAGGAGCGTCTCTCACAATGCGGCATCGGTAAGTTACTGAAAGTGCACGAAGAACAGCGAAGCCACAATTAAAATGAATGACAAAATATAAAAGTAGGATTTATTTTAAAGTGTGTTGTATATAGTAGTGATGGGAGAAGCTAACCTTTTCCAAGCTTCGAATCAATTGCTTCGCAAAAAGCGCTCGAAACACCACATGACGCCTGCTGGTCAAAACTGTGTAAATGCAACGAAAGCTCAGACCAAAACATGCATGAAAACATAACAAATAACATTTTACAAACCCATTGCAAATGTTTTATTGAAAGTATAGTATATTAAATAATAATATACCATTAAATGTGAAGTGTATGTATAATATATGTTTTTTAAAGTAATTATGAATCATTTGCAGAGCTTGTTTTGTTGGTTTTATGCAGAGCTAGTCTAAACAGGGCAATAAGAGACTATTAAGTACTACTCATCCTTTTAATTACACAAATGTCTCATTAAAAATGTCTACAAATTGATCAAACTGATCCGTGTAGTGGTTCACTGATGCAGTGGTTCGCCGCTGGGGGGCGATCTCAGTGAACTCGCCTGATTCACGGGTTCACAGAGAGCATCGCCCCCAGTCGGCAAACCCATTGAATTTTCAAAACGTTTCGAAACAGTTTATGATGTCACAAAGCCTCGATTACTGAAATCACGTGTCTTTGGCAGTTTGATACGTGCTCCGAACCATTCTTTCGAAACAAATTATTCGCAAAGGTTTCGAAGCTTCAAAAGCGCCCATCACTAGTTTATAATAGCCTAAGTGTAACAGTTAAGCCAAAGAGTCACAAAAAGAAGATTATGAAATTTTAAATCATAAAACCCACATATAGCCTACGGTTTGGACATTTCGAGGTTGTCAGACTCATAAAAGTGACATTAATCTTGAGAAAAGCTTTGCACCATTTGCACAGATGCCTCTTGGTTTGATGTTTTATCATGTAATGCAACAACACTAATGTTCAAAAGTTTGGAGTTCAATATTTTTGAAAGTCTTTTGTTCACCAATACTACCTTTAGTTGATAAAAAAAAATACAGTAAAACACAACATTGTAAAATTTTATCACAATTTTATAGAAATGTTTTCTATTTTAAAGGTCACATATTTTACACCTTTCTGGAGTTTTATTTTAGGTTTTGATGTCCTTCAGAATATATATTTTACGGTATAAGTACCAAAAACCATCTCAATATATTTTTACTGCTCCTCAGGCGCCCCGCGCCAATGCCCAAGAACATGCCACTCCTCTCGTAGAGTGAGCTCTCACTCCGAGGGGGCATGGTAAACGTTGGGCCTGGTATGCCAAGACTATAGCCTCCACTAACCAGTGGGCAAGTCTTTGTTTGGAGACAGCCTTTCCCTTCTGCTGACCTCCAAAGCAGACAAAGAGCTGGTCTGAGGTCCTGAAGCTCCCGAACTAGCGGGACTAGGGAGACCACCGACGTACCCGCAGTGGGGCAGCGAAGTGGAACACAGGGACCCAACCCGGGAGGCCGCGCGTCCCAGGTTGGGGTCTGAGTGCGCAGCGCGCCACTTACCTGGCTCCACTGTTGGGCAGGGGGCTCGTAAGGAGGCATAGCGTCCTCGAACTGAACCCTGCTGCCCATTAGCGAAGGGGGCCGGCCGTGTGGAGACTGGGTCTCGTGCACCGCCGTCCTCACCCTCTTGGGACCCGGAGGCAAAGGAAACTGCTCTTTTATTGAAGTTTTAGGTACCACTGGCTGGGGAGCCAGTGGCGAAAAAAAAACAAACGGGAACATAAGATTCTCCACCCGGCCCTCCTCCGGGGGAAGGAGTGGTGCGGTCACCATCTCCTGAAGAGCAGGATCCAAGCGCTCCGGGTCGCCCGTCTCAGGGACGCCGCCTGCTTTGGCGCTTCACGGGCTTGGCAGGGGCGGAGGCGGGCTGCGCCGGTTTCCTGCGGCCAGCTCCACGCTGCGGCCGTTGTGAAGGCTGCTGTTGTGGCCGCGCCGGAGCGGAGGTGGAGGCCGCAGGAGGGCGCCCTCGGCGACGAGCAGACAGAGGGGCTGCAGCCGGCGCTCTCGGGCGAGATCCCAATTCGTCAGTCACTGACGTAACGCAGAACGTGACTGACTGAGTGGGAACTAGGGTCAGCCGATGTCACAGCGCTAGCTGGAGGCAGCAAAACAAAGGGGAAAGTGGAGGCGGTCCATTCAAACCAGCGCAGATTCGCCTACATAAGGGGCTTAAAATATCATCTTGCTATGATGTTGGGTGCCAGAATCGACATAATACAGCCTCAAATTAGAAATTTGATCGCATATCTGCTACCACTGCCAGACAAAAAACCGACGACAACTGTGGTTAAACGCGATAAAACGAGCGGACTGGACAGAAACGATCGTCAAAAATGCTTGCGTTTGCAGCGCACACTTCTTATCAGAAAAGGTTAAATAAAGTGTTGTCTTTTGTTGTTATGGGTGAGCCTACAGATTTCTTGCCGTATGTTTCTTGCATCTCACAACTAACAGTTATGTCGTGTATGAAATAATGTCTGTGTGCATGTGTGTAAAACAACAAACTGACGATTTATATATAATCATTTGTAATTGTATATACATTGTTGTGATTAATTGTGGCTGGAACAATAATGTAGCTGGAAAAATAGTTGCCTGCTGAAATTGCAATGTATATACATCTTCATTATGACTAGATAGACACGGTGAGTTTGTCTTTACTATACACGTTAAATGTAATCACCTCATAGTAACAATCCTGTCAGATCGTCCATCCTTTGAGTATAACGTGTAACGTTACAGGTCGGCCGATCTGGTTTCATGGTTAAAGTTAACCTTTTCGACATATTTCCGTGTTGTTGTTGCTCAGCAATGGCATGGACGCGATGTTGTCTGGGGGTTTGGCAAAAGGAGAGTGGGACGGTGGGCGGTGCTCGGGGCGGTGACTGTGTAGTTTTTTTTATACGAAAGTCACAACGGTTCGTGAAAAATCACAGCTACTTTATGCAGGCTGTGTGCATTTTACTGGGGACTGACTGTTTTGAAACTTATATGGTAGTTGCATAGCCCCTAGACCTCAGTTATAGTGAAACAAGCCAGGAAATTTCAGTTTTGACAATATGGGACCTTTAATATATTTGAAAATGTAATTTATTCCGCTGATTTTTCAGTGTCTTCAGTGTCACATTATCCTTCATAAATCATTCTAATATGCTGATTTGCTGGTAAAGAAACATGACTTATTATTATCAATGTTGAAAACAGTTGTGCTGCTTAATATCTTTGTGGAAATTGTGCTACTTTTTTCAGGATTCTTTGATGAGTAGAAGCAGGTTGAACAGCATTTATTTGTAACTGAAATATATCTTTTTTTAACATTATAACATTATAAATGTGTTTACTGTCACTTTTTAAAGTATGGATTTCTTTTAAAAAACAACAACAACAACAACATTTTACCACCTCCAAACTTTTGAGCGGTAATGTACCTACATTTTTAAGTGTGAACTGAGTGATAAAATACTTTTTTGTGTCCTCTTTTGTGTGAATCAGTTTATAATTTGGATTCTGATTAGGTGAAAATGAGACATAATTTCTTTATTTTCTCTTTCAATAGTCATTTTAATCAAAACTATATTTTTTACCTTTTGGTATGCCAGATGAAATCAACTTTCTCCGATAGATTTAGTGCAGATGTGTTCAGGTCAGAGGTTTTTGGCACTGAAGGCCAGGCAGACGGCTGATGCAGATTAGTTAGTCAGTTCATGGTTGAACTGATCGCATTTTCTGATGTGGAAATGAAATGCAATTATTATTACGTTTATTAGCAATGTGTTTTTTCCCCCTTTCCCGCTGTCTTTTTTCTGCTATGATTAATTATGCTGTTTAATTCTGAGATTCACCAAAGCTCTCCTGTAATTTCCCCATGGTCTTCTTGTGCACGTGTTTTTTTTCACTCGTCGAGTTCGGTTTCGGGGAGTGCCGAGTGAAGATGATTGCATTGACCAGTCAGAATCAATATGGATGCCTGGCATGATCCTATAGCAAGTAGCGAGAAGTGAGTTAAGCACATCCAGTCTTTTCTCAAGGTGCTTTTTTTCCCCCCAAGTTCAAACTTTGAGTAGCTCCGTCTTCCATAGAATATTGAATAAGGTTACCATGGCATGGTGAGCACGCGCGAGCGGCTCCGTGCATTGAAGCGGCCCCTGCGAATCTTCCTGCCTGGCTTTCAGAAGCCCTTCATGCGCTCTTGACAGTTCCAGGTTAGCTCCTCTCCTCTCCACTTGCGCTCCCAACATTCCCCTAGAGGATAACTCCGAGATCCAGGCCTTTGAGCCCAAAACCCAGCCTTAATCCCCAGCATCGATTGCCCTGAGAATTTCCTCCAGAGCACAGTGGGCATCCCAGCGCTCCAGCCCCGCTGCGGCCCAGTCAGCCTCCTCTCACACTCAGTCCATCTGCACCGCCGGAGCCTTACTTCCTGTGACTGCCGAGCTAATTTCCTCTCCGTTTAGAGTTTAAAGAAGAAACGGGGTTAACAGACAACGCTGTGATCACTGCAGATACAGACAGTCAGTATGTCATGGGTCTCCTTGAGCTGATGGCAAATAAGAGCATTCATTATAAAACCTTTTTTTTTTGTTTAAATGTGCAAATGTACTATATATGTACACAAGAAATAGGTGTAACAAAATTGGGTAACACATTATTTTGATAGTCCAACTAAGTAACTTTGCAACTGCATGTCATCTAGCAATCATTAGTATATTAGTAGACTGTCTGCTAAATATATAACACTTTATTTTGATGGTCCCCAACACACATTCTACTGACTAGTATAGTTTTAAGTATATGTAAATAAATTATTCAAATAAAATGAATTTGGATAGTGTGTCCAGAAAAACTGATCTACAATATTTTTATACACTTATAATATGACCACCGCGACTGTACCTTGCCCTAATTAAATGTACTCATACTACAAACTCTCCTGTAGCTGCCTTATTAATTTATGGCGCTGTTATGCAGGCTGCATGGTGCTACTAATGAAGGCTTGTATGCAGATGAGGGGCTGAGGTCGTCTCTAGAGCAACGCTGCTCTGTCTGACCTGGTGACCTCTACCATGGCTTTCTGACTGCTCCAGGTCAGTGGCAGCTGTCAATCACTCTGCAGCAACGGTGAGGTCATGCAACAAACACCCTTATATTCAAACTCTGGAGGCCATACACAAACCTGCAGGTGAAAATGACAAACACACACCTAATGATCTGATGAATAACAATAGAGCAAAATATATACAAATGAAAAAAAAAAAAAAAACTAAGAACAAAATTGCTCATGAAAAACACTTAAACACATTAACTGTATGACACAAGTGCAAGGCCATCGCTTGATGCAACAGGACTTTTTTTTATGGACCTGACGAATAGGTAAACGTGTAGTTTTTCAAGGTAGTTATTATTACTGTTAATTATTAAATATCATTATGTTTATGGTGAGTCACACCCTTTTGCAACATGAACTAATCCTGCCATAAAAAGGTCAAATGATCTGATATTGTATTATTTATTATCATTTATTATTTATTTATTGACATAGTTGAGAGGGTCTGCAGGTATTGCATCACTTCCTGTTTTTTCCCCCCCTGAATGTTGGTTGGAATTGGTTGGAATGTATTATATTACTTTTTTTAGAAATGTTTATTTTATGGGGCTTTATTTCTTCATATTGCATCACAACAGTTGTATCGGCCTTTATTCCCTCAAAAATAATTCAGAAATTTTAAAACATGCTCACAGAAGAGGTGTATTCAAGTCATAGTATATATAAATTGCATTTGACTAAAAACAAAAAAACAAATTAGCATCACATCAATGACCCATGTGCTATGTATATGGCTTAATGTGTAAACAAGTGTGCTTTTATTTAATAACATACATTAATAATTTCTTAGCAATTAAGTTTTCTGTTTTGCATTGTGGCTGCATTTCCACCTCGGGACACTTAATTTATTAATGACATTAATTTTCAAATATTCAGTGGTTTCCTGACAATTATTAATGACTTTTTTCATTATTATTATATATGAATGTATGTATTAAAATATATTATGCATATTATGCCTTGGAAAGGGTTTTATTAGGCCCCTTCATTTTTATTCACGTGTGTAATGCTCACAGTCCCAATGTTTTACACACATCATTGGTACTGTGAGATTTGTGCAGGCATGCACAGGGTTATTATTGTTAACTAAAACTGTTAAAAACATTTTGTTAATTGAAATAAGCTGAAATAAAATCAAATATTTGATGAAAACCCTAGAGAGAAAAAAGGAAATGCTCCCTTGGCAACTAACTGACATGTTAGTCGATGTACACAAATTACTAAATAAATTACTATATAAATAATACTAAAATAACACTGGTGACATCCTCAATAGAAACTCGTTGACACTTCTAATCTAACTCGCCCTTCACCTCTATAGTGTGGCCAAAACGCAAGCCCTCATTATCTTTAAATTAAGATAAATCATAGTTCATTGTGCATTTGAAGATGTGAAGAGGTATATGCGGTCTGTAATTTCCATCAGTATATTTTTATAACTCTCACAGTATAGTAAATAAATGTGCATTCGTGTGTAAAAAACGTGTGTGTTCATATCAGTCTCCATCTCTCTATTAGCAGTGGGGCAGTACCGCACCCTTCATCTGCGGCTCATATCTATGCAAAGCCGGGGTCCTGCCAATCAGTTGCCCCTGTGACACAGGGCTCCACCTCTCCAATTAGACCTGACAGGGCAGGATTAGGTGCTGGGCGGGCGAGCGGCGACCTGCCGGCGTGTCAATCACGCGCAAGGCATCCGCTCGCCTGTTTACTGTCAGATCCCATCTATGTCTGTCAGGCTGAGAGAGACGCCAGGGGAAGTGGAGGGAGAGAGAGAGATCTGATCAGAATTAACTATGCTTCCCCCTGCAGACTGTTCTTTTAATTCATGAAAGGGGGTGAGGAGAGAGAGGGGGAGGAAAGCGTTTAAATCCTTGAGCTGCCCGCCTTCTGTATGTTAAGAGCTACGCCGGGTTGTTCTGTCTGATTGTGCAGTCTGTTTCGTTTCATTTTGACAGTCAACACACAAGAAACACACAGTTTAGATGTGATGCAAGCACTGCGGCCAAAATATTAATTATATATGTAGAAAAAAGTTTTTGACAGAAAAATTTACAAAATTAATGTTGCCTTCTGGTCTTTAATTGTTTGGTAATGAAATGTAGTTTTTATACAGTATTGAGATTAATGGGGATATATATATATATATATATATATATATATATATATATACCAATCTTTGCCACTATCCACTAGGTTTTACCCATTTGTCAGCAAAAAGTTTTTAATAATTTACACTTTTTCTATTTTAATAAGTACAGGTCAGAATAAACATGTTTCATTCAATTCAATTTACAGGGTTCCTACACAGTTTGGAAAAGTATGGAATTAGATTTTAGTAATTTCCAGGTCTGGAAAAGTATGGAAAAATATTTGCATTTCCAGACTTTTGGAAATAGACAATTATTAAAATTATTATTTAAATAAAAATTATTAATGTAATGAAAATAAATGTATCATACAAGAAGTGTGTTTTCATGACAGCTGTTTAGTGATTCTTTAGTGATTGTCAAATACGACTGAATGAATTCAAGGTGCATTTTTTCATTATGCAAAAATGCAGGTTATATCGCAGTTTTTTCTCTCAGGATATTCTTAGCACCATAATACAGAGCCTCTAAAAGAACCTTTGCAAAAATAAAAAATATACAGACTTTCGTGTATGCACGAGAAACCATTAAACCTAGCATATAAGACAATGCACACTGATCCATCTATTGTGCCATCAGCCTGTTTCGTGGAGTGGTTTCTTGGCTGCCGCAGACTAGGCTATGCGTTAAAGCAGACCTAAGGCCTTGACATATGACGTACTGCCCTATGAAAGCCAAATTTTTAACACATCTTTTTATAGATCATTGAACTTGGCAAAAAGGAAAATTCACACAATGTGCCATCAGCCCATTTCGTGCCATGGTTTCTCTGTCACCACAGAGGATGTGCTAAATTGGACATTAGGCCTTGATATTAGAGGTACTACCCTAAGGAAAGCCAACGCAAAATATTCCCGTGCACATGTGAATAGATTCTTGAGGGCACAAAAAGGTTTCTGGTGTGCATGCAAGAAAATCAATGAAAATAAAATATTTACAGATAACTGTACTATATACCAAATATAAAGCGGAAAATAATGCTGTATGAACCATTTATGTTAAATATGGTCTGAAAATCTACTAAAGGGTTTAGAAATTCGAGGAATTTTTGAAGTGGAAAATGGAACCCTGAATTTATATTTCTTATTATCGATGTTGAAAAAGTTGTGCTAATTATTTTAATGTGGAAATCATGATACGTTTTTAAAGAGTTCCTTGTTGAATAGAATACAGTAATTCTATTCATTACAGTCATTTCTACAGTAAGAATTACAGTCATTTCTTATCAATTCAGTGTATCCCTGATGAGTAAATGTATTTTTGTTCAAAAAAGAATAAAAAATACTGACCCCAATCTTTTAAACAATACTGAATACTTTTCCTTGCAAAACATCAATAAGATCATAAAACAGTACTTTTGAATGACCATCAAAGGAAAAATAATTTTTTTGCTAGCATAATGTGTAGTTACAAATCCAACAGGGGCTATTGAACATAAAAAGCCAAACCTTCTCACCAAAGGCAAAATTTAAAATTCAAGATCTTAAAGATCTCAGATTTAAGGTTTTTTCAGTAATAAAGTTTGAACATGGTGAATAATAATGTCGATCTTTGCCTTAGCGAGCACCACTAATAATGTCTCGTCTGCACATCGTTTCAGTCAACTTCTGAGTTCCCATCTCAGCATATATTTCTGAGCTTCCTCTCTCCAGGGGGGGGCGACCAGCTGCCCCAGAGATGTGGTCCCGTGCCCCCCTAATCCCAGTGCAGACCCCCATCAGCGAGGATTAGAGACTGATCTGTGAGAGGGCAAACCCAGGGCCAACCGACACCAGCACAGCAGCCAGCCAGAGCCACTAGGGAGCGGTGACACTGTAACCTGAAACGTACATGAAGAGAAAGACCTGCAAATACACACACAGGATAGGAGAGAGAGTAAAAAAAATTAACTGGTTATTGACAAAAACAACGGGAAAAATATACTCTGCGCAAATTATGTGAACGTATAAGCTATAATCCACACAAGCTCGATTCTACACATTATTGTGCGTTGAAATGTGTCAATTCATACTGCAATTCAAGTAGGTTTTGGACAAAAAAAAAAAAAAGTGCCGTTATAGTGGAAATTAGCATAAATCCATGACGTTCTCCGAGCTTTTCACATTCCGAGCTGATTTGAAGTTGTGCAATTTGGTGGCAACACTATTAACATGGAAATTAATCCATGTAATTTGAGTCTTCAATAGACAAAACCACAATATAACAAGTAACAGTTGTTATGCAGATACATTATTATTAATCTTACAGTTTATTTAGTGGGACATTAGCTACAATAAGCTGTATTTTATGGATTTTGTTTATTATTCCTGCAGTATTAAGTCATTAACAATAGTCAGTTGTAGGAATTATTATACAGAAATATTACAAAACAGCTGCTTAACTACATTTTACTGCTAAAACCGCTGCCAGTAGTATTTGTGTAGGTTGGTCTTAATATCTTTCACTTGGATGTTATAAGTTGCACTGAGTAAATACAGCTGGATAAAACAAAAACTGTGTGCGTCCTCATTTCAGGCTGCAAAGAAACAATATGTGTTCAAGAGTCATGCGAAGACGTGAACGCTTTTTGCAATCTCGTTATTGCAGTAATTGAAACATGGCATGAACACACCTTTTTCCTCACTCAGTATTCTGTCAGTAAAGATTAGGAAATGTATTGTGAATGCTGCATTAAGTCAAACTGGTAATTTGCTAATAAAATGACTATTAACAGCTAAACATTTTTTAGTAAAACTCATCAAATGTCTGCCTTTTATGCGCAATCAAATACTTATGAAATATTTTTTTTCCCTCAGATTTTCAGTCTTGGCACGTTAACTAGCTGGAGTCATGAGTTTGGCAGTGAGTCAGAGAGCATGCGGCAGGTTTCATCCCTCAGGATTCATATGTTCTGTGTGCTCCCATCTCCTGTTTGTTCACCGTTTGTTTGTCGGCCCCTTCTCTGTCTAGCAATGTGTTATGCATATACAGTGGGTAGAGAAAAGAATCACCTCTTTTAAAATAATCACATTTTGTTTCTTTGCAGCCTGAAATGAAGACAGACACAATTTTTGTTTTATCCAGCTGTATTTACTCAGTGCAACTTATCATCCAAGTGAAAGATATAACACCAACATGTCAGAAAAAAATAATAATAATAAAAAATAAAAACCAGAATCACCCCCTCCTAAAAAATGACTTGTAAACTCAAACGGGTGTAGCTAATCACCTTCTCAATGGCACACAAAGCCATTTGACTTTCAACTGTGATCAGCTGTGGTCATTTTGATTAGCTCAGCATGAAAAGAGCTTTCCTGGAGCATTTCAGTCCTTGGTAGTGCAACTGAAGCAAACAATCAACTATGAGTAGCAAGGCACTGTCAAAAGATCTCCGGGATAAAGTTGTGGACAGGCACAAGTCAGGAGATGGATACAAATAAATTCCAATGGCTTTATCAATGCCTAGAAGCACAGTGAAGTCTATTATTAAGAAGTGGAAGGTATTTGGTAAAACACAGACCCTCCCTGGATCAGGACGTCACTCCTATGGAAGGGTTGCAAGAAAAAAGCCACTCCTCAAGAAAGTCCACATGACTTTGCTTTGTCAAAATGCACAGATGAGGCAGATGAGACTAAAATTTAGTTATTTGGCCTCAACACCAAACGATATGTCTGGCGGAAATCTAATACAGCTCACCATCCAAATAACAGCATTCCTCCAGTAAAGCATAGAGGTGGTAATATCCTGTTATAAGGGTGTTTCTCTGCAGCAGGGACTGAAGCACCTGTCAGGATAGAAGGAAAAATGGATGAGCCCAAATATAATCTAGGATAATTTAGGCTACATATCGGTCCACATGTATTAACCACACGTCTTTGGAAATAAGACAAAGAACATCAGTGGACAACAACTCTAACATTGTCTCTTTTTCTTTATTCTAACACAAATAAGAGCACAACACGAGAGGAAATATTTCTGCAACAGCCGTTCATGTGAAAAATCCAACACACCTCTATCTTTATAATTTATTAACACATTAGCCCGAATTAATCCAGTGTTCTAATCCAGCCTATTAACCTTGAAAATGTGATCATGGGAATTAAATATGAATATGGATGTCATAGAAGGTTTCCATGGTTACCGCTTAACAGGATTACCTACAATAATAAAGCACAAATGCCAACATTAAATAAAATAACAGCTCTGTAAAGAATCAGGTATGGATTTTTACAAAGGAGGCCAAATATGACACAATGGAGACCCAGCAGCTCATCTGGTCCTCACAGAGTGTGTAAATGATCCTGCGTGACTGTGGCTGACCTTGTATGCTTCAGGTCATAATCAGTGTGCTACAGCTCACCATCCAAATAACAGCATTCCTACAGTGAAACAGCCATCTGCTGGAGTGCCCATAACAGTCACCAGAGGGCACTCCTGGGTTTTAGTTTGTTTACCCAGACAGCATTTCCCATGATTCCCCTCACTCTGCTCCCATTACCCCTTGTACTCATTATTGTCATTGTTTTCAGCTGTGTATAATTTAGGTTAATTATCTCTTGTGTATATATATTGGTTGGTTTGTGTCTTTTAGTTGCTTCAGTCTTGTTTTCTGTTACGTGCTCATGTTCAGGATTATCTTGTGTTTTGCCTTGTTTTTTTCCTGTGTTTTTGGATTATTATTTGGAATAATAAACTGCACTTGGATCTTCATTGTTTTCCCGAGTCATCCCGTGACAGAGGACTGAAGCCATTATTGATCCAGCAGAATGAGGGACAAAATTCTGCTCCGTGAAGGACAAGTCTGTCTTTCGAGGTCTGGAGAGGCTTCGCCAACAGGGAATGGAGGTGTGGGCCTTCGCTGGGTTGTCAGGGTATGGACTTTAAAGACAATTTTAATCTTTGTTTGGATGAACCCCTACTGCATTGGGAGATGGAACAGTTGAAGTCCTTGGATTTCTGGAACTTCTCCAGGTACTTGCAGCTCCGCAAGGAGGGAAAGGTAAATTACCACCACCAGAGTCCACCTGCAGGAACTATCCTATCCATACCTCCCTCGTCTAGTCAAGCCCAGGACCATTCATCCATTCCCACGCTCAAGCGGAGGTCGAGAAGGAGGAGGGCAGCTAAGTCTACACCTGTAGTTCCTAAGTCCGCTCCTGTGGCCCCTAGTCTGGTGGTCCTGGAGGACCCGACTCTGGTGGTCCCAAGTCTGGTGGTCCTGGAGGACCCGACTTCGGTGGTCCCAGGTCCAGTGGTCCTGGAGGACCTGACTCCGGTGGTCCCAGAGGTTGCTGAAGAGCTGCCCGATATCGCTGCTGCTGCCATAATTAAGAAAGCTGTCTTTGCCTGGCTGTTCTGCGAGCATGGGCCGCTTCAGAGTCCTCTCCAGAGCCCGGTTCAGTCCAGGAGTCATCGGAGTCCACTCCAGAGCTTGGTCCAGTCTGGGAGCCCTCAGAGTCCGCTCCAGAGCCCGCTCCAGTCCGGAAGCCTACAGAGTCCACTCCAGAGCCCGTTCCAGTCTGGGAGCATACAGAGTCCACTCCAGAGCCCGCTCTGGCCCAGGAGACCTCAGAGTCCACTCCAGAGCCCAGTTCAGTCTGGGAGTCCTCTGAGTCCACTCAAGAGCCCGCTCCAGTCCGGAAGCTCTCAGAGTCCACTTCAGAGCCCGCTCCAGTCCAGGAGCTCACAGAGTCCACTCCAGAGCTCGCTCCAGTCCCGGAGCTTACAGAGTCCACTCATGAACCTGCTCCAGTCTTGGAACACTCAGAGCCCGCTCCGGTCTAGGAGTCCTCAGAGCCCGCTCCAGAGCCCACTCCAGAGCCCACTCCAGTCCGGGAGTTCTCAGAGTCCACTCCAGAGCCCGCTCCAGTCCGGGAGCTCACAGAGTCAACTCCATAGCCCACTCTGGTCCGGGAGCCCTCAGAGTCCATTTGAGAGCCTGCTACAGTCCGGGAGCCCTCAGAATTTGTTCCAGTCTATAAGTTCACTCCTGAACTCTTAGTCTGTCCTGTTACGGTCAAGGAGACCATTGCTGAGCTGCCTGCCTGTCTTGTTAAAGTCATTGAGGCTGGTATTAAACTCTCTGTGCTCTTGTTTGCAGTTCTGTCTGAGTCGCTAGGGGGTTCATCTGCTTGGCCAGCTCCGCTGAGGTGGTCTTCAGTTCCACCCTTGTTGTCTGGCAAGCTTCCGGCTCCGTTTTGGTTGCTCGCCGGGGTTCCTGTTCAGCCAGAGCCTCGCTGGTCGGTCCCTGTGGCCCCACCTTGGCCGCTCACTGTGGTTCCTGTTTGGCCCGAGCCTCACTGGTCCATTCCTCCGGTCCCGCCCTGGCCATCTGCTGGGGTTCCTGTTTGGTCAGAGCCTCGCTGGTTTGTCCTGCCGGTCCCGCCTTGGCCTTCTGCCCTGCCTGTTCTGCTCTGGTACCCTGGTCTACCTCTGTCTCCAGAGCCTCTTCCACTGCATGGGCCTGGCCCGCCATCCCTCCCCCTGGTCCACCTCCCTCCTGGATTTCACTTTGTGTATTTTTTTTTTTGGAGTGTCTGGAATCCGCTCCTTAAAGCAGGGGTACTGTCACAGCCATCTGCTGGAGTGCCCATAACAGTCACCAGAGGGCACGCCTTCTGGTTTATAGTTTATGTTTACCCGGACAGCATCTTCCATGATTCCCCTCACTCTGCACTCATTACCCCTTGCACTCATTATTGTCATTATTTTCAGCTGTGTATAATTTAGGTTAATTATCTCTTGTGTATATATATTGGTTGGTTTGTGTCTTTTAGTTGCTTCAGTCTTGTTTTCTGTTACGTGCTCATGTTCAGGATTATCTTTTGTTTTGCCTTGTTTTTTCCTGTGTTTTTGGATTATTATTTGGAATAATAAACTGCACTTGGATCTTCATTATTTTCCTGAGTCATCCCGTGACATACAGTAAAGCATGGAGGTGGTAATATCCTGTTATGGGGGTGTTTCTCTGCAGCGGGGACTGGAGCAGTTGTCATGATAGAAGGAAAAATGGATGGGGAAAAATATCATCAAATTCTTGAGGGACAATCTGCTGCCCTCAGCCAGAAAGTTGTCAATGAGAATAAGGTTACCTTCCAACATGACAATGACCCAAAGCACACAGTGACTGAAGGAGAAAAAGATGAATGTCCTTGCATGGCCTAGTCAGAGCCCAGACTTAAACCCCGTTGAAAATCTGTGGAATGAACTGAAGACTGCAGTCCACAAACATTCACCATCAAATTGAACTGAACTCAAAGTCTAGATGTGCAGTTAGTAGAGACATATCCCAACAGACTAAAGTCTGTAATTAAAGCAAAAGGAGTTTCAACAAAATGCTGACACAAGTGGGTGATCCTTTTTCCAACTCAGTGATTGTTTTTTTTCTGATATGTTGGTGTTATATCTTTCACTTGGATGTTATAAGATGCACTGAGTAAATACAGCTAGATAAAACTGTGTCCGTCTTCATTTCAGCTCCAAAGCAACAAAATGTGATTATTTTAAAGGGGGAGTGATTCTTTTCTATACCCACTGTAATTGTTGGCTCCCAGCGTGGCAGTTGTGTTTCAATTTCTTGGCCAGATATGTGATATTGGGGGTTCAAAGCCCCACTGCAGAGATTATGTTTTCAGCCTTCTGATATATAGTGTCATTTATTTTTTTGTCATCTGAATTTTTTCTGATGATAAAATATGAAATACGCAGAGACAACATAAGCCAACTGAACAGCGAAAACCAGTGAAAAACGTTTTTTTTTAAGCACATTTCTTGCTCAAACGATTATGTGGGCTGTGGGCAGGACTATCGTTTTATGGAACAATGGAAGATAATGGGGTTGGGCAGAAGGGAATTGTAACGGACAGAACACAGGAAGCGTGCAGATTCATCTGCAAGGCTTTATTAATTGAGACGTGGTCAAAAACAGGCATAGGTCAGACAATGGCAAACAGGTATATTGATGGCAAGGCAAGAGGGATAATCAAGGTACAAGGCAAAGGTCCAGGCAGGGGCAAACAGTATCCAATAGGGCGAGACTCGAGAGATAATCCAGGTAAACAGGCAGTGATCAGAACACGGGGAAACAGACAAGGCAAGACAAAGAAAACAAGACACTAGGCTCGGTAATGCAGCTAACACTAGGTGAGTGGAAAATGCAGAACAATACTCGGCAGTGAGAGAGAAGAAGTCCATGGCTTATGTAGCATGTCTGATTGGATTCAGCTGTGTGTGTGTGTGTGTGTGATCAGTGCATTCAGCTGTGTGTGTTTAATCAGTGCAATGGTTGATGGGAAATGCAGTCCAGGGTGCTGTGTAACAGTCTGTGGGATGTGAGAGTCAATGCAATGGGAGAATGACCTCTAGTGGCAATCGGCCTGAAGCCCACGGACCAGATTCGTGACAGAGCCCCCCCTCCCCCAAGGAACGGTTTCCAGACGCTCCCAACACAATACCATCCAGGAGGGTGGTGGAGCGGATGCGGAACAGGGGGAGGGACGGTGGGCCAGGTCCATGTGGAAATGGAGAGACTGGGAACTGAGGCAAAGCCGGCAGAGCAGGGCACCAAGGTGGAGCAGACGGAACAGGAGCCCACCAGGGCAGAGCAGACGGAGCAGAAGATCTCCATGGCGGATCAGACAGAACAGGAGCCCTCCGTGGGCTTAACTCTGGAACAGGAGCCCTCCGTGGGCTTAACTTGGGAACAGGAGCCCTCCCTGGTAGGGACTGGGACCTGGGGAAAACTGAGACACAAGAGACAGACAGAGCATATACAATCTCATGGATGGGACACACAGTTCTTTCACAAACGGCCTCCATAGCCATGATAGGATGAGCAGAGAGTTCACAAACGGCCTCTATAGCCATGACAGGACAGGCAAAGAGCTTACAAACGGCCTCCATAGCCGTGACAGGACAGGAAGGGAGTTCACAGATGGCCTCCATAGCCGTGACAGGACGGGTAGAGAGTTCACAAACGGCCTCCATAGCCGTGACAGGGTAGGACAAGGATTCACAGACGGCCTCCTTAGCCATGACAGGACAAACAGGAAGTTCACATGTGGGTACTACTGATACCTCTGGAGGTTCTGCAGCGGATGCCGCCACCTCTGGAGGTTCTACAGTAGTGCCCTCAGGATACAGGGAGAGTTCGGCAAAGGTTCCTTCGACCCTGAGATGACAGGTTGAAAGTGCGTTTCTGGGCACCACCACCACGCAAGGAGCTGAAGCGAGCACCGCCGCTTCGGGAGGTTCTGCAGCATGTGCCGCCACCTCTGGAGAAACTGCAGCGGGCACCACTACCTCAGGAGATTCTGCAACTTCAGTCGCACACTCTGGAGACCTAATAGTGGGCGCTACCGCCTCGGGGAGTTCTGTGGTGGTGTATGCAGCCCAAACACAACAAAACGCAATACCCATCAGGGGAAACACTTCAAACAGGGGAATTAGTTCAGGAACAGAAGGGTTAGAGTGAGTGGGTTTGGGGTTACCAGCTGTGCGTGCAGACACCAGTGGTGTATCCCTCACACTAGATACCAGACTGGGATACCGAAAGACTGACCTTGATGATCTGGGTGCAACAGACAGGACATGACAAGACTCCTGATGATCAGCTGTGTCCTGACGAGACTCAGGATGATCAGCTGTGATGTGACGTGACTCAGGATGATCAGCTGTGGCTTGACTTGGTTCATGAAGATCAGCTGTGACTTGACTTGACTTATGACAATAAAATGTGACTTGACTGGACTCAGGAAGATCAGCTGTGACTTGACTGGACTCACGACGATCGACTGTGATTTGACTTGATTCATGACGATCAACTGTGACTTGACTTGACTCATGAAGAACAACTGTGACTTGACTTGGTTCATGAAGATAAGCTGTGACTTGACTTGCCTCATGACGATCAACTGTGACTTGACTGGACTCAGAAAGATCAGTTGTGACCTGACTTGGTTCATGAAGATAAGCTGTGACTTGACTTGCCTCATGACGATCAACTGTGACTTGACTGGACTCAGGAAGATCAGCTGTGACTTGACTTGGTTCATGAAGATAAGCTGTGACTTGACTTGCCTCATGACGATCAACTTCCACATAACGGGGCTCTGTTGTGTCCACCATTTTGTGAGCGTAATCTAGTGCGGGGGCCATTACACGAATGAGTGCAGGGTCGCGTTCCTCCGCTATACCCACTGTGAATAGAGAGCCAACAGTCAACAAAGCAAAGTCCAAAAAACAACTCAGTGACGAACGCGGACCCTCGCGTCTAAGCTTAGATCGTAGAGGTTCATCACAAAAAAACTCTATCAAAAGACAGTCTGGTAGATCAGAATAGTGTGCTATGGCTAAAAATTCGCGAACATAGTTCTCTAGTGATTGCGGGCCCTGTCTAAGGGCTAACAAAATCCTTGCCGTGTCCATACCTGAACAATGTGCTTCTGAAAAGCTGCTGGATCCTTGTGGGGCCGAGTATTCTGTAACGGACAGAACACAGGAAGCGTGCGGATCCATCTGCAAGGCTTTATTAATTGAGACGTGGTCAAAAACAGGCATAGGTTGCAGTGAGAGAGAGGCAGTCCATGGCTTATGTAGCATGTCTGATTGGATTCAGCTGTGTGTGTGTGTGTGTGATCAGTGCATTCAGCTGTGTGCGTGTAATCAGTGCAATGGTTGATGGGAAATGCAGTCCAGGGTGATGTGTAACAGTCTGTGTGGTGTGAGAGTCAATGTGTAATGGGAGAATGACCTCTAGTGGCAATCGTCCTGAAGCCCACGGACCAGATTCGTGACAGAGCCCCCCCCACCAAGGAACGGCTTCCAGACGCTCCCAACACAATACCATCCAGGAGGGTGGTGGAGCGGATGCGGAACAGGGGGCGGGACGGTAGGCCAGGACCATGTGGAAATGGAGGCTGCAAGGCTTTATTAATTGAGACGTGGTCAAAAACAGGCATAGGTCAGACAATGGCAAACAGGTATATTGATGGCAAGGCAAGAGGGATAATCAAGGTACAAGGCAAAGGTCCAGGCAGGGGCAAACAGTACCCAATAAGGCGAGACTCGAGAGATAATCCAGGTAAACAGGCAATGATCAGAACACGGGCAAACAGACAAGGCAAGACAAAGAAAACAAGACACTAGGCTCGGTAATGCAGCTAACACTAGGTGAGTGGAAAATGCAGAACAATACTCGGCAGGGGGAGAGAGGCAGTCCATGGCTTATGTAGCATGTCTGATTGGATTCAGCTGTGTGTGTGTGTGTGTGTGTGTGTGATCAGTGCATTCAGCTGTGTGCGTGTAATCAGTGCAATGGTTGATGGGAAATGCAGTCCAGGGGGATATGTAATAGTCTGTGTGGTGTGAGAGTCAATGTAATGGGAGAATGACCTCTAGTGGCAATCGTCCTGAAGCCCACGGACCAGATTCGTGACAGAAATTATGGAGGTTTGGAAGCAAAACGTTAAACCCATAACTCAGCAACCACAATTTTGACTAAGCAACCACTTAGCAACCAACCAGTGGTGCATTTCCCATTCAACAACATAAATCGCTGCTGAACCACCATAGTACAATGCATTGTGTGATAAATTAACTAGCTAGACTGTAATACCTTTGTCTGTCATACATTGACAGCTGACTCTCAGAGCTCATATTCTTTTTTTAAGTTAAATTATACTTTAAATATGAAACTAAAACTGCCAGTAGGGGAAGGCAAGTCACTGTCGTCATGAGTTGAATCATTAAGTCATTCATTCAAATGATTTGTCTAAACGGCTGATTCATTTGGTCATTAAATCATTCATCAAACTGATTCATTTAAACAGCTGATTCATTCGGTCACTGAATCATTGAATTGAATCGAATCAACTGAATTGTTCAAAATGTGGATTTATTCAACGAGGTACAGCTATGTGTTGCTCAGACACGCAAACATTTCAGCTGTGGTATCATTTGGAAATTTTCATTGACGAAACAAAGCAAAAACAGTATACTGACAATATTGTGTCTAAAATGTAACTTAAAATGTTAACTTGTTTGTTGAACTGTTTTAAAAAATGTATATGACATTCGCAATCATGCAGATATTCGGGAAAAACAGCAATCTTGCACGTGATATTGCTTAACTATATATAATTTGATGAAAATAAAGACAAAACTCATGAGGAAAGATGGCAGTAGGCTTATATCTTGATTTTCGAGGTCAAATTACGTTAAAATAGCCTCACGCAGTGAAAATGTTTCGTTTTTTCCAAAGCGAGTGACATACTCGATAATGTCAGCTCACACGTTGTTAAAACAATACGTACAATATTATCATAGACAATACATATTGCCCTCCACTGCACTTTCATTCTCTTAACAAACTAAAATACATATAATTATATTTGTATATATGGAATGGAAGATATTGTACAGCAGCTTAGCTTGCTTATTTTCCTCCATGTTGTGCTAACAATATGCTTCTAACCACAGGTTTCTGATGCTGATTTTGAATGTTTTCTGGAACTATATTTTTGGGAACAGAATCATTAAACTATGTTGGTAACAATGGAACGTGCAACCATAGTTAGCTTCTTTTTTTTTTACAACCATCAAAATCAACAGCATCATGAAGATAGGTTTTGAACAGGAAATATTACTTATATTTTCTCAATCGTCTAGTCGTTAGAGTTTAGTTCTGCTAATGCTAACGAAAATGGCAGAATTTAATAGTCCACACATACATTATGGTGCTCCAAACTGTCCATGTATTTCCAGTCTTACAGATATACAAAGCATAGCAAAATTAACTGGCCAGCTTTTGTCTTCTGCTAACTGTTCTTTCCGGCCCTCATAGCTTTAGCGCTAGCAGACGGTCTGATGCCGTATTTCTTTGTGTCTTCATTCTCTCAGTCAGGCTGGTAGTGTTAGTCTCAGATAGGGCAGTCAAGTTAATTGCCTTGTATATTGCCGAGCAGTCAGCCATGTCAATGCACATTCACAGCATATTACACATAACTGGCAATCACAGCTCATTCCCAAAACAATACTGAGGGCACCGCTAATAATGACTCGAGCTGCGTCCTGTGCCCCGTGCCGTTTGGACTGATAGTCTGTTTATGGCAGAATATATGAGCCTAGAAAGATGGAGAACAAACGTTTTGTTTGCTTTGGAGTGGATGTGTGTATATGCATGTGTCTATGTGCACAATGTGCTGTGTGAATTTAAAGAAACAATTTATCCCAAATTTAAAATCTATAATTAATATTTACTCACCCTCATGTTCCAAACCCATATGACTTATGCTCTTCTGTGGAATAATTTTGGGTATATAATGAAGGTGAATGAAGACTGGGTTGTCATAGAGAAAAAAACTGTATATTGGAAATAAATAAAATAAAACCTTTTTAAAAATGAATGGAATTTCTCTAGCGAAATACGGAAATATTCATAGTTATGCTCAGCTCTAAAATATTTATATTGGCACAGTCAACCCGATCTCATGCGGTGATGATTTTGTATGAATTTGTATAATGTGATTTGAATGAAATTGTAAGATTTTTAGAAAGAAACCTAAGCATGAAGGTCCACCTCTAAACCTAACCATGCTTAAGCAGATTGTGCGCAAAGGTACAAATGAGATTGTACAAATTTACCAATTACTTTTGGTGCGAGTAGTTTATTGTTGTTGTTGTTTTTGTCTTGCTCAAGACACATTAGAGAACACATTTAAAAAAAAAATCAATTCAATCGTTTACATTCATATTATTCAAATCTAATAAAATTGTATTATGATTCAAAGTGAGTCATTCTAAATTTGCAACAACAAAAAAAAGCTTTTGAAATGAATCAAAACCTATGAATCGTGAAGTCTTACTGACCATTATAAGATAATGCTGTCCCATCAAGTTTTCAAAATGCAGTGCCAGTCACTCAGGGGCTGCTTGTTTGGGGAATATATAGAAAGTATTATTAACTGATAATTTTTCCCTCCAATAATTTCATAACCGCTGCGGCCGGAGTTGAATTCAAGAGCTGAAAAAGTCTGGTTCATGACTGTTGGAATTCACAAACTGGTTTGAATGATTCAGTTAATTAAAGCTTTCGACTCAAAAGAGTGATTTGTTTATGAATCAGACATTAGAACCCGATTTCATGAGAAAACAACTATTTTACATGTTGGCAAATTGATTGCGAGATTGTATGAATTTGTACAATTTGATTCATACGAAAATGTATGCTTTTTAGAAAAAAAGTAAGAAGGTAAGCAGATATGTGAAAATGTACAAACGAGTTTATACAAATTCATACGAATTTGTCACCAATTCACCTTAAAATAATTGCGAATTGCCATTAGAGGGTGTTGGACATTACTACTTTTCCATTAAATCAAGATTTTCAGTGGATAGCAACTTACATTTCTGATTTCTATTTCTCATACTAAACTGTTGTATGGCTTCAGAAGATTTGGAATATCATATGAGTAAAATAGGCCACTTTGAGAATAATATGATGCTTTTTTTTTGTCATTATAAAGTTTGACAGACCCAGTCCCCAATGACTTTCATTAAATGGAAAAGAGTCACTTTATGGAAAAGTGTCCAGAATGTTGTTAATAAATTCAACATTTTTGTCCCACAGAAGAAAGTAATACATGTTTGGAATGACAAGAGGTTGAATAAATAACCTTTAAGTAAATAATTACTGGATAAAGTTATCCTTTAAAGGGAATATATCACCATTATGATTGTGAGAGCTCGCACACACACAGTCAAACTATGAAAGCGTCTCTGGTTCGGTACGGCAGGATGGACATGAGAGTGAGGAGATTCTTATTCGCCCAAACATTTTGATGCCTTTAGTTTAATGGCTTTGGCACAGGAGGGGAAATCTAGAGAAAGTTGTCATCCATCATGATTTCAGATGTACTCTTTCTGATGATGTTGTGGCGCTGTGATTGATGTGCATGAGGATAAAGAGAGGAAAAGAACTGAGGTGTTTAATGGCATTTCTGGCAGGTTAAGTTGTTTACTCTGATGTGCCTGTGCTTGTGGCATTGATGAGTAGTGTTTGCTAAGGCCAGCATTGCTATTGCTCAGATCTAGGGTTAGGGATTTTTCAGTATTAAACCTAAAGGTGCCATGCATTGTACATGATATCAAACTGTGGGTCAGTGACAAATAAGAGTTCTACAATAAAGAAAAATCTTTTATATATATATATATATAGAGAGAGAGAGAGAAGAGTTGTTTTGGTCTCCACTGACTTTCATTGTATTTTATTTAAAAATATATTATGTTCAACAGAAGAAAGTAATACAGATTTAAAATGACATCTAGTGATTCAATTATGGTCTCATTTATGTTTCATATATAATACTGAGCTATAAACCTCTGAGAAGTACAATTTTCCACTGGGTTTGTATGACAGGATGGAGCTGTGAAAGATATATATATATACAGTATATAGCTCTTAGAAATGTTCATGTTGGTTTCATATGTTTTTATTTTTTAAATAATTTTTAAACATGGTATAGTCTAAAAGTTTCAATATATAACTATATAAATGTCATTCACACAAAACTGAGAGTTCAGCATCCAAATGAGTTAAACAAAGAATTATGAATAAAAAATGGTTAATTCAATATTACAAGTAAAAGTAAAAATTATAAGTAAAAATAATGTGCTTGGATATACTGTATATGTGAGAATGCACAATCTTAAATATTTTCATAATAATTTTCAAAATAAAAAGTATTTTTTAAATATAATTAATTATTTTATAAATATCGCTTTGCCTTGTCAGCCTTGAAAAGTTCTAATTCTGATATTTTCACAGACATATTTACCTAAAATTAAACACTGTCAAGCTACTTACAGGTTTATTTTTCTTCAATATAATACCAGGACATGATCACCCTGATATTTTTACCAAAAATAAATAATTCAATGTATAAATAAATGTAACTTGTGAAGATTTGTGAAAACTTCATGGATGATAAACCATGCAAAAAAAAAATGGCTAAAACACTTCAGAAAATATTGAAAATTTACTGCAAATTCCCCCAACAACAGTCTCTTGTCATTTTAAATCATTTGAAGCAGCTAAGGGTTTTACTGTCCCTAAAATTACGTGTGTGTTCCTCCTTTGAGTTTTTGTGTGAGGGTATAAACAGAAAGATGAAGTCTTGATGAAGTCGCCGTGAGCTCATGTTTATGCTGTGGCATGTAAGTTTGCTCATGGGTGAGCTCTTGTAATTGTGTCTGTGAGAGTACATTCATTTGTCTATGTCAGTCTCCTCCCCTTAAGCGTGAAGATACACCCAATCCCATTCCTCAATTAACATGCTCTAGATATTCAAACGAGATTGGAGGGCCTTGACAATCAATGTCCAATTAGAAAGAGCAGCTCCGTGAGTGTAGGATGGAGTGTGGGTTTAGGATAGAGTCATTAATTCACAGCAAATCACTGATTGTAGATGACTTTGCACACATGTGAGCGCCTGACCAGAGATCTGTGTGTGTTTCTTTGCATGCATGCTTTTGTGTGTGTTTCTAGAGCTGCTTTTGAGATCAGTTGATCACTGGTGACATCTCTCATACACGTCGATCAATTTGCACCTTTAAAAGGATAGTTCAAGCATAAGATGTTTTTTTTCAGTTGAGTAATAAAGGAGATTATGGGGATTGAAGCTGTCAAGCTCCATAAATGACAAAAAACATCCTAATGCACCAGAAAGGTAAAGTCCAAAATACATCAGCAATACCATACAATGACTTGATTATACTTCTTCTAAAATGAGCATGTTTTTATTTAAAAATCATATTTTTGGATTTATGGATATTTTGGGGGATGCATAAAGTCACAAAGCAAAGATGATACAACTGTCCTTGTATCACAATGAAGAAGGAAATAAATAAAAATAAAAAATAAATAAATAAATAAATATATATATATATATACACCAAAACTGGAAATGTTATCATATCACATACATACTACTGTTGAAAATGTTGGCTTCAATATGATTTATTAATGTTTTTGAAAGAAATCACTTGCTCACCAAGGCAAACACAGTAAAAACAGTAATATTGTGAATATTATTACAATATAAAACAACTGTTTTCTATTTTAATATGTTTTCAAATGTAATGCATTTCTGTGATGACAAAGCTGGATGTTCAGCAGCCATTGGTTACTCCAGTCTTCAGTGTCACATATGATGCTTTTAATATGTGGATTTGCTGCTCAAGAAACATTTTATTTATTATTAGCAATGTTAATAACTGTTGATAACAGTAATTTAATCATGACAACTCTTTGAAGATTTTAGCATGGTGATGGATATGACAATGTTAATGTATTTGGTCTTGGCGGAATAGATCTGTTACGCTGCTGCTGAATTGCTGCAACTGTTGGTTACTGCTGTAGTTGTAGATTATTGCTGCTGCTGCAAGCAAGTACAGGAACTTACTACTGCCAATGCATACGGCGATACGGTGCCATGAGTATTTAAGACATGCTGCTGCTGCACAAATAGCATATAAAATAACCCGTAGCAGATCTATACAGGTGGAGCTGGGGAAGGTGGAGGGTTTCAGAGAAACTCTGAAAGCGCGCTGCAGGAATCTCTAGTGAATGCTAGCCAGCCATATACTGTAAATGCAAGGCAGTAAGCTCATTGGCTGCATATGCAGCATGAACCAATCAGCTTGTGCCAAGTCGTTTAACTCTCTGAATATCATCAGTTACGTTAACAACCCATCAGCCTGTGCCATCTAGAGTTTCATGACTAAACTATATATTTTTTATTATTTATTTATTTAATCCTTTTTCTTGGTGGCTTTAATTTGTCATTGTCTCTGATAATATAATTTGTAATGAAAAAAGGAGAAATATATTCAGTTAGAAAAAAATACAAAACAGAAGTATCTGTTCTCAGATTTTTGGACCCCATTATAGATGAACACTGACTCCTGTCACACATTTGTGTATGTATTGCCTGTGACTGACAGCAGTCTTAGGCTTACTAGTAATTTTCCTATTCACCGCCATCGTCCTCAAAAACGCCACCTCATTCATCCAGAGCCGCTCTGCTGGAATGACACAGGCTGAGACACAGAGCAGGAAAGGGAGAAACAGGAAGAGAAAAGAGAGAGAAAGACAGAAAGCCCCTCTCACTGCTGCCAGGGGGCACACAGACAGTCCCTGCGTTACGGGAATGCTAATTCTTTTGATTCAACTTCCTTTTTTTATGGCTGTCTGGGAAGTTGAAGCGATCATTGGACATGGCATAGGCGCTGATGGCTCGGTCACTGGCAAATACAGCATAGTGTATGTGTGTGTGTGTGTTGGTGTGTGGCCAACCCCCCCCCCCCCCCAACCCCCTTCATCCTCTTACAATAGGTGACATCACATATGTTTGTGAGCCAGTTGCCATGGTTATAGCCTTGTTGCCCAGAGAAGGTCAGCAAGGGGCAGACGTGGGTAACCTTTGTGACCTTTGCCGTCTGTGTTACTGTCATTCACCTCTAACGTTGCTCATCATCCCCTCCCTTCCCACTGGAGTCACGGATTATTATATATCACACCTCTCATGTGACCGCACTAAAGAATTTAATGAGATATTGTCATTCATCTTCAGTATATACTGTATATAAACTGATCCAGGCCTTTCGGGTGCGACGTCTCTGGCTCTTTGGTCATGCTGCATGGACAGAAATGACTGCAGGGCCAAAAGGGTTGAAGTGTGATCTATTTAGATAACTTGTCCTTTCCTTTCATTCGTCTGACAGTCAGGGCTGATAAGCTTGAATAAGCTTGAGTAAGTAAATATTTTATGTTTACAGTGGCATTGGCTAAAAACCACTTGATTGCCATTTAAAGTAAATGTCATTATTTATAAAAGCATAATTTCGAAGCATGGCAGATCCACTTCTCGCAGCTTCACGCACCTTTCATGGAGTACCACAATGGAGAAAAAAAATAAAAGAAATTGGAGGACAGAAATGTTGTATATATTCTAATACTAATTAATATTCTAATAATTAGAACTATTTAAATTGATGGAGTGAACTGGCAGATGTATCAGTCTTGTTGAACAGTGGTACTTTTTATTGTTTGCATCGCTTGTTGCTGTTTGTTCCAGAAAGACTTTGCATTAATGGAGGGGATTTTTCAGTGAGTCTTTATGCACTGATACACTAGTAGGTGGCGACAAGTGACTATATGATCAAGACTTTTGAATTATTCAAACCAATTCATTAATAAAATCTGATTCATTCTGGAAATGATACAATTGTCTGACTTTATGAATGAGTCACTGGATCATTTACTTTATTCCAAAACACCGAATCAATCATGAACCAAGAAAGTGAGTCAGTGAGGGAGTCACTGAATGATTCACCTAAATGATTTGACGAACGTTGATTCGTTCAGGAACAAAACAAGTGACTGACTTCATAAATGAGTCATTGAGTCATTTATTTAACCAATTTGTTCAAAAACACTAAATTATTCAGGATTAAAACACCACTACTGTGTGTTGCAACACCTTCATTTGGAGCTATTTACGTTGATAGAGAAAACTGGTAATGTGTATTATTTACTTAATATTAACTTCTTGTTTATTTAACCATTTTATAAAAATAATATCACGAAATTGCAATACCAACTTGTTACTCCAAAGGCAGCCCAAGCTGTTGGTGCTTGTTCTAATATTTTGTTTTTGAATGAACAATATACGTGGCACACACGAGGATCTATGTGATATTTTTCCCTTTGTTAATTGACATACACTACACATCGTTGAACTCTTATTAGTGTGAGTAACAAGTGTGTTGTGGTCGTATAATACACTCTTGCTCATGTGATATTGCTTTAAATTGTCATTCAGTAGATAAAATTGTTTCATATATTTTTAAAAAGAAAACTTTTATCCAGTTATTTGTGTGTGCTACTTATTAGTGTGTTGTTAGTGGCTTCAAACTCTATAGGAATCTGTTGTGAGTTGAACTTTATAGTTTTATAATACAACCACAAATGTCGATAGAGAGCCCAGAGTAGCAAGAAGTATAACTCTTCTAGTTGTTGAATCTATTTAATGCGTGATATTTTGGTGAAAAGCAGCTTTTGAAAACAGCCAAGCTTTTGAGAAATGTAATTAGTTACTCCTCAACAAGAGTATTTCAGATCAGTTAAAGGCACAATATGTAAGATGTTTTTATTAAAATATCCAAAAACCACTAGAACAGTTTTATATACTTTGTTGACTTGTGTACTTACACTATCCCAAAAGTTTCAAAGAATGTTTAAATCCAGAGAAATAAGCAATTTTATCTAGTGACACGGACCGTGTCCATAGTGTCATTGTGTCGCCTGCCAATGACGTCATAACCCCTCGATTTCCAGCTTTGTTTCGTAGAAAACATGGAAACACCAAAGACGCTTTAATATGTTGTGCGTTTTAATAGACTGGTGACGATCGCACAGAGTAGCATTAAAACAGAACGTTCAAATGTAATATATCTCATAAAACAGCGCTGCTTTACCCCACATACGCACGACCAGAAGGAGCGGAAGCGGTCGACTGTGGCATAATAAAAGCTCCGCTGCTTTCGAGCCGTGTGTCACGCTCGTTCAGCGGCCTCATTTTGCTTCGACGGCTTTCCGCCTCACTCTGCTTCATACTACGACGTTAATAAATCTTTAATACATTAGCTCATCCATGAACCTGATTTCTGCCCGATTCCCATCGGATTGCTTCGGCTGTGGGGATGAAGACGACAACTCCCATGATTCCACACCCAGTCACGGCGTCATCAAACTACGCCTTTGTTTCTTTGTTTGTTTTGAACACGCGCCCTCTAGTGGCAAATAAATTGCATATTGTGCCTTTAAGGAAAGTCAGTATCAAATGAAAATTCAATTTTCTAAACGCATGTTATTTATTTTATTGTGAACAATTCATCCCTGCAAATGTTTATCTCTTTTTTGACCTCATCATACAATACAATATGTAATCAAAAATCAATAACAAAAACTTCATCTTCCAGTGAAACGCCAGACTTATGCCAGACTTCTCCAATCGTTTACTCCATTTACAGTCCTTTGCATTCTCACGTTCAGATCTGCCTTCTTCCAATCAATAACTGATGAATAGAACAAAGTCTCCAGCTTACCTCCACCTTTTGTTTATTTGTATATTTTTCGGTAACCTGTTTCAATTGTGTGTCCATCAAAATACAGAAGAAAAGATATGCTGTGACTTCCGTTTCATCTTCAACTTTAAGTTGGGATGCTGCCTCAGAAGACAATAGCTTCAGGAACATAGTGAGGCAGCTCATTTTGGAACAGAGCGTTTACACTTATAAAATTGCCATGAATTTTGAACTGTGAGGTCATTGTTTTGGTATTTCTCATCTCCCCAAACAAATGTGTTTTAAATTAATTTACCTTTCCTTTGGAAAATGTAGAAAGTGCCATTCCATTTCCCCTGCTTATTTAGTTAAAATATTTTGTAGAATGTTTCTAATTCTCCTTGACAATCCACACAAATTCCATTTATTAGTAATTCCAGTCTTGTTTATCCATGTCTCTCTCTTCCTTTCTCTTGGCTCGTGTCTCCTTGCTCATCCCTCTCTCCTCTTATCTGTTTTCTTTTCTTCACCGTTTTCCTTTCACCCCCACCTTTTCCCTCAATCTCTCTCCCTCTCTCTCATTCATTCTCCCGCGCCTCTCGCTGTCCCTCTGTGGCTCACCGTGTCGTGTCCCTAATTTATTTATAATTAGTGCTCTTTGTCAGAATGCAGGGAGAATGTTAAAGTACAAGATGCTCTGGTCTGGGTACAAATGGGCCAGTGTCTTCCTCCCTCTCTCTCTCTCTCTCTCTCTCTCTCGCTGCGTATCTGTCCACATCTTTGTTCTTCTTAAAACTCTTCATCCATTAGCTGCAAGGAGAAGCTCGGGGACTCATTCAAACAATAAATCTAAATACATACTAAAGTATATATTGATAATAATTAAAGCAGTTGAAGGTAATATTTAACCAAAAGTTTAAATAATGATTTTGTCATTATTTACTCATGTCCTTTGTTCCAAACATGAATGACTTTTCCAAGAGATTAGTTTAGCTACCCAGCTAAAAAGGCAAAAGAAAAGTGCAAATTTGGTCACCTTTTTCTGTGCAGTTAGAGTTAATGGACACTGGAGCTGCAAAACCTAAAAAAAAAAAAAACATTTTTTTAAATCACAACAGTGGTTCATGCAGTATATTCCAAGTCTTCTCATGTCACAATATCTTTGTGTGAGGAACAGACCAAAAACAAAAACTATATATATATAATATATATATCTATATATCGATATAGACATGTTCCTTCAGAAATGAATCAGCCTATTTACTGAAAAGATTTGACTCAAAAGGATGATTTATTCATTATTTAGACATTATTTTCATGTAGTTTCATGAATGTTCTAGAAAAAGCTAAGGCAGATGTCAAGATTGAATGCATGACTGAAATGTCACTCTGATCTCAAATTGCAAAACTTGGAATATATCACATAATACATTTTGAACCATTTTTTGTTTTACTTATGGTGTCTTCATGTCTTTTTGCTTGAAAAGCAAGTCCTTCTTCATTTTAATGACATAAAATCATATGATAAGTATATTATTCACAATTTCTCCTCTTGACATAAACATTAAATGATGCATAAATAATGACAGGATTTAAATTTTTGGGTAAACTATTCCTTTAAATAACTAAGTGTTTCTTAGGGTAGAATGTAGACTGAAAATGAAGACCCACTATGGTGGACATTTTTCAGGGAACATGTTTGGATGACCATGGCTTGCTGTACTAGCTGACCTCATCTTGCCATCTTTTTGTCCTTGGACAGAGAGATCACCCGTACCGACTCCCTTCCCTCTTTCTGTGATCTTTCCATTTTCACCCATGTGCCATATTCCCTGTCTATCCATCACTTCCTCTAGCCCTTCTCCTCAATCCCCTCATCCCTCTCTCCCTCTCTCCGCTGCCCAAGGCAATGCCGTCCTGCAGGCTTTGATCACAGGGCCAGGGAGGAAATGGGAAGTGGGTCAGAAAGTTGTGCTGGAGACTGCAGGGAAACAAGGCTGGAATATCGAGTAGGTGAGCAGGGAGAGAGAGAGAGCGAGTGCTAGGAAGAGAGAGATAGAGACCGGGGAAGGGAGAGGGAGGAGGAGGACAGGAGATGTAGAGGACTCCGATCCCGGCAGAGCAGATAAAAAAGAAAACAAGAATTTGATCAACAGGAGAGGCGAGTTGAGTCAGAAAAGATGATGTCAACTTTAAAGTCCACATGAAATCCAAATGGACTGTATTTAATCATTCATACTCATTCCTGCTGGTCTTATTGTCCATTATTCATCTGGGCTGTTTATTCAAAACAAAAAAAAAATCATCAAAATGTAATTAGTTTCTTGACATCTGTAAGTAGTTTGTTCAACTACAGGCATTTTGCCCATGTAGACTTTTAGAAGATAAACTCTCTTCATAGGGGAAGTCACCGCTGCCAAGATGGGCTTTTAGTAAAACTTGACTGTCTATGCAGTAGAAATACTTTTTAAATAAGTGGGTTTTTTTAAACACCATTTTGCATCATTTGTTGAACTTTTTAATGGCAAAACTCAGAGAAAGTAACTCAGAGAAAGAGTAAACATTGTTCATTTACATATATTACTGACATTGTAACTGTACAAATATATTGAAATTGTCACTTATAATTTGGACCAACAATGAACCGATGTACATCACAGAAGAATTATATCATTTTTGTGAAACATGAAAATTTCCACCCGCTCTCTACCCTATGTTATGTAGCTTTCTATGGTGGAGATTACCAATTTTGAATAAAATGTCAAAATGGTTGAATAAAATTACAAATTTTGAATAAAATGGCCAACTCCTTTGTCTTGCTAAGGCTAATTTCATAGCTAGCATTTAATTTATTCTAAATACACAAATACTTTTTTACTTTTTTACACTTACTCTGTTCAGAAGTACTCTGTTCATAATAATAATTAAAATCACCTTGTTTAATATTTAAATAAAACTTGTAATATTTAAGTAGCTAAATACTTAATATTAAGTAATTAATCAAATTAGTAATTAATATTTAACTTAATATTTTTCCTGGTTTTTCCATCAAGGTGAAACGAGTACTGCTAGTTTTATTAAGGGTGAAATGATTTGCTGTGCGTAATTCTGGGACAAAAAAATTGAAATGGTTTAATTTGATTGTTGTTTTAAGTTTAACTCATCAAATTGTACAGTGTTTTTTTTTTCAGACTAAAAGTCTGGGTCTGGGAATAAAATCGTATCAATAAAAGTAATTTGAAAAGTAAATAAGTATAATGAAAAAAAATATATAATAAAGAGGGGAGAAAACTTAACTCATCTCTAATAAAAATCAACCCATGCGGGACCCAAAGTTAAGGAAACATCTAATAATTTGCTCCACCTCTTAAAGAGGTCCTATCATACCCTTTTACATAGTCTTGATTTAGTTTTTGGGGTGTACTAGAATAGGTTTTTATGCTTGATTGTTCCAAAAATGCATTCTTTTTCACATATTTTACTTTATTGCAGCACATTTCTTCGCAGTCTGTATCAAACACCTTGTTTCAGTTCCTGTTTCGATTAACCTTTCCCCTCCTTCCGAAATACAGAATGTGCTCTGATTGGTTAGCTAGCCCAGTGTGTTGTGATTGGCCAACCGCTTCCAGTGTGTTCTGGAAATGACACACCCCTTACCTTAACCATGGTTAGATTCGAAACCGCATACTTCCCTACTATATAGTAGGCGAAAAACAGTATGTGACAAAAGAAGTCTGTCCGAATTCATAGTACTCATAATAGAGTAGGCAAAAGGACACTTTACTATCCCATGAGGCCACGGGAGAGGATTTATGAATGGCTGTGACACGATGCAACTGATGCTGGTAGGTCACATGATAATGACAACATGGTGAATAGAGTACATCCAGATTACATTCATACTATACACACAGTGTTCGTTTGCAGACCTCGAGTTTCATCAATTTTGGAACCAGGGTGGAAAAAACAGCATCTCTTCGACATGGCGACAACATGCAACTAAAGCAGCTCTTCTTCATCTGCATCTCTTTTTTTCAGTTTATGGCCTCATCACCTTTTTTGCGTATTCTGTGGATTGGAGTAATTTAAATGAGTGGCATTGTCACTTCACAATATCCGGAAGAACTGCGCTGTAGTCCGAACGAGCCATTTGTTGTAGTTCTTAAAGGGTTTTCTGTTAAAGAAAATGTATGGAACTTTTTATGCTCAAACAGCAACATTATTCCCTAGCTAAAGTTGAAGAAGTGAAAACGCATAATAGGACCCCTTTAAACAATTCCTTTTATACTGGCCTATACATCCAAATAGCTTTTTATAAAATCCAGTTTTGTCCAATTTTATTGGTAATCATTGAAGATTCTGTTTCTGTTATGCAAGCAAAATATTTCATGTTCTATTTTAAGAGTCCACAATACAGTTGCTTTATCTGGTCTATAACATTGAAGCTGTCAATGTTTAGACGGAATCAGACATCCATGTATTTTCCATCTCATTGAATTGTTCATATTATTAGTATTCTAAACAGCTAATTAATATTCCAGTATCATTAAGCCCTCCTGATGTATTCAGCTCACCTGGGACAGGGATTGGGAGGAGGGAAGGGTAGTGGAGGTCTGGCTGGTCAGGAAGAGGTACGGCAGGGTGTCCCACATGGGTGAGAGGGATTTGGTGAAAGCTGAAGAGGGTTCAAGGATGAGGAGGGGGGTGGAAGGGTGTTGAGTGAGTAATTGGACAGAGGGAAGCCTACATACAGACAAACACATTGTGATCCACATGAACAAACATTTAAATGCAAATATAAACACACACATTACCACAGTGACATTTTTGCTGACATGGGTGCTAACACACACACACACACACACACACACACACACACACACACGCAGACAGAGACATGTTCTATAAGTGGACAAGGTAAATTAGAGAGGTAATTACTTTTTGTGCTGTCAGAGCTACTAAAGGTTGAGAGATGGTGTATAAGACAGCTGTAGCTCACTGCTGAATAGAGAATGAGAGACAGACAAGCAGATGGACAGGTAGAGTCTAAAAGAATCAAGTAGTATCCAAATGACTTGAGTCACACTGGTTAAATGTTATGGACCCTTTTCACAGACTGTGACACATTTCATCAGTAATTAACATCTTAAATCTTGCAAAGTTTTTTATATTTTCAATAAAAAGAAAAAACCTCAAGTACTCATTTCTTCCTCTATACCTTGTGTATTTGGCTCCGAGGGTCTTTTTAATACAACTGCTGAGGGAGTGATGGTGAATTTTACATCTTTTTCTACATTCTGGCCAGAGGTTGCGTTAACTGAAAAAAATTCCATCATTGACTGAATTTTTTAGCAATGACAGAAAAATCTGAAGGCTGTCTATCATTTTTGACAGATTACACTGAGGGTGGTCTAACTTGTAACTATAATTCCCACCCCTTTCCAGTTGGTGGTGGAGATCATGAAGATGTGATATTGTGCATATATTTAGCAAACTGCTCTTCTCTAGAGTTATTTTCTAGCTGACTATCCAGTTTATGGACACTGAATGGCTTTTCTGAAGTAGTGTATCATTACATGACATATTGTTTCAAGCTGTTTTATTGATGTTTTTCCACTTGGTTGAAACACTGATTGATCATGATACAGATGAAGATATGGATATGATATGGATTTTGCTAAGATACTGGATACTTGGTACTGTATCTTTCAACATAACTTCTAATGTTCATTGATGTTTATTTGGTGCTGTAACTAGTAGTAAAGCGTATCCTACTAGTAAAGTGGAAGAGATGATCAGTTAACGTGTTGCCCCTTAATTCACAGCGATCTGTCACGCCACATTAAAGAGCATCAAAATGGTATCTATTGTTTGAATTTCCTAATAAAATGGACATAATTTGAAATCTGAGACTTTATTTTATATCAAAAGTAACAAAGCACAAAGCTTATTGTGATTTATTGTATGGGAGGCATGCTACAATATTTTGTTAATTCATTAACTGAAAACAGCAGTCAAGTCAAGTCACCTTTATTTATTTAGCGCTTTATACAATTCTGATTGTGTCAAAGCAGCTTTACAGTGTCAAACAGGAAAATAGTTTGTCAATAATGCAAGAAGACAATAACAAACAGATTACACTGACCAAAAGATCTGCTTTGTGTGGTGTTGAACACGAAAAGTGACACACAGACTCTGTTCATGTTCATCATCATAAATTAATAAATGCATAGTCTGTATGCTTGTCCTGCAACTTCATGATTAAAAATGAAAAGGTGAACAAAATCAAAAGCTATTAAATGTCTTATTAAAATATGAAAATTAAAATTACGGGTATAAATTTTGACAGAATTTTTATGACACTGTCTGTCAAAATTATATATATTAGGGGTTGAACAACTTCTGATTTTTTAAAGTCGACTTTTATGAAAGTCAAAGTCGACTAGTCGCTGACGACATCATTAATTAACAAATAAGTCTGGAGCTGTGATAAACACCTTGTGCACAAGGCTATTGCTCCTATAACAGCTCATTTTTATCAGTTCTTTTGTCTTTGGGTCGTTATATTTCTCACAGATTTCTGCTCGTTCTAAATCAGATACAGATAAAGTAGCAAAGTAAAGATGCATTAGTGAGATCGATTGTGTGTGTGAATTAATTCTACCTGGGAGCTTCTCTCTACTAGTGGTGAAGCTGTGGGATTTAGTTATTAAGAAATATATGCTTGAACTTTTCAGTTTCTAAGCAATTTTATTGAGAAATCACAGAACAGTGTTGACAATATGTTTCTGTGCTGAATGATTCTGTGCACTCGCGATGTGTGTGTGATGTACGAGCTACTGTCTGTAGCCTATGTGTGTGCAGCAGCGCATTAGATTAGAATGGCGATTAATTTACCTGTACAATAAGCTGTTTAAAACGTGCATTCTTCTGTTAAATTTCGAGCATCCAGTAATATAATCTCACTTCTGCTTTCAGAGTATGCATTTATTTGTCATTTTAACTGTTTGGAAATGAAGCGTAAATGTGGAAGTCCTTCAAAGATTTCTTATCCTGTTGCGCCCTCTATAGGACCAGCGACTAGTCGACGTCAAGCTTAAAGCGTCATGGCAGAGCATTGAAGTCGACTAGTCTCCCGTTCCACCACATCCCAGAGGTGCTCTATTGGATTGAGATTTGGTGACTGTGATTTGCCATTTAAGTTTAATGAACTCATTGTTATGTTTAAAAAACAGTTTGAGATGATTTGATAGGAGGCAGGATGATGGATTCATGCTTTCATGTTGTTTATGCCAAATTCTGATCCAACCATCCGAATGTCACAGCAGAAATCGAGACTCATCCGACCAGGTAATGATTTTGCCCAGTTTTGGTGAGCCCGTGTGAATTGTAGCCTCAGTTTCCGGTTCTTAGCTGACAGGTGCGGCACCCGGTGTATAGCCCATCTGCTTCAAGGTTCGATGTGTTGTGCATTCATATGCTCTTCTGCATACCTGGGTTACAACAAGTAGTTGTGTTACTGTTGCCTTTCAATCATCTCGAACCTGTCTGGTCATTCTCCTTTGACCTCTGACATCAACAAGGCATTTTCACGCTTTTTCGCCCTAGAGATGGTTGTGTGAAAAAATCCCAGTAGTTGGTTTTATTGAATTTTTGTTACTATAAATAAGATGCAAATTACAAACAATGCACAAATTACAAATTTAATAAACAGTGCTTTCAATATTTCATGTACAGTACGTCTATTTACACTGACTCTTATTAATGCTACTGAAATTATTCAGTCAAGAGCAGTGAGTGATTTTCTCGTCTTTTTTTATTTTATTTGATTAACATTAATGACAGAGAGCAGCAGGTTATTAGGCTGCATAAATCTGATGCACAAATGCTGATACACTTTCGATTTGATCCTAGCTGGTTAAATAAAACAAATGGCAAATTTCTAAAAATTTTATTAAAATGAAATTGAAGCTAAAATATTGTTAAATACTTAAATAGTATATAAACAATATATATAAAATAATTTTACATGGTCATGCACCACTCCCATTATCTTCAGCACCAGTTAATTCCTTTTATTATACAAGTTCAGAGGGGAATTCAGACCTTAAGTCTCATGGCAGCAGTTTCTGAGCAAAAACGAATTTAGTGTTACCATTGAAATACTTGCAGCTTGAGATATTTTGGTGCTGATAGCTGGTAGCTGATTGATGCTGACCGAAGAGAGTTTGTAAGCCATTTTGAACTGCATCAGACCTAGAGTATTCATGTTGGGATAAAGATGATTTCTGTCATGCTGGCGCCAAGACGTTATCCTCCTGAAGCATTTAATGCCTTATCATCAGTCCTTCGCTGTTACATGTACCAGCTAAAAACGCATTGCTTTGAGTCAGAGAATTCAAAGGCTTGTTCATCTGATGTTCCCCATTTGAGAACATTATCTGAACTTTATCTGAACTTCTGTAGGGCTGCATGATTTGGGGAATACATCTAATTTTGATTTTCCTTAAATTATTACTAAATAAAATAAAAACTCAATAAGAATGTCATATTTCACTGTAAAATAAAATAAAAAATCAAGGATTTAAGAAAATAATATAATAATTTTTTTTATGTCTTAATTTGTTCTTTTTCAAACGTCAACCCTCAGACTTTTATTGTTAAAGTGAACCAAACTTGGAACAGAAGGCTGTGATTTAATCTTACGTGCCATGTTGCGATTTTGTTATTTCGATTAATCGTGCAGCCCTACTGACTTAATACCTCCACCAACAATCATCTTGAGTGCAGTTAGTTAAAATAATGACAGCTTCCAAACGGGTTTCCTAACCACTCCCCCCTCTCTGTCAAAGCCCTGCCCCCAAAGCCACTCTGTTGTTTGAGACAGAATTAGAAGAAGGAAGAAAATCATACAGATTTATAATGGTAACATTTTAATTTTTGACTGAACCATTCATTTAATTCATAAGCACACTAAATACTTTTGAAGATTATATTTTTTCATTTTTTTATGTCTTAATTTGTTCTTTTTCAAATGTCAACCCTCAGACTTTTATTGTTAAAGTGAACCAAACTTGGAACAGAAGGCTGTGATTTAATCTTACGTGCCATGTTGCGATTTTGTTATTTTGATTAATCGTGCAGCCCTACTGACTTAATACCTCCACCAACAATCATCTTGAGTGCAGTTAGTTAAAATAATGACAGCTTCCAAACGGGTTTCCTAACCACTCCCCCCTCTCTGTCAAAGCCCTGCCCCCAAAGCCACTCTGTTGTTTGAGACAGAATTAGAAGAAGGAAGAAAATCATACAGATTTATAATGGTAACATTTTAATTTTTGACTGAACCATTCATTTAATTCATAAGCACACTAAATACTTTTGAAGATTATATTTTTTAAAAGTAGGCTCATGGTGGAAGCACAGTTGTTCTATGGCAGAAGCTGATGTTAATACAGTGAGTGAATACTGGGCCTGTGCCAGAACTGAAATGGTCCAGGTGAGGACATCAGGAGAGGACACTGCTCTCTCTCGCTCTCGCTCTCGCTCTCTCTCTCTCTCTCTCTCTCTGTGTGTGTGTGTGTGTGTGTGTGTGTAAAATCATACGGACAATAACACTCTCTATGTTAAAACACTGTCTGAATCTTTGCATCAAGGACACTGGACAGTGGATTCAGTGACTTACTCTACACTGCTGTTGTCTTTCTCTTTCATTCTTCCAGCTGCACTTTCTTTGTCATATCATGTTTGTGCTCTCTTTTCTTTTTTTCTTATGATAGTCGTGTCAGTGGACGTTGAGTTTTGTTGTCTTTATGTGTGTGCATTTTTTAATTATTTTAAAACTGCAAAAGCTTTGCTTTTAGTTGTAGAGTTTGGGTTTGGATAATTATGCACAGAAACAAGAAATATAAAAATTTTATCATATTTAAATATTAAATTAAATTAAATTACATTTTGAGCCCTAAAAGAGACCCATTTAGGACCCTTATTTTTTTTATGAAAAAGTAAACATATTTCTTAAGTTTTTATTAGTGTTTATTTAAAATGAGACAAATTTGCTATTACTTTAATCTTCAATCTGCCATTGTGACACTGCATTAAAATGCGCCCCGCTATTAGATGTTATTGTCACATGTTTATGTTTCCATGCCCCCATTTGGTCTTCCTGTTCCTGCTCCCTGATTGTTTATTATTTATCCCAGGTGTTTCCTATGTTTATTGTTTAATCAGCTCCCCATTAGCCTGTTCAGTGTATTTAAAGAGTGTTTTGTTCCCTCTTGGTTTGTCCGGTATTGTTGTTGTCAACTATTTGTGCTACGTGTGATTCCCCGCGATATTAATAAAGTCCTTGGTTTTGTACTCCTGGTCTCCTCGTTCCTCGCTCCATGTTCCTGCATCGTAGCAACCCGTGACAGTTATTCTATGACATTAGTGATGTAATTCACATTCACTCTTATTAATTTTATTGCGAAACCGTGAAATAAAAACTGTGAGAGAAAACATGAATATTCAGAAATGTATATTTCAAGAAATTTAAGGCATTCGTACTGTCTTGTCTATTTGTCTGAGAGCTGTGTGTGGAGAGGAGGGGGTGTGCTGTGTTCAGTTCTGTGTTTTTCTGAATCTCTGAATGTTTCTTCATCTATTTACACATTGTTTGAACTCTGCCATATAGTTCTATTTTGTGGTGTGTTCAATGAAACTCCAAAATGAGTATATTTTTTAATGATTAAAAAAAGCCATTATTTCATATGAAAACGTTAATAATTAGATCAATAATGATGATTAGATCAGATAACATTTTAAGCTGTTATATAGTCACGTTACAATGTGCCCCACCTATGGGGCATGTTGTCATATTTCACTTCTATTCCTTCGGGGTAAATAATGAAGAAAAGTATACACTGTATTAATGAAACAAGACAACATATTTGTCGTAAACCTGTGAAATTCATGTGAAAAAAAAGATACTCTGAACCCCACAAACCGAGAGTCAACTCTCCCCTACTATTTTATATCCACAAAAGAACAGACTTGAGATCCACCAGTTGAGAATCACTGCTGGTACGTCTTCATTCAGCTGGCTAAATGTGTGTATTTGTGCTATCAGATGTGTGTTTGACAACTTTGCAGTCAGCTGTTTAAACTTCTTTGGGAGTCTTCTATGGTCTGGACCGTCCCGCTGTCCTTTATTTCTCTCTTTCATTCACTGTCTCTTTCTGTCCAGCTCCCTGACAACAGCAAAAGTAAGAGTTCTCTTACACATTTTCCACGCACTTCTTTGTTTTCTTAATATCCCATCACCTCCGCATCACTTTCCGTGTTTTACAGCCGCAGGCATTCTTTTCTCCTCCTTCCGGAGTGCTCACGCCAATTTTTGGCTTGACATAATCTGAAATGGTGCTTAAGTGAATTTATGTTGCGCCCAGTGCATTAACTTCTGCCGTTTTTGCCTTTATGCTACGGAGAGCTTTTGTGCGAGCGCACGGAAGAAAGAGAGAGAATGAGAATTTGAAACCCAGACCACGGACTAGACAACCTATCAGTATTCAGTGGAGAAAGTGAGTGATGGAGAGAGAGAGAAACGGAGGAAAGAAAGGAGGAGGGGGTGATGTATCAATATTCTGAGTAGTGTTTGAGGGCAAGAAGAACGAACCGGGGAGGGGTGGGAGAGGGGTGCGGGTGCGCGAAACAGTCCGAGCGGGTTTATTCGCTCAGTGTTTGTTAGCATGAGCCCCTTGGGCGAGATGATATCAATAGAGCAGTTACGCTGAGGACGGAGACTAAAGTATGTGTTTGTCTGAGAGAAGTGTTGTTCAAGTCGAATGTGACGGAATCTTAGCCGAACGCTAGCCATAACTCCACTCTCCCTTACTCTCTTTTACTCTGTGTGCTAATCAGCATTTGAAAGGCAGCTTTGACAGTGAGAAAGAAAAGTGAGGGCAGCGGGGAGGAGGGAGTGTAAACGAGAGAGAGAGAGAGAGAGAGAGAGAGAGAGAGAGAGAGTTAGGGGCCGTACAAGCATTTCTTTTATATTTACTAGCGATTGAGGGGAGAGAGAGTGAGCGGGTGAAGAGACGACTGGTGCGTGCAGCTTTCCCAAGAGGAAATGAAAAGAAAAGAAGCTCAACGAGGAAAGAGAGAGAGCCAAAGCGGGGAGCACGCCAGAGAAGGAAACAGACTCGCATCCTCTAACTCCAGTCATATCTGAGGCGATCCCGCTTGGAAAGTGAGGGAGGAGAGAGAGTGAGAGCGCGGTCACTACAAACACACGCACACACACGCTCTTGCGGCAGCAGACCGCTGTGTATTCGCCTGCTCTTTTGTGCCGGCAGCTGGGATTGTTCGTGGCCCCGTCTGACCCCCTTGTCACACCCCGTGTGAGTGTGTGTGTACGTTTGTATGTGTGTGTGGGAGCGCGAGGGGTCCTGAAACGTGGACTGAACGGAGGGGAGGGTCACCGGTTCGGGTATCCGAACGGGTCCGAGGCATCTGAGGAAGAGGAGGAGGGAAACATCTGCCCCCAAAACAGCTGGGTGGACATGCACATCAGGTGAGTCTCCTTGTAGTGGGTAACACAACTTCCCCTTGTTCTAGTCCATGTTGACGTCCACATGCCAGACTGTCACATGCATATCTGACAGTTTTAAGTCTCACTCTGATGTAGATCCGATCGAAGGGTTTCTCCTTTCTCCTCTTAAACTCGTTGATGGCTGCATGCCTGGAGGCTTCCTGGGAAAGTTTTTGGGAAGGACACTTTGCTCATAAGTGCACTTGTCTTCCTCCCTCAATGACGGAGGTATTGGGAACGGAGGGGAGGAACGCTGGGGTTAATTGTGCGGACCGCCTCGGCTCACTCTCAAACATCATCTCTCACTTAATTAGTGGATTTTACAAGATTAGTGCGCTTTGCATTGACGCCGTGTTCTGTGGAAGGTAGTGAATGGTAGCGGCGAGACAGCCGTCTTCTGTTATCTGATGTCTTTGGAATTAACAGCTTCTTCTAAATGACTGGATTTATATTAGGGATGAAAAGCACGGGTAAATATTAACCTTTTCCTTCATCAATCCGTTTGGGTTTAGCATGGGATTATTAAAGAATCTAAATAGTTTGTAATGATGTGTTTGAATTCAGTGCTGCTTGTTTTTTAAATTAACTTTTTGAGAAGAAAATGTTTAAATACACTTTTTAAATGCATATTTATTATTGTAACAAGAAGTGTTAATATTATTGCATAATAATAATAATAATAATAATAATAATAATAATTTATCTCACGGTTATTATTTGTCATGCATCTTAGACAATTATTTTGATGCTGGCAGCACTTTAGATTGCATTTAAGTTGCAACCTTAAGCGAAGTCACTGTATTCCTATATATTAATTTAGCACATATTGCATGGGACTATAATGAATTATTACAGTAATAACAATGACTGTATTTTTAAGCAGCTCCACAAAATATTTTTACATTAATTATCTCACGGTTATTATTTGTCATGCATCTTAGGCAATTATTTTGATGCTGGCAGCACTTTAGATTGCATTTAAGTTGCAACCTTAAGCGAAGTCACTGTATTCCTATATATTAATTTAGCACATATTGCATGGGACTATAATGAATTATTACAGTAATAACAATGACTGTATTTTTAAGCAGCTCCACAAAATATTTTTTACATTAAATCAGTTTGTCAGTATTAGTCTGTACTTGCCATGTACTTACAAAGTTATTACAATGTAACAAACTAGATTGTAAAGTGTAAGTACAATTTTCATTTATAATGTGTATTTTCCAGCTAGATTGTTTAATAAACAGAACATTCATACTGTTTATTTGTTGTATAGCTATGCTGGACAGTTGGAATTATAGGGCAGGAATTATTTTGACACTTTCACACTTACTATGGGAGCAGTTGCCCAGGAAAAACACAAAAAGTGAGTGAACCTGCTTGGGACTCTGGGTCATTTTAGGTTTAGGAGGGTGGAAGTTTGCTTGCTGTTTTCTTTTCATCATTTTGCTTTGGTTGAGTGTTTCGGTCAATAGCTTCTGGGAAAATGTAATTGTCTGAACACACTGTAAAAAGTGAAAATGAGCAAAGCTTTTCTTCCTAACATATCAGTTTAAAATGACTGTGATTATGTAGAGCAATGCAAAGTTATTCAGTCATATTAAATTCTTTTTTTCACTTGAATAAAAGCTGTTTATTTAGATGTTACTGCAGTACATATATAAAAAAAATTTGGTAACAGTTTTTATTGCTTATTGCTTTTAAATTGTCCTTATATTTTTGTTGTTGTTTAGATTCCAGCTGGACAGTGTTTGCTGAATAAAACATGTGACTAATGGTTACTATAATTTAACATAGTGTAACTCTATCAATCACAGATCCAAAAATGGCCATTTTATTGAAAGTGAGCCGGCATGTTAGTAAAGCATACACATCCAAAGACTATATCCGCATTTGGGGGCATCTCGGAAAAGAACGTGAATAGAGAATTGATAGACGTTATGCAGGTATGTACGAGGGAGCTATAGGACCATAAAAGCCATCACACACACACTTGGAGTGGGACAGACAGGCCTGGTGACAGACAGTGTCAGCGAGGTGTCAGTGAGAAGCTGTTGGTGTCACACTTGGTTGACCTGATCTGTGGTCAGGCTGTCCACTGCAGCCCGTTGTGACTCTTTACATAACCACTTCCTGCCACTCACACCCAGCTCTGCAGGGACACGCGTGGATATTTATATACTCAACATACACACATGCACACACACATCGATATGCCCTTATAAACACACACACACACACACACACACACACACACAAACAAGAGCCCCTGTCGATATACAGACCCCTCAGTCTTCTGCAGTCAAGAAGATGTGATCTTACTAACTGCTTTTGACCTATACTGCAGCCTTGAAATGATCGCTCATCATCCATAACATGTACATAAGCATCACACAAGTGAGACAGAGCACCTTACGACAGTCAGATATTGTCAATATATTTTTGAAACCAATGGTGAATCTCATGAAAATGTTTAGGTCACATTTCACCCCAAAATAATAATAATAATAATAAAATATGAACATACAAATTGTTTAAATGTAAATAAATAAAAATTTATATTTTCAAACATCTTTGCATTACAAATAAGCGTATTTTCCCACAAAACAAAACATCTCAGTGGTGTAAACTTTTATTGCATTAAAGTATAGTAAGTTTTTGGGAAAATTTGTTTAATTGGCATTAAAATAATGTATCAGTTCAATATAAGCTTCATTTTCTTAATGCAAAATATAATTTCTTCGTTTTTTCTTTTGATTTTAAAAAGAAATGTTCATGAAAGGTTTTATGTGATTCACACATATTCTGATGTGGGGAAAAAAGCAACAAACATGCACTCAGTATATTAAATGTATCCATAATAGTGCAAAATCCTCGTATTCTCACTGATGTGCAAATGGTACTCCGCTTGATACAGGGACGTTTAAATGCACTAATATGGCTGGATACAGACTAGACTTTTCTCTGACATCATCTGCACAGCGGTCTCTAGCTGTTTGACCCTATGTGTGTTTCAGGACCTGTTCCCTTCCTAAGGGGCCGAATACTGTGTGTGTTTCAGATTTATCAGTATTCACAATGCAATTCTTTAATATTTTGAAATGCATATTTTTTCTTTATAGTTCTTTCATTTTAAAAGTTATAGAACTGTGCACATCCAACCTGAGTCAATGAAATAAAGATCATTCAGTCTTGGAATAACTGAACAAGACATGTTTATATTGAAATCTCTGATTTATGTTGGCAAATCGGAATTAGAGACCGTTGTATAATATCTGGAAGAGACACATGTCAAGTCACCTTTTTTAAAAAGGTGGTTAAAACAGCTGACTCCAATGTGATATGACCCTGTCTCTCTCTCTCTCTCTCACACACACACACACACACACACACACACACACACACACACACACACACACACGGTGAGCAAAACTCAGCATTTGAACAGTCAATAGCAGATACTTAAACTAACAACAAAACAGTAGCTGATTCAGAAGCGCCAGATTGTCATAGCAAAGTCAGAATTACCTCCTCTCCTAGGTTCACGAAACGGTCGTCCATAAAATGCATTACTGTTCTGTTGTAAGTAATCTTAAAGATTACTGGGTTTTTTTCATACCCTCCGTTTAATCTCACTGCTGTCTAGGAAAAAAAACTAAGATATTAAAGAGATATCATTGTGATATCCCCCCCCCCCCCATAGGGACAAGAACAAAACAGAAGATAAAAATCCCCATGGGCCCTCCATTTAATCTCACTGCTGTCTAGAAATCCCCCTGAAAACAAAACAGAGATATTAAAGAGATCTCATTGTGATTTTTTTCCTCTATAGGGAAAAGTGCAAAATATATAGAGAAAGGGATGCTGTTAACTTTCTTTGTGAACACCTAATTTTGTCACTTAGAGCTTCAAGGGTTGAGAAAATCTGAAAATTACTGGTATATTTTCCTCGCTCAAGCTTTCAATTCCTTAGTCACTGTTTTGATATTTACAATTTTATTGAAAAAGAAACACAAAATTTGTCTTCAACGTATGGAAGATCTCAGGGGCCAGTCGAGCATCCATTCCGCTTTCCGCTTCACCGTTGCAGGTCTGGGCGGGTAGGGTCCGTTTGATCTAATCAAATGGGGTATTGATTCCATTTGATAATTAATGGGCCTGCAGGTGAAGATGAAGACGCAGCCTCCAGCTCTAAGGATTTGAGAGGAACCTTGGACTGGGAGTGATGGGAAGCCGCCAAGGTCAGCGGCAAACCACGAGAGATGTGTCCAGCAAGAGCACAGAGCGAGAGAGCTCCAGTTAAACGAGATAGGGAGAGAGAAATGCTGTTGACCAGAGCTGATTTATCAGCGTTCGAAGAAAACGAGACAACATCTGACTTCCTAATGCTGAACTTCAAATGTAGAGAGATGCGAGGAGAAATTAGTATTCTGCAGAAAAAGCTCCATATATTGATAGAAAACGACATGCAGTATATATACAGTATATACGTGTGTGTGTGGCTGAACTATTTGCACTTCAAAGATATCGGATTAATAATTTCAAAAGCAAATATAATTTAACGTTACAAGCTATAATATCATTTCAGCAGTTATTTATATTAAATATTACCTTGATATGCTCTTTATAAGTGCATCCAAGACATTCAATTATTGACATTTTCTTTTCTGCATGACTTTATGTTAATCTTTTAAAGATGACTTTTGTTCTCTCGGATGATTTTTTGCGACTTTTGCAGCTCTTACAGAAATAACATCCATGAACTTCTTTTTTGCTGACACTAATTAAGCCAAAGTTTGCCGCAAAAAAAAAATAAAAAATTTATATATATTTTTTTTTTTACAAGAGAATAAACTGGACTTACAGAATTGCATTGAACTTTAAAGAAGTGATATTTGCTGTTCAGATGACAAGCTGCAATGAACATTAACAGTAAATGAATATGGAAGGTATTGATTGACTTTCCTTTTACTATAACTTTTGATGAATAAATTGTCAAAGGACAGCATATGGCATATGAGGAAAAAGGCGAAAATTGGAAGAAAATACTTTTTCAGTCTTTCTAACTAAAAATTCCACTTTTAATTCAATGTGTTATTTGTCGGTTCTTTGTAATTATTTGTAAAATGTACTAGAAATTGTTAAAATTATTGTTAGTTCTACACTAAATTTGTTATTGTAGTTGAGAACCACTCTTGCTTTCTTCTGCAAAACACAAAAGGAGAAATTTCAAAGATTTGATTGTTTTCCATGCATTTACGCTGAATGGGAACTTTAGCTTTCCATCTTCAAATATGATGTAAAAGTCTTCCGAAGCCATTTGATAAATGCGTTTCATGAGTAAATGATGAGTAAAGGATGACTGAACTGTCATTTTTGGGTGAGCTGGTGCTTAAATTTTGTCCAAAGCTGAAGGCGAGATTTCAGCGTCAGTAGTGAAGATTAACCTCTAGAAAGTTATGGTTAGAAAGCTGTGTGATGTGACTGGCCCGCCACAGCTGTTTGCTGTTTAGATTTATTAAGAAAAAGAGGGAAAAGGAGGTGGGTGCCAGGAAAGTGAGAGAGAAAGTGCGCGATGGCCACATACAGGAATTGTTTTCTTCTTCTGTCAAAGGCATTCAAAGGCCAAAGTCACTAGAGTCACCCTGCATTACAAAAAATGAATAATCCAGACTGTTCCAGAGGTCCTTCACGCATCCTCATACCACTGCATGTGACATTTAAAATGGAATGGCAGTGTTATATCTGGCCTGGAAATGTGGGATGTTGTAAATGTTGTGTGAGAGAGAAGAGAGAGGGAGTTAAAGAGAGTTGGTAATAGACGTGGTGTATTGTCTCCGTGCAGACTTGCTTAAATGTGTTAATTTTCCCCATTTTGTGGCTCCATAGGGAGGGGCGGAGCGCACTAACGAACCTCTGACAGCTGGAGGCCCTAATTAACGATCCCCTCTGAAAACAAACAGCCACAGGCTCGTCCAAACACACACCCAGGCTTGGTTTGCTCCCTTACCCCGGCCTGAGCCAAATAACACAAGCCATACAAGCCATACAAATATAAATATTAGATTAAAAAACCTTGAAATTACTGTAAATTAGCAATGTTTAAGTACTACAATTACTAAAACTATAACTGAAGGAAAAATAAAGTTAAATAGAAATATTAAAACAAATGTAAAAAAGACAAAAGCACAACAAAATTACTAAAACAAACTGAAATTAAGATGAACAAATATGAAAATAAAAGCTAATTAAAATAGTAAATACTATAATATACTTATTATGTTTTTTCCAAATTGTATTTGTTGATCTGTGTATACACACACACACACACACACACACACACTATTTCACGGAAGTCTTTGGGATTATAAGACGTTTTGAAGTTTAAAGAAGTTCATTTTTGAAAATTCCCGCTCTCTCTAAATCCATACAGTTTGAACGGTCTCTAATGCAGCACTGGGCTCAAATAATAAATGTCGATTTTTATCGCTCCCCAAATGGGTTCAGCTCAGTACCGTAAGGGACAATATTTTAATATAATATTTAATTGGAAAATACTATGGAAACTAATGTGTTTTGAGGCTTGAGCATACTGCGGTAATAACACTGAATTTTTTTTTGCTATAAGTTTGATTGCATCATATAATTGCTGTTAATAGTGTTCATCGTCTGTTTGATTCCGTCTTTAATTGATTTTTCCGTACATTTCTGCCATATGTACATTAACTGACAGTCACCACTGATAAGCTACCACTAAATATTGTAGAAACTTAATTTGCTGTAAAGTTGCTTTGCAACGATTTGTATCGTGAAAAGCGCTGTACAAATATACTTGAATTGAATTGAATAGAAAATATGACACTTAAAACCATACTTGTACTCTTCTTAGATATTGTTTTCACAAGTTTTAAACCAATAAGTACAAACTTATCAAATTTTCAACCTTTGCAGAGAAGCTGACTAAAACGATTGACGAACGTCTCTTGAGATCTTCAGATCTCATAAATTGCAAATTATTATTTGAAATACGATTTTTAAGAAAATGCTATATCAGTCTTTCTACTTTAAAATTAAACTTTTAATTCAGTGTGTTTCTTTGTAATCATTTATGAAATTTACTAGCAGTTTTTGAGTGAAAATTTGTTTTAAAATCATTGTTTTCAAAATTGTTGCTTCAAATTTTTCAAAAATTGTGCCAAATTGCTTTCAGTGTAGTGTTTCTGGAAGAAAAATCTGAGAAATTTTACGGAGAAACTCGCGAAGACCAAGATAGTAAACAAACATCTTCTGTCTGCAATGTCTTCACAAAATCTCGCAATAAATGTTGTTGAGAACGTGACATCAATATTGAATAGATTTTTTTTTTTTTATGTTGAGAGGGCAAATTTTCGAGTCAATTTAAAAGCTAGTCGAGACACTGAAAACATCAGAATTTCAGAAATTCAGAAACGGGAAGATTCCAAAACAATTATCCAAAATGTCATTGAAATAACTAAATTGCAAAATCATTTTTACAGTGTATGCAAGTAGTACTAAAACAACTGTTCCAAACCTCTTCTTTCGTCTGCAGCACACAAAATAAGTTCTTTTGAAGAAATTTGTTCATACAATGAAAGTCAGTGCGGTCCAGAGCATTGGACCATTGGACTCCATTGACTTGCATTGACTTCGATATGATGCAGCGCATTGATTGACCGAGTACTTTCACAAACATATGAAGCAGCTCTAACACTGCTAAATATTAATTTCCTTTAAATGTCCAGTCCTTCAGTGGAGGAGACTGCCTCTTGTTCTCAGTCCGGTAGATGTGGTGCTTTTAACTTTATAGTTGACTTTCACAGCAGACCATGACCTTCTTCGGTGCCATTGTTCGTTTGCAAAGGGCATGAATGCTTGCACACCTTGCATCAAGGTTACAGAGTTAATTGAACAATTACGCTGGACAGGACCTCCATTATGTCTGCAGAGATAGTGAGGATGCCGAGCGAGATCCCGCACGCGATTAGATGAGGCATGATAGGCTAAAGACCAGGAATCACAATGTGTGTGTGGTACAGTTGCTAATGCTAATTGCACTCCTTCACATGTAGATGTGTTTTGTTTGTCCATGTGTGCTTCTGATCTTTTATATGTGGCGAATTTTGTGCAAGTGTTGTTCCATATACAATTTATCAGCAATTTTGAGTTCTAATGACATCAACTTTGTCACAAATGTTTCTGCTAAGAGCTGTAAATGAGTGTGGAACGTATAGCTCAGATCAGTTTGATATTTTGCGAATGAAATATTGTTGGAGTATGTTTTACAAGAAAATACTATGCTAGTCTTTCTACTTCAAAATGTCATGTTTAATTCAGTGTTTTTCTTTGTAAGTTTTTGAATTTACTAGCAATTTCTGAGTAAAAATGTTTTCGTTTTCAAAATCATTATTTCAAAATTGTTTAAAAAATTGGTCCAAATTGTTTCCGTGTAGAAGAGATGAAATTCGATTGGGTCTGTTTCTAGAAAATCTGAGAAGCGACAGATTTCTCCATTTGTGACCCTGGAGCACAAAACCAGTCTTAAGCCGCTGGGGTATATTTGTAGCAATAGCCAAAAATACATTGTATGGGTCAAAATGATCGATTTTTCTTTTATGCCAAAAATCATTAGGATATTAAGTAAAGATCATGTTCCATGAAGATATTTTGTAAATTTCCTACTGTAAATATATCAAAACTTAATTTTTGATTAGTAATATGCATTGCTAAGGACTTCATTTGGACAACTTTAAAGGCGATTTTCCTCAATATTTAGATTTTTTTGCAACTTCAGATTCCATTTTTCAAATAGTTGTATCCCGGCGAAATTTTGTCCTATCATAACAAACCATACATCAATGGAAAACTTATTTATACAGATGATGTAAAAATCTCAATTTTGAAAAATTGACTCTTATGACTGGTTTTGTGGTCCAGGGTCACATTTGCTCTCCGTGCTTTGTTTCTCCTTATTGAGAAACAATTGAGATAATAAAGTGATCTCGTACACTGTAAAAAAAAAAAAAAAAGATTTGATCAAAGATTATTGGAGTACATTTTACAAGAAAATACTACTTGACTCATTCTACTTCATAATTACACATTTAATTGAATGTGTTATTTGCCAATTCTTTTTAATTATTTGTGAAATTTACTATCAATTTCTGAGTTCAAATCGATTTTTTTTATTGTATTACATTTCTTTTCTGGGCAACAGAACAGGGTCTAAGTGTTGTCTTAACCTAACAAGCACATTAAAGCACATCTCACACAGTCTCTGCAGCTTATGCTAAGCTGTTGTGAGCCATGGTGTTATAGTGCTTGTCTTGGGCTCACCTGAAATTAACAGGGCTTTATACAAGTTCATGTTGTACCAGAGGTGGCATCGACCCATATGATGAATCCGCTGATGTTGTGCTGGTTGTGTGTCTGTGTACTGAGCCAGGTCAGGTCAAAGGGGTAGTGTAGGGCTGTGGCATGTAGCCAGTATGACTGTGTTGTGATTTACCCAGAGCTGGCCAGCGGGCATCTCACGCCTGTGGGTATGTCATCACGCTGCTGGAGGGCATGCTGGCCCTTTAAATGTCATAGAGATAGGGCCAGGACAAGCTCTGAGGCCAAAAAGCCCTGGAAACTCATGCAATTGGAGTCTGTTTTTGTGTGTGTTTGTTTTTTGGGATTTTCTGTACGTCCACAAGCCCAGTTGGATTTAAAGCGATACATTTTGTAATAATAATAACACTGTATATCCAAACTTACATGGGTACATACAGTACACCAGCGTTAAGTGGTATGTACTATCACAAATCTCAACTGCTTGATTGTTTACATTGTTGCAAAATAGTTGCATACATGTCATATTCTCACATACATAAAGTAATACATACTGTTCAGCAGTGTTAACTGCCTGATTTTTTATATATTTTTAAATTTCATCACAAAATATAACTATATTATTGCCCAGCTCTTTATGTAAAGTTGGATATATACTGTAAATATGTCTAACTTTATCCATATACATACAGTATAATCACATATTCTCTATAGCATATCTCAACTGCTTGATTGCATGTATTGTTGCAAATCGTTATAAGACACTCTAGAACAGACTATTTTGTTAAGTGACAATGAATAGCAAAGGAAGAATCCGGAACCGGCTCTCTTGTCTGTGTACTCTTGTATTTGGTAGTTTGATATCCACTGATGCAGTATATAAAAATCTAAACAGCTCTTTGAAAACATGTAAATACTGTTTTACTTCCTTTATGCTGCATGATAAGTGGGGTCGGAAACAGAAATTTGGCTGATTGGCTGTTATTATGAGTGAGTCATTAAATCGTTCTTTAAACCAGTGGTTCCCAACACTGGTCCTGGAGGCACCCCAACACTGCACGTTTTCCATGTCTCCTTAATCAAACACACCTGATTCAGGTCATCAGCTCATTACTAGAGACTTCAAGACCTGAAATCGGTGCGTCAGAGAAAGGAGACATGCAAAATGTGCAGTGTTGGGGTGCCTCCAGGACCAGGGTTGGAAACCACTGCTTTAAACCAATGCATTCAAAAACACCGAATGTCAAGAATGAACAAGTTGACTGTTTCCATTCAAAGCACTGATAGATTCCGGAAACAAAATACGTTTTATTTCTTAATGAATTAGTGAGTCATTTAATTATTCATTCAACCGATTTGTTCCAAAACACTGACAAGTTTGGCTGTATTAATGAATCATTGAATCATTCAACAGATTCTCGGTAAATGTAATTTGTAAGGGTTATGGAAATTAAATCAGTGGATTAAATTAATTTATCATTTTTATCATGTTTGTTAAGGCAAGTCACTGTTCACCAAGACCATATTTTCATACTGAGCATTTGGACTCAGTCTTGACTCTGACTCGACACATTTTGTTGTCTGTGCCGACTCGCGCAACTGATCTGCCACCCAGATTACCCTAGCGACTGCATATGAGTATACAAAAAACCACTCAGAACATAAAATGTAAAATTCTAGTTCACATCATAGCAGTTTATTTCAATACTCATTTGTGTCTTCCTCCTGTTCTGCTGTCTTTCAGCTCTTCTGTTGGGGGTCTCGGACTGACATAGCCTCGGCCAATCACAGCCTGAGTTAGAAGTGGCGGCCCATAGGGGGCATGATGGCGGCCATGCCGTTCGTCAGCGAGGGAAAGTGTGTGAGCATGGAGTGGGACTTCCTACATGGGCTCCTCGCCAAACCACCCACCTTACCCTGGTGAGGACAAACACCTTCACACAAACATACACATCAAATACTGTTCATTTTCTTTCCCAAATAAATTTTTTTCCTTATGGATTCTTTTCTTGTTTAAATGTTTCTTTATTCCTTTTTATGGTTAAATTAGATTTTAGTAATCCAAAAGCCTAATTAATTGAAATCATGATAGAATTGAATAACTTGTTAACAAAAAGTTTAACAAAAATTAATGTTTTAGGGTCCCGTGAAATCTTTCTTTTTCCCCTAAAATTTTATTTTCCCCAAATTAGAATTTGTCCTTTATGGTTTAGTTACATTTTAATACTCAAAAACATATCTAATCAATTGAATTCATAACTACAAAACAAAGGTTTAATGTTAAAATTAAAACACGGAAGACAATTGTGTGAAACTTCTTAAAAAAATCAAGTTTTAATCATTTTATTATCGTTGTTATTACTTTGAGAAGTACATTCTACTGTACAATAGTACTATATTTCTGTCACAATTTCTTCCAAGTTGAGCCATATATGATATGATGATAGTTTTCTCAAATGAAATGGAGAGGTGCTGGTGAAGTGGCTCTTAGAGCAGCTCTGGAGGTGAAGTTCATGTGTTCATGTTCTCATATAGTGACATGGCAGACGCTGAAAGCACCACTAGTATCACGCATGCCTGTGTAGTAGACGAAACCCCGGCACACATTCACACAGAGACACACATAGCTAGCAGACTTCAGATTTAAATAGCAGTCTTTTTGCACTTTAAAATTCACAGACACTAGTCCAAATCGCAGTTTGATGAAGTGGACAGCCCTACTTCAGATTTTTCTTCCAAAATTTGCCGAATTCTGTGACGTGTGTTTTCCACTTCATGGACACAACACACACACACACACACACACCTTGATGCATCAAATGAACAATCTTCCCAAACACATAGCTTTCGCTCCTGCCAAAGCTTAGTGTAAGCCCTTGGTTTGGATCCATTAGCGGGAGATTAACTAAGTTTTAGTAGAATTATTAATGTCTTCTCAGCTGTGGAGGATATAAAACTCAACAGAATCAATGGCTCTGTATTGATTGAAACCTCCAGGGTCATCTTAGTACAACGATGAGATGTTCTTGGAGACTTTTTTACTTGAACAATGCTGTTTACACACCGAGAAATCTCACAGGGCCGAAACACCGATCTACCATGGCTCATACAATTCAGTGATATATACCAGGGGTTCCCAAACTTTTTTGTCAGCCAAACCTTTAGAACGCAGTTAATGGTCACATGATATGCAAGTAAATTGATCAAATATTTAATAGTTTTTTTTTTTTGTAAGCATTTTATTTTGACACTTTAGCTGGAGTTAGTACACTCAAACCTCTTTTAGTTGTGATCGTGTCTCAGTCCACATTACATTCACACTGGTGTTTTAGGAATTTTTTAAATAATAATTATAATTTCTTGAAATAATAATACTTATTATTTTAACTGTAATTACAAAAATGGAGATAGAATTACAATTACTATTGTAAATTACAAAGTAATGTAAAAATAATATTTGATAATAAGAATAATACTTTTATCTAACACTAAAAGTTACTGTGTCTTAAATTTACTTTCAAACATTAAAACTCAAGCTTTAAACATCCTCCAGCCTTTATTCTGGCAGAACACTGCTGAAATGCAGTATTATGTGAATGTGTAAACAAAGTACATATTTACGTACACTGCATTCCCAAATGCATGTTAAACTTGCAGCACCAGCAGAATTGGAGTTTGTTGCATTTACGGTGAACCGACAAGTTCTCAGACGATGAGGAAAAAACTAATCACAAGCTGCTCGCATGCCTCACTTCACTTTGAAACATGCAGTGCATCAGACTATCCAGTTATTGAATTAAGTCACAGCCTTAGATTTGATAACAGCATTAAGCTTTATCACAATTATCTTGAACCCTCAGTTATTTTTTTTTACATTTTACAGTGAATATAATTAATTAGTAGCTTTTCATCAACTCACAAACCCCCTGCAGTTTAGTCACAAACCCCCCTTTAGGAAACCCTGATGTAGACAAGCACACATAAACTATCATTAAAATGCTGGATCACAGAAGCTTGCTGATTTACACACTCCGTCCCTTAAAACACAACACAGTCTTGTCTAAACAATTGAATTAGTCCATTTTCAATTTGAGGAACTGACTCTTTTGTGTGTGCTTTTTGGCAGTTCCCTTTCATTCTGTGGATCGCCCTCTTCACACACACACATTTTTTCCACGCCGTCCCTCCCTCCCGTCCTCATACTGCCTTGCATCTGCAGGATGAATGAGAATCAATGTCACAGACACAGAAAGAGAGCGAGAGAGGCGAGAGAGGCGCGTTCGGCTCCGTCTCACAGCGCAGTCACAAATTGTAGAGTCGCCGTGACAACATAATTCCTCCACTCAGGCCCCATTGAGAGCGAGTCGATATCCAATCAGAGCGACAGCTACCTGGGCCTGCCTCCGAGACAACCCCTCCCTCCATTGATCCCTCAATCAAGACTGGGGCTCACCACCCAGGAGGGAGCCTGGGAAAGAAACGCAGCCATTGGATTTGGGCTGGATGCTGGTGCAGGACTTCTGATGTAAGATCAGGCCTCCTACCGGCTACAGTGAACCTGATCACAGGTCAGCCATCATGCACTGAGGTGCTTGGAAAAAGTGTGGAGAACAGCTGATGGGATCAAAAGAGATCCAGAGTGACAGCTTGTCGCTTACTATCGATCTCCATTGAGGGCTCTGCTGGAAAACAACATAATAAATAAATCTGGCCTGTTTTCTAAATGCATGTTATTGATCTGATAGTGAACGATTTATTCATGCATGTTTCATTTTATAAAATTTTTTTCAACCATTTAATTTTTATTAATCGCAATGTTATAACTCAATCTTCTGTGAAGCGACAGACTTCTCTCTGGTGACTGATGCAAGACTTCTCTGATCATTTTGTCTGCTTAAAATCTGCCCCTTTCTTACAGTCAACTGCAAGCTTGCATTTAGATGATCCTTCATCCAATCAACAACGAATTAATGAATGTCCATACCTTTTCTTCTTTTTTGTTCAGTTGGATGTTTGTCACAATACAGAAGAAAATATCTGGGGCTACTTCTGTTTCATTGCAACTTAAAAACTAATTGTAGACAACTTGTAGTAACTAATAGTAATAATTATAATTAATTAATTAATTAATGAATAGTAATTAACTATTGGGGACTATTTAGGGTGTTTTGAATAATCCTACTGGTTCAAAGGAAAACATGCAACTTGCATGAATTCTGTATGTTTTAATACTTACAAATGAGGCTGGAATAATGAACACTGAAACACAAAGAAAAAGAAAAAAAAACTTGCATTTATATGACATTTATAAGACTTGTTGGGCGTTCACACTGACAGCAAAGATGTTTTCAATGTGAATTCAATCCCCTTTGAATGAGGATTGCCAATTTTCAATGACATAAGTAAAAAATAAAACTTTTTGGTGCCAAGGACTCCCAAATATAATAATCCTTTTTTACGAACCCTATTCCCTTTTGCACTGTTGAGAAAAACAGTGTCAGGTAATATCATATTAGATTATATAAAAGATTGAAGGGATAATTCACCCAAAAATTAAAATGTGATGTTTATCTGCTTACCCCCAGGGCATCCAAGATGTAGGTGAATTTGTTTCTTCAGTAGAACACAAACAAAGATTTTTAACTCAAACTGTTGCAGTCTGTCAGTCATATAATGGAAGTGAATGGGAATCATGGCTTTGAGAGTCAAAAAAACATTCACAAACAAAACCAAATTAAACCCTGCGGCTCGTGACGATACATTGATGTGTAAAGACATGAAACGATCGGTCTGTGCAAGAAACTGAACAGTATTTATATCGTTTTTTACCTCTGATTTACTGCAATGTCTGAACTGTCCTGAGCGCATCCTGAGCGCGTTCGCGTCTTCTTCTTCAGCCGGCACATGACGCGTCTTCTTCTTCTTCTTCTTGACACTCTATCTACAATCTCAATTAGGAGCGTCAATGGTCCATTTGAGAGATAGGTGGTGGTACTGCACTTATAAGTCTGCGATCTGCCGTAAAGCAAGAAGAAGAAGAAGACGCATCACGCGCCGGCTGAAGAAGAAGACGTGAACGCGCTCAGGACAGTTCGGACGTTGCAGTAAATCGGAGGTAAAAAACAATTTAAATACTGTTCAGTTTCTTGCACAGACCGGGCGTTTCGTGTCTTTACACATCAATGTAATGCCGCAGGGTTTAATTTGGTTTTGTTTGTGTATGTTTTTTGACTCTCAAAGCCGTGATTCACATTCACTTCCATTATATGACTGACAGACTGCAACGGTTTGAGTTAAAAATCTTCGTTTGTGTTCTACTGAAGAAACAAAGTCACCTACATCTTGGATGCCCTGGGGGTAAGCAGATAAACATCACATTTTCATTTTTGGGTGAACTATCCCTTTAAATTATTGGCTTGTATATTTTTTATTTCATTAAAGCCAAAAACGCATTTTTAGAGTAATGATAGATGCTCAATTTTGCTCAAAACATCTTTATTATTTCCAACTCTGCTAAATCTAATGCAATATTATGCATTTGAAAGCATAACGACGAGTAACTTTGTGTCTGCCAACTATTTTGTTGGAAAGGCCTGGAGATACTAAATCTTTTTTTTTTATTTTTATATTATATTATTAGATATTCTATATCGTTATGATAAATATATAATATTATATATCGGAGTTTCTCATTTCTGGCTCGTGCCTGCAGCCAAATCGCACCCTTTATGTTATGCGGAATAAAACATCAGTGAATAATCGAACAACACTAACTTGCCTTGACTACTCTGTACATTATCATTGTCTAATCACTGTCATCCTTTCTCCTTCTATTCTCTTCTTTTCTACCCTGTCTTACTTTTTCCCAGCTTGCAGAACTTGAGGAAGGAGAAGTCGCGCAATGCAGCTCGTTCTCGGCGAGGTAAGGAGAACTTTGAGTTCTTCGAGCTGGCGAAGATGCTTCCGCTCCCCGGGGCAATTACCAGCCAGCTGGACAAGGCCTCCATCATCCGCCTCACCATCAGTTACCTGCACATGAGACACTTTGCCAGCCAGGGAGACCCACCCTGGAGCCCTCTACGGGAGGGAGAGAACAACTGCAACAAGGGTAAGTGTGCGCAGTACACATAGAAGAAGGAGTGTCAAACTCAATTCCTGGAGGGCCAGAGCCCTGCAGAGTTTAGATTCAACCCTAATTAAACACACCTGATCCAAATAATCAAGTCTTTCAGGCTTATTTGAAAACTACTTGGTAAGTGTGTCAGAGCAGGGTTGGAACAAATCTCTGCAGGGCTCAGGCCCTCCAGGAACCCCTGACCTAGAGAATGGGCGTGAATGGAATGGCATTTTACCTACTATGTGAAAAGAATGTAGTATGGATGGACAAACTAGATCTTTTTTACACAAAATTGGAATAAAATGCTAAATAACCAGAATAATAATCCATAGATGGGGATCAAATAAGGGCCAGAAACCTAGGAGGTCAACTTAAGTCATATGTGTGCTGTTTTATTTTCTAACAATTTTTATTACACACACACACACACACACACACACACACACACACACACACAGAGAGATATAAAACATTAAATAAAAATGGTTCAAATAATACATAATTAATCATCTGCCAGTATAGGTGCAACTAGTTTGAGACCAGATGTTATTTTATAATTAAACTAATCACAAACTTATAAAATTATATTTCACGTAAATGTAAAAAAATATATATTTTTGCTTCATAATCAGGTGTTATTTTCTAATTATAACATGTTGAAAACACCTGTTTATGAAGCTATGTTGAAAAATGACTTTTTCAAAAAGTTAAAAATAACTTTTTTTTTTTCAAAAATAACTTTTTCATATATTTTCTCATGTTACAAAAATTTGGGCTATATTTAGGTCTATTGTTTTGTTTTTTTTTCTTCTAGAGATAAACTTTGAATTAAAAAAATAAATAAAATAAGATTAAATCAACAAACAAACAAACAAATAAATAAATAACAGATAATAATAGTAACAGTAATAAATGTAAATTATATTAAATTATAAATTCCCACAAATTGAAAGAAAAAAAATTTTTTTTTTTCAATATTGCTTTGTAAAGGGTGTGTTCCTTTTTTATAACATTTAAAAGAGCAAGCCTGATTGTCCACATTTTGAAGATACATTGAATACACAGTAAAGAAGATGAGCGATGGAAAATGCGGGATACTTCACTACATCTGGTATATTTTGAGGCAGATTTATATGAGGCTTTCATCGACAGCATCAATCATGACGTCGATTTGTATTTGTGGAGCCATTAACAGAGGAGATGGCTTTGAGTGAACCTCAATCCAAACATGACAGTGGCGGCCTGTCGATGAATACAAATGCGTTATTAATTTAAATTATGAATTTAAATGGAATAGGCTATTATTGTGTTATAGGTCGCTCGCATACGTCGCTTGGGATACTCTCACGTCGAATATTGCCGGAGAAGAGAGCGATAGAGCGCTTACACATGCACATGCAGACCGACACACACACACACAGAAAAGTAATTGAGATTGCGCCACAGGAGTAATCACTCACAGTCATGCAGAGTTAAACACAGCTCATCTGAAATAATGCCTTTGCTAGTTCACTACCAACTTATTGCAGCATACAGTATACAGATTGCAGGAGCAGAATCCACTGTCAAAGACATCATCGGGATATATATTCCTTTCTTATGTCTCTTTTCAGAGGAGTCTCTGTCATTTGAGTTTAATTTGAGAGCAGGGTATGCTCTGTCATTCATTACATCCTCTGATAGGTTCATCTCAGTTGTGAGATGAACAATAGATCTAACAGCCAATTAGCCGCTGCCTGTGTGTGGAAGCTGGCGGGGCGAACAAAAGAGCCAGAGTCCTCGCTGAAGCTTGTTAACAAGTGGCCAGACCAAGGAAGTCTGTTTCTGAGAGATGGTCTTTTTGTAGCCCGCCCGTGAGTCTCATTATACCTGCTGCATCAAAGCCATTCATCCTGTTAAAATACCTGGGTGAATGTCTCTTTTTCTGCTCGCTGTTTTTGTCTGTCAGTCTCTATATTCTGTTTCAAAGCCTGGTGAGCTGCCTTGCTGTCTGTGACTTACTAAGCGTTCAACAGTCAATCTAGCTGTTTAATAGTGTAGTATCTACACTGCCAGCTACTATTTTTTATATTTTAAAAGTATATAAAATATATCATCTGATTATATTTTAATACATAATTAAATGATTTTATTTTTGTAGTGTTTTTTTTTTGTTGCAGTATTTATTATTATTATTTTTTTACAATTAGCATTGTTTATATGATACAAAACAGATGAATTTAGGTCGTAATTAATATAAAAAAGTACATACCGTTTCAAAGTTTGGAGTCAGTAGGATTTTTTTATGTAAGAGATTAAAGGGTTAGTTCACCCAAAAATGAAAATTCTGTCATTAATTACTCACCCTCGTGTTGTTCCAAACCCGCAAGACCTTCGTTCATCTTCGGAACACAATTTAAGATATTTTTGATGAAATCTGAGGGCTCTCTGACCTTCCCATAGACAGCAAGGTAACTACCACGTTCAAGGTCCATAAAAGTACCAAGATGATCGACAAAGTAGTCCGTGTGACATCAGTGGTTCAACTGTAAAGTTACGAAGCTACGAGAATACGTTTTTGCACAAAGAAAACAAAAATAACGACTTTATTTGCGCCGCCACACGCTCGCGTCATGATACTGCCGTGAACGCGCGTCCACAAGTGACGCAGTAGAGATGAAAATGTGGAATAAAGTCGTTATTTTTGTTTTCTTTGCGCAAAAACGTATTCTCGTAGCTTCGTAACTTTACAGTTGAACCACTGATGTCACACGGACTACTTTGTCGATCATCTTGGTACTTTTCTGGACCTTGAAAGTGGTAGTTACCTTGCTGTCTATGGGAGGGTCAGAGAGCCCTCATATTTCATCAAAAATATCTTAAATTGTGTTCCGAAGATGAACGAAGGTCTTACGGGTTTGGAACAACACGAGGGAGAGTCATTTATGACAGAATTTTCATTTTTGGGTGAACTAACCCTTTAATACCGAGTAGCACAACTGCTTTTAACATGAATGTAACATGAAAAAATTTCTTGAGCAGCAAATCAGCATATTAAAACGATTTCTGAAAGATCGTGTGACACTGAAAATGGGAAAAAAATTCAGTTTTGCATCACAGGAATGGTTTAAATTTAAAAATATATATTCCTTTTTAAATTGTAACCGTATCTGACAATATTACAGTTTTTACTGCATTTGTGATCAAATAAATGCAGCCTTGGTGAGCATAAGAGACTCCTTTTGAAAACATTACAAAGTCTTGCTGACCCCATACCTTTGAATGGTAAATATTAAATGGTGTGATAATATAGTAATAAACAGCATAATTTAAATAGATATTTGATATACAGATGTCGAAGGGACTAACTTGGTTCATTTAATTGTTCATTTAAATGAATCACACGAATGAACCACTTAAAAATAACTGTTATGCTAATGATTTAGCATCACTACATTTAGTTGGTTTCTCCCTTATCTAAACAGCACCTCATGTGACACAAACAGAGCTCGACCCTCACGAGAAGCACGGGAGACCAGACTTCCAATAGAGTTTGACGCTAGCATGTTGCTAAGCTAACAATGCGGTTACACTTTATTTCGATAGTCCACTTTAGACATTCTACTAACTATAAGTAACTTTGTAACTACATGTCAACTAATTCTCATTAATTTGCAACTACATGTCTACTAACTCTCAGAGTAGACAGGGTAGGTTTAGGGTTAGTAGAATGTTGACAAAGTGTTAGAAGATATTAAGCAGATAGTCTACTAATACTCTACTAACTGCTAGTTGACATGAAGTTGCAAAGTTACTTACTGTTAATAGAATGTCTAAAGTGGACTATCGAAAAATAAAGTGTTACCAACAATGCTATTCTCTGATAAACATAATCACACTAAAACACTGGGTAAATTAGTCTATTTTTCAATATTGTATTAACTGGCATATCTCTCAACTCGGGTCAAATCTTGAATTTAATGTTTAATCATGAAGCATATTGCAGTGTATTCTGGGATTGCCGCCTTTTGGGATGAATGTGATGCTGCCATAGAATTTGGCCGTAAGAAATTATTTTAGAAGGCAGAATAATTATCAGAACAGACTTTGTGTCAAGAGCACTTTTATGATGCTTTAAAATGCTGTCTAGTTAGGCGGCTCAGTAGGTTTTGGAACAGAGCTAATGTCTCTCACACACCCCCTCAACCAAATACATAGTATAACAGGATAGAAGAAAAACCACACAAAGGGTAGAAGAAATTATCTGTGTGATTTGTCATTATAGAAATTAACTATACAACGAGGAGAGCGTAATTACAAGGGTTGTCTAATTGCTATTATTAATGAGGGGAAACAACTTAGCTACAATTAGGTGTGTGAATGTGTGTGTGTGTGTGTAGTAGACAAACATACCTGTAAGGAAGTGAACCAGGCTAAACTATGATATAGATGTGTGTGTGTGTGTGTGTGTGTGTGTGTAGTAGACAAACATACCTGTAAGGAAGTGAACCAGGCCAAACTATGATATAGATGTGTGTGTGTGTGTGTGTGTGGGTGTGTGTGTGTGTGTGTGTGTGTGTGTGTAGACACAAACGGCACCTGTGAGTTGATGAATGTAGGCGGCTGTGAAAAACCGAATGATATGATACAGACGAGTGTCTCACATCACGATCATCACACTCCAGAATTGCTGTAATAAGACAAACCATGCTTTTATCATACATTACCCACAATCAGGGACTAAAGTTATGTTTTAGAAGAATTAATGATATTAGGAACCACATGCTGCACATTCATCTGTAGTATAAAGGAATGACCACACATACATAATATTAATAAAAACGGTACACACCATGTGCTGTACAGGGCATTGTTGTTATAGTTAACTAAAACTATTAAAAATCATTTTCTTAATTGAAATAAAGCTGAAATAATAAAAATAGATGATAAAAAGCACCCAAATGAAAATTTACTTCAGTAGTATGGAAAAAATATATATGACAGTCAATGGTTACGGTCAGCTGTTTGGTTACCAACATTCTTCAAAATATCTTCTTTTGTGGTCAACAGAAGAAATAAACTCAAGAATGTTTAGAACAAGTTGAGGGGGAGTAATTGATGACAGAACTTTCATTTTTATCCATTTACTTATAAAACTTCAGCTTTGAAATGTTGCCTTGGCAACTGAAATAAAATAAATTTAGGTTGGAGTACTAAAATTACTGTAACTACTATAGACATTGAAGGGGGACAAGTGCCCCCAATAATAAAAGATATATTATGTAGTGCGTTATTTGTTGTTAGGATGACAAAAAGTGTAAAAAAACTATTTAGAATGATCTGCTTACATTGCTCATAAATGTCATAATGATTAAGATGGCCAATCAAATCAAAGAAGACGGACTTTGAACCCTTTACTGTCCCATGAGGCCACAGAAGAGGAGTTGTGAATGGCAGTGTAGTGACGCAACTGCATGCTATTTGGTCATGTGACAACGACAATATGGCAGATGGTGAACATTGAGATTATATTCATACTACACAATATTTGAAATTCTTGCACTGCTCTGTTGCACTCCGTTACGCAGTGCTTAGTTTGTTGTTAGGATGTCAAAAAGGTTTAAAAGTTAGGCTCCATTTTTAGGCTGGTCTGCCTCAGCAGTCTAACAGCACTCGTCAATGTCGATCTTAACTAAAATGGCCAATCAAATCAAAGTAGGCGGGGTTTACTGTTCACTGAAGCAGAGCGTGAAGTCCAGCCTAAAGCATCTGTTTTGACACTGAAAGAGAGCGAAGATGGAAGTAGCAAAACATTTAATATTTGACAACTGTTTTATGATAGATATGTTAAACGACTGATTGTAATGTCCAGTGATGCAAACTACTCAACTTCTTTTTGTCAAATATGGCCATTTTGAATTTAAAATGTGGTATCATTTCCAATTCCTAACTGAAAATGAGAAGGACAAGAAAGGTTTTCAACATATCAGGCGTCCAAATAAAGGTTGCATGTACATTATTTGCAAATAATTATTATTCCCAAATAGCATTTGACCTAGAATTGCGTTCACTGTCATATTTCTTTATAATTTATTAAAAACAAAAACAAATTGGTCTATTCTAATTCCCAACTAGAATTCAACCTAGAATTTCTTTCACTGTTCTAATTCTTTATGTCTTTGTGATTTATATAAAAAATGTCTATTTTAATTCCCAACTAGAATTAGACCAAGAATGTCCTTCACTGTTCTATATTTCTTTATGATTTGTGACCCTGGAGCACAAAAGCAGTCTTAAGTCGCTGGGGTATATTTTTAACAATAGCCAAAATTACATTGAATGGGTCAAAACTATCGATTTTTCTTTTATGCAAAAAATCATTAGGACATTAATAAAGATCATGTTCCATGAAGATATTTTTGTCAATTTCCTATTGTAAATGTATCAAAACTTAATTTTTGATTAGTAATATGCATTGCTAAGAACTTCATTTGGACAACTTTAAAGGCGATTTTCTCAATATTTAGATTTTTTGGCACCCTCAGATTCCAGATTTTCAAATAGTTGTATCTCGGCCAAATATTGTCCTATCCTTATTTATTCAGCTTTCAGATGATGTATAAATCTAAATTTCGAGAAATGTACATTTATTACTGGTTTTGTGGTCCAGGGTCACATTTATTAAACAAAATATCTCCCTTAGTGTTCAAGACAGTTATGGCTTTGCTAGATAGAATGTCACTAAGTGATTGCCTTTTCAACTGAAGTATGTACTCAGAGAGTATGCGATTTAAGATGCAGTCATAGTACACTCTAAAAAATGCTGGGTTAAATACAACCCAGTGCTGGGTTTGTCCCTATTTTACCCAGCACTGGATTGTATTTAACCCAGCATTTTTTAGAGTGTAGCGTCTTTGGAGTTGTGTTCACAATAATAAGAAACTTAGGTTTATATAATAAATTTAGGTAGTTGTTTTTTGCTGAAAAAATGACCATGGCTTAATTTAAAAATAGCACAGTGCTATTTTAATGCATTTAGTGGCTGGCTAAACTGAATTGTGAGTGGTTAACAGCGAGTAAGATGCAGATCGTTGCACTGAAGTGGCCTGGTGTTGACGTTTGCTGGAATGAACTGGGCTTACGGTCATGATGCATATCTTGAACCGCACTGCAGGAATGTGAGGCCATGCCCGACTCTTCTCAAGGCGGATGGAGATGACGGGTGCGAGGCGAGCGGAGCCCCGTGAGGCGGGGGAAGGGCGGCTGTGCGCGCGAGTGGGGGTATGGTATGGCTTTTGTCTGCTTCCCACGTTTTAAAACCAGGATTGAAAAATGAATAGACAAGAGGAAAATCAATTGCATGACCTTCACACAGGGCGAAAGTGAAAGAGGGAGGAAGAGAGAGGGAAAGAGACGGGGAGGGCGAGCCGAGGAGTAATGGAGGGACGATGAGGGACAAAAGGAAAAGTAAAACGGCTGTGACAAAAAAAAGTGATATTTTATCTCTCTTTATGCGCTGTGTGTATACATGTGTATACATGTGTTGTGTGTGTGCGAGTGTGTAGTTGTGCAGGCTCTGCCGGGGAATGACAGTCTTTATGGATAATGGGGTGATTAAACCTTTTATGTCCGACCGTCAGACCTATGGCTCTTAAAAGGATACATGCACATATATTAGCCTGCAGTGCATGCGGATCAGCAGATCAAGCACAAAACAAGCGGCTTCAGTTCCAAACAATTTTTGTACAGTTTGTTATTAGTGGCATTTGATAAGTTAAGCATCACTATTACTGTTGCTCATATTTGGGTTATGGATTTAAATGACCTCCTAACCTTCAGTGTTAAACTATGGTGCATAACTCGTCCAGAACTGTTTCTTCTGCAGGCATGAATGATAGCTTATATCTTGCATACTTTTTACTTTTATTAGTGATAATAATAAATACATATAATACATCGTAAAAAAAATAAGAGTTTAGTCAGTTTATTCTTAAAGGAAGACTAGTTAATAAAAAGAACTGAACTCTTTGAAAACATGTCTAATTATCTCAATAAAATAAAATCAGTAAATGTAGATCTAGATATATTCTTTAAAAATATAATTTTCCTAAATTTAAACAATAAAATAAATAAAATATATCATACTCATATTTGGGGGGAAAAAACTAAATTTTCAACTGTTACATTTTAAATGTTAATTTATTAAAAAAATTAAAAAAATACATGTACCTGTAATTCTTGTGTGCCTTATTATTTTTTAACAACTTTTCTTTCACATAAATGTATCATGATGTTTGGATGTTTTGTACAACAAAGTAATGTAAAAAAAATAAAATAAAAAATAAATAAAAATAACACAGATATATGACGTATTATTAAAAAATGACATCAACTATGTTGCACTGAGTTTTATTGGTGCAGATATTGTAAAAATGCAGCTATTGTTATAATTATAAAGATGAAATATTGTCAACGTGAATTAGTGCTGTTATGTTCATACAGTTTTGGAATTTTAAATAAGTTAAGATTTTCTCTCTTTTCCTTTTGTCCAGGTCCCACACTATCGTGTTTTTCACGCTGTCTTTCCTTTTCTCCTTTCACTTGTTTCTCTTACTCTCCCTCCTGCCAGCTCTCTGTGTCTGTCTCTCTCTCTCTTCTGTTTTCAAGCATTTGAAGCACTGAGGGCTTTTAAGGGATGTTAATTGCACTCAAATTATGTTCGACCGTGCTAGGAGAGAGGTAACATCTGAGACAGAGAAGAGAGAGGGGGATGGCAGAGTGAAAGGATAATTGCAGCGGAGAGGGACATTGCGACTGGAGACGCTTTCTCTGCCTCTTTTGGTCGGTCTGAGAGTCGTCCCTCCTGTCTCTATGCGTGAGGTTAGAGGTGGGGTAGTGCGGGCAACTCGACATCCACCGCCCTGTAAACAAGTTGCTAGGCGATCGGCCTACGATTCCCATCAGCCAACTGGATTGAGCAAACTAACACGGAATGAAAGGCCAGCCTTGCAGTTCCCATAGTAACCTTCGAACTTGGTTAAAAGGTTGTCCGCTTGAAGGAGGGGGAGAAGAGAAAGTAGAAAGAAATGAAAGAGAGTCAAAGTGAGCTGGGCGCGGAGGAGAAGAAAGTGAAATGACTTGAGTTATTTCATTCTTTATTGAGATTCAGCACCCTAGAGACCCTCACAGCTGACCCATGAGTCGAGTTTATCACAGCTAATTTTGAAAGAAACTTCCCTAAGCAAAATAAAAATAGAACTAAATCAGATAAATGAGGCACTGAAGATAAAAAAATACTGTTTTCCAGTAATAAATAAATAGACAAATAATAATAATAAAAAAACGTTACAATAATAAAAATGTATCTTTAATATTTAATGTATCTAAAATATATTTAAAAACGGTATCCAACCAAATTATGTGAAATGTATGCTTAAAGCTATATAAAACAATTCAGTAAGAAAAGATCAACTTAATTCAATATATATACTTTGCAAACAAGTATTATTTCCTTACGTAGCCTACTATAAAACTTTTATGAAGTAAAATAATCTTATTTTTAAAGATGTTTCTTTCTTAATGAGATTAAACTTTCCAAAACCGTGCATGTATGCTTCAAAAACATATAACTATTTTTTTTCTTATACCAATATTGTGGTCTTCCTTAAAATACCTAAACATCCTTAAAACAGGATTAACTTGCTTAATTACAAGATTGAATTGATGTAATGTAAATGATATAAATTGTATTTTATTTTAATGTACTAAAATATACTATATATACTATATATATGTGTGTGTGTGTGTGTGTGTGTGTGCGCGTGTGTGTAATATTAATTCAAATAAAACAAGAAAAGCAAAATGTTTAACCTTTCTAATTTACAAGTTGTTAATATTTTTTATTTATATATATACTTTATTATTTAAAACAAAACTAGAAAAACAACCTATAAATTTTTTTTGTAATGTGTGTGTGTGTATGTATATATATATATATATATATATATAGATTTTAAGTACATTTCGTGACAAAACAAGTAATTATTAAAATATCCACATGAAAAACACAGATCATTAAGTAGCCACTACTAATCGATTAGCTATAACAAAAAGATCCTTTTTACCCCAAGGCTGAGAAACAAACACCATCATTCTCACCCTCTGCCCTATTGGGCCCAGGTTCGACTTCGCATTAGCCTCTGCTGTAGCGGCTGACTTTGGGAAATGAGGGCCGACCATTGTCCATCCATCAGGCAGTATGGCTCCTGTCAGGCCTGCCCTATAGCTAGACTGCATCACTCAGACTCTGTGGGAAGACCCTCAGTGTTTGGATGCGGGGGGTTACTAAACTATTCAATCGTCAACATGCATGTGACCCCCAAAGACGAACAAGCAGTTCTCTGTGTACCCACACGCACTGAGTGGTGATCCCGCTCTCTGCGCAAAACCCCTTTTCAGGCCTCTGAATGGCACAGACTCATTGATATTCCCGTGAGGGGACCCCATTCTTAAAATGCTACTGAGTTTTGGGGTGTGTAGTTTGGGTGCAGGGACACATTTATGTGTGGACTTGGGTGCTATTTTCAGTGTGTTCTGATGTTAAAGTAATAGATTACCAAAAACGTGTCAAATAAAACTTTATTCACATTCATGTCATTCAAAACCTTGGTTTCTTTTTCTTCAGTGGAAGTAAAAAGGAGATACTTTGTGAATTGTCCTGGCTGCTCTTTTCCTGATAATGAGCCATATGATCGCTTTGTGTGAGTCTTCGCTGAAAATCTTTACCAACAACATTTAATAGCTTTTATTTATTTATTGTGCATACAGTACAATAATTGTAATGAATGTGCACTTGTAGTATATTAAAAGTATATTTTTAAAAACTGTACTTGCAGTTAATATAATATTAATGAAATAAAAGGCCACTTAAGTGTACTTAAAAAGATGTCATGATTTCACTTTTGTGATTGTTTCTTAAAAGTGCACTTTTTAATAATGTCAAATTTAAAGTTTTACTTTATAGTACATTTTAAATCATTATGTCGTAATAATTTTTTGTTATGCTTTAAAGAACAATACTTATTTTGATGTATTGACTAATATACTAAAACACCTGTATAGTACTTGGTTATAATTTTAACTTTAGTCTCGCATTTGAAATGAATACATTTTTCAATACATTTACAACTTTATAATTAGTAATTACAAAATTAATACAACTTCATGACACACAAGTATATTTTTTAGTTTACCGTAAATGCTAATCAGTACATTAAGCTGTACACTTCAACCATATTTCTGATTCAATAGAATTATGATAATTGCATAAAGATGTACTTAAATCCTACTAAAGTGGGTCAAAAAGTGCTCTAAAGCAATTGCATTTGATATAAATTTAAACTATAATACATTTTCAGTTAATTGTAATTAACATGCAGTTAAGTGTCCAAGAACATTACAGTACATTCAGGTTACACTTAAAGGTCTCCTGAAATGCATAGAAACACGCAGCGTTACTCTATGTGTTGACGTCATTTTAACTGAAACAGAAAGACAGGGCGGGACATATCAAGCAGCCCCGCCCCTTTTTAAAGGCTAGAGCTGTTCAGAGCAGTGTTGCCAACTTAGCGACTTTTCAGGCCCCCATAGTACGGTGGCCGAGAAGTGCAAAGCAAATCACAATTCTGAAAACAAAATTACAAATTACAAACGCAAATGCAAGTCAAAATAACAAAAACAAAAACAAAATAACAATTCAGAAAACATTATAACAAGTCAGAAAACACAATGACAAATTCGAAAACAAAATAACTTGTCAGAAAACACAACGACAAATCCGAAAACAAATTAACAAGTCAGAAAACACAACGACAAATCAGACAAACCGGAAGAGGTAGGTATAGTTTGAGACTGCGCCATTGGTTTGGGATTACTCACCGCTGACTGGATGAGACATCTGTCAATCAACGTATACAGGAAGAACCAGCTGAAGAACGACTTTTTTCCAAAAAAGCAACTAGCGACAAATCTAGCGACTTTCTTGGACAAACCTTATTTAGTCCCTTATTAGAGACTCTCCGGTACTGCTGTCTCTATGTCTGCTCTGTTCAGCGAGCGCAGAGAGGAGCAGCACTTTCAGTTAAAAAAAGAGATTCTGTTGCTTCTAACTCTATTTCACATGCAAGTATGGCCGAAATCACAGCACAGCCATTGTCTTAATCGTATGTGTATTCGATTTCATTGGACAATGTCGTGATTAGGATTTTAGTGCAGATTAATCTTTATGAGAGCTGGTTATGTAGTCTTAATGGACCGCATTTCAGTCACTATAATATTCATTAAGTTGTCTTACAACAGAAACCGTGAAATATATTAATAAAAATTGTTTTATTGAATTCAATTCAATTCAATTCAATCTTTATTACAGACTCAAGGTCCAAATTAAAAAAACAAACAAAAAAACAAGACAATAGGACAACATATACAACCCAGAGAATATTGAGAATTTGGCTGCATTAAAATGAAGTATGTGAGCACAGGGAGGCGAGACAATACGACGCACTGACGTCATGAATATGCTAATTAGCATATGACGTCATTTAGCGACTTTTCAGGCGGGGTTTAGCTACTTTCCATTGAAAAAAGTTGGCAACACTGGTTCAGAGCCATTGAGCTCCGTAAAGCCGCATTTGGCAGGGTATGCCAGGCACAATCTCATCCATATTGCTATAAAATATAGCATTCTGTGTAGAATTCAAATAGCTCCGATACATTTTGTGGTCTGCGCCGACTCGCGCATGTGATCCGCTCCATGCTATCATGTCTCTGGACCGGAGCAGAGTGTGTGTGGTGCGGTGGTTAGCGTGACACAGCGCGAAACCAGACTTCTTTTTTTCCTCAATGGAAAGCATATTTACACTGTTTGAATCGTTCCCTGTCTCCTATATAGTGCACTACGTGCCATTCACTCTACAGAAAATACTAAATCTGTAGACAAGTGACCGATTTCAGCCGCGGCTTCAGCATCTATTTTATAGTGTAGGGGGCGGGCGCTTCGGATTCTAGAGAGCATTTGATTGGACAGAAAGTTTGATGAGAAGCTGAAGTACGATGTGACGTCAAAAAAAGCGTTGAGCCGGAAGTGACGAACTGCAAGCTTTGAATGCTTATATCTTCTAAATGCAAATTGTGTCACTGTTTTGGAGCACACTGCCTTATAGATAACCTTAAGACTAACATATTGATACTAACATCAATTTTGATTTCATGGGGACTTTAAGTATATCATTTGCCTAATAAGTGCTCTTTTTAAAATGATGCTAAAGTGTACCCCGATGGTTGTCATGAGGGTGAATAAATGATGACAACATTTTCTATTTTAGGCCAACTATACCTTTCTTTTCTGTTTCTAATGTCTCGCTGAATGCTTCTTCCTGAAGCTGTGTATTTTGTCAGGTGAACACTTGTATCGTGGCAGGAGTACCGCGGGAAAAAGGTTTCGAGAAGTGAGCTCACGGTCTGTCTCCCGTTTAGTAGCAACTCAGACAAATGCTGTCATCCTCTCTCAAAACACTTATTGATTGCCACACGCATCCCAGCCACACACACACACACACACACACACACACACACACACACACACACACATGGACGTTCTTCTGTGAGAGCACGGAATTTC